>NC_090446.1:396700455-397013421 GCF_031143425.1 Pleurodeles waltl
CATCCTTGAGTATCAGTGCAACAACGTCCTGTTTCCCCGTCTCTCCTGGCAATCTTTCTGCCCTCCTAATATCTGAGCGAATTATAGAATGGCAGTGTCTTTTGGACCTAATCCAGTGTATACGCTTATTCTTTAAGGAATCCTCGTCTTCTATGCTATTTAGGGCCAATTTCGGAACATTTAACAGATAAACAACATTGGTCCTAGTAGGACACTTTTCCCCCTCAAAGTAACGGCTCCATGTGGTGGGAAGGATACGATCATTATGTGCTCGGGAATAGGGCTTCAGAGTAGGTACCACCTTTTCTTTTTGTAGCCCTGTTTCCCGGCAGGGTTCTCTTCGAAAGTTCCCTGTTTCTTGGCATAGAACACCAGCCTTGCTTATAGGGTAATTACGTAATCCGGTATTTCCCTCATTTACCCCTCTCAGGCATCCCTGTGATTGGTGTAAAATCTTGGCTATAGCTGGGATAGGGTTGGGATGAGTATTCAAAAACTTTGAGGACATATAGGTCTACCTTGTGGATGTAGTGGTGCAAGTGGGTTCTCCTTCTCGCTCTGAGCTCTGTGGGTTCCCCTACCCCCCTCCTTTTCCACAATATCTGATAAGGTTCTTACTTCGTGTTTTAATTCCCTAACTTCCTGGATTAAACCAAAAAGTAGATCATAAAGATCTGCTAGAGTTCTTGTTTTGTGTTTTAAATAATTCACTGGTTCTTGATTGGGTAGGGATATCCTCTCTCTAGCTGACTGTACTATTGGGATGGTTAGATCTAGCTCATCCACAGATTCCCCCTCCTGTGCATTCTGTACTTTATTAGTAACAAGTTCTGGCAAGACTGCGTACTTATTGGAGCACACAACATCACTCTTCTGCATGTGGCCCTTCTTCCTGATACCATCTATGGTGCTTGGGTGTATGGCTCGAGTTCTAGCGTCTTTGGGGCTGCCTGTCCTAATATCGGGCGATACCTCCCCCTCTTGCTGGCTAACACTCTCTGTCAGTTTATCTTTCTCTATTTCGGCTTTCTTTGTGTAATAGGAGGTAATCTTTTTATCAGGACCTTCCCGGGGGTAGCCCTATTGCATAGTAGTGACTCTACCGCCTCAATGAGATCATCAATTTCAGCTATAGTACAGTTCTAGCCTGCATTCCTAAGTTTTTTTGTAGATTTCTCCTTCCCCCTTGGGGGTTCTGATGCCTTGCGTTTTCCCATATCTTTAGCCACCTATTTAATGCTCGGCTCTACTGGAACCAGTTCCAGGCCTCCGGATTCTTGCCCTAATGGTGTTGATTGGAGTGGCCTAAAGCGCCAGGCACAGATTACTTAATCCCTGAGGAGACTAGGAGGTAAAGTCCTTTTGAATACAGGTGGGTACTTTTATTGTTTTAATTAAGGGCCTGCCTCGAAAATGTCTGGACCTGCTTGTTAATCTCTGCTGTGGGGTGGGGTGGGAATATCCCACACGCTGGCTGTAGACTTGTTAAGTGAAGCCCTCCAAGTTATATCCAATAAGTATTTGTGGTAGAAGAGTTTTGAAGAAGGGCTAGTGAGGGTAAAGCTGAATAGCGAGTATTAGCTTCTTAGATTAAACGTGACAGATGTTAAGATTTAAGCTTTACTCTCTTAAATACAAGCAGATCTCTTACTGAAAATGAGAAGGGGGGGGGGGGCCCAGCCCAGCCTTCTCCGGACTCTGGCGGACAATATCGAGCACACTACACCAATAAAGGTGGACTTCTACCCCGTCAGTATGGCTGGAATCCTCTATAAAGACTTTATTTCTATAAAAAAAATAAAAAAAATAAAAAATCGCCGGCACAGTACCTTCAGGCAGCCATGAGCGGCCCCAATCACTGGTCCCCGGCACCTCCGATGCGCTTCCCGCGACGGTGGGAGCGCGATTCGAATTTTAAAGGGCTCCTGCCCAAATCACTGGTCCCCAGCACCTCCGATGCGCTTCACATCTAATTTTAAGGGGGTTCCATTTCAGTTCATTTGGTAGTGTCTGTATGCAATCATTTGAAGAATTCAGATGCCACCACGTTTGACATTTTTCCTACTTTTGTAATAATTTTGGTATTGTGTCTGTCTATCTTTGTAGCACTATATTTAAAAGAGTTGATAAGCTCAGGAAGTAGTAACCTATACAGTACGGACAGAAGTATGGCAACTGTTTCACCTTAGCAGGGAGTGGGAAGAGGAACTCCCCTTTTGCAATAATGGTGCACAAGAAGAGATATGGTCACAATTAGTCTTCTGTTTATTACTTTTGAAAATGCCAGATCACTGACAAGCTTGTGGTAACTAAATTAATTCCACCAGACCTTACCCCTACTCAACAACCACAGAGTGCTCAGTTTTATTAAAACTAGTACTGCAATCTCCAAGGACAAGTAACTTACATGAACAACTGTGATAACTGACAAGAGTCCAAGAGGATGTCAGCAAAGGCTGCACTGTGTGAAGATGGTCAGTAGATGAGAAGGAATGAGGCAGATAAAAGGCTGCAGTGGTAAACATTGAACACATAATGATGCATTTTCTCCCAACTACAAGGACAGTGTTGGATCCCTGTGCTGATGTCCACAGGAGACAAGGGTGCACCATTTCACTGGACCGCCTGGTCTTCCAAGATGATTAGCAGGGAGAAGGATCGCTTTCATGAAGGTTCAATCAAGTCTTTGTAATATAAGGTGTTGAGTTCAACTTTCCTCAGTCCCAGGGAGGGAGATACTGAAAACTCTTACACTATATTATTTGGGTAGGGTAGCTTTAAGCCCACAACATTTCCCATTTAAGTAACTGAGTCAGGACAGAGGAGTGGTTTCAGGTACATACAATGTGCTGATTACGTAACTCTACGACTAACAAAACTGGACTGGGGATGCAGGAGTACTGACAAATACAATTCGCTACTGAATACAGCGATGTGACGTGAAATGAAACGTTGCTGCATCCCACAATAGAGAATTGCGAAAAGGCAGACAGATTTTAAGTTCTTAGAAAACAGGTACTGGGCTTCATCTATGCTGTACAAGCCATGTCTATGCACCTGATCACAGCTTAAAACTTTCCACCTTCATCACTGGTCACCTGAAACATTGCGAACCCACTGAAGAATGCCAAACAAATAGCTATAGCGTGAGACCACTATCATTTTGACAACATTTACAGGTCCCCACAATGACTTCTGCAAGAGGGTTGGGGGAGGGGGGGGCGCTACCTGCCAAAATCATTCTTGTTTTTTAACGATCAGGTGTATTAAGTTGTCAAAGACTATGCTAAATAGACATGTGTTGACTGAGCCAGGGATTTTAGGTCTGAGGAACACAATATGAACTCGCACCTGTCTATTACAACCATCACTGTACCCCTGGACAGAGTTAGGCTCTTGCTCATGTCCCAATTAATCGTGTACCCTGTAGAAGGATAAACATCAGTCAATAAGCTGTCAAATAGATCGACAATCCATGGTCAGTGATCGAGAGGAAAATATTGTCACTGTCCAGCAACATTTTGAAGCATTCAGCCACTGTTTTCACACCCCTTATAGAACCAGTTGAGCATATAGTTATTGCAAGAGGTTCCAGGGTAAGCTGGAATAACACCTGAGAGGGGGAGGCCCTATCTCATACTGCTGCAAATGCTGAAGGTGTTTGAGAGGAATCCACTGCAATCATTGCATTCATAAGGATAATCACATAGCCATTTTACTCTGACAGTAACTTAAGGGCCCAGGCCTGCCCTCTCCATTATCTTAAAGAGAAGGTCCCCTGATGCAGTCAAATGTCTTCATTCTATTAAGAGAAACTGCTATTGTTTGTCAGATCAACCTCAACATGCAAAACTGTATTCGTGAAGAAGCACGTAATTCCTAGACTTCCTATGGAGCACAATGCTAACGCATTTTGAAGATCTAGCACTGAGTGGAAACTGATTTTATTGAATGATACTTACTGTGTCATGCTGTATTTGAATTTCTAACTCGTACATCCTCGAGTAAGCCTTCACTCCTAAACTCCACTACTGCAGGAGGGTCAAGTGACTAAGAGGAGCAACTTCGTTGTCCAAATAAAGTACAGATTTTTCTGGAGGACTTAGGACAGTAGTGGTAAACACTCCCAACACCTGAATATATTCTTTATTCGGTCAATGAACACCATACAAGTCCATATAAAAACAGCAGCATTTAATAAAAACATAAAAAAATAAAAATAGAAATAAAATTGATACGTCAAATCAGCCATCACTCTGCATGCTAGTTAAGAAGTCCTTAAAAAAATTTTTTTTTTTTAAAACACACACACAGTATAACATTCAGTAAGAGTAACCGGTTCAATATATATATATATATATATATATATAAATATAAATTCGTTACATCAAAACCGACACCTTCTGCCGTCTGGCACAGTGGATATACGTTCCAGTTAAAAAGTAAATCCTCGCCATTGGCAATGACATGACTAAGAAATCCAAGACGGCCCTGCAATATCTAATGTTGGCCTGCTTCTAGAAGGGTAAAATAAGCAGTTTCCTCAATGATGCATGATAGTTGCAAAACAAAGTGCAGTGTGCATTGCTTAGAGCGGTCATCGCATCGGCACGGGGTAGCAAGGCAAAGTAGGTGCCCTGCATAGGGTAGGCCACTAAGAAATGGGCAATATTCAGCCTTAATCTCACCAACAGGTACCTGTGGTGCAAGTTGGTAACCCAGGTTACATATGACTCAATGCCATTACAGGTACAAATTTATACATATGCCTGGACTGTAGGCTTATTGACTTCTGACTGATGTCTTGTTATTACATTTAGCCAAAAACATGTTTTTCCAGAATTCTCAAAGCTTTCTTGATATGCTCCTCAGGTCTTGAAAAGATCACTCAGGTCCAAGCTCAGGCAGGTATTGTGAATATACCTAATCCAGGCAATTTTCAAGCAATGATCCAATTTTAGGCAGTCAGTATGAAATGCCTGGTTGAGTGACTGTAGGAAGTTGGCTCTATATATACTATTTCAAAGTAAGAAATAGTGTGCACAGAGTCCAAGGGTTCCCCTTAGAGGTAAGATAGTGGCAAAAGTAGATAATTCTAATGCTCTATTTTTGTGGTAGTGTGGTCGAGCAGTAGGCTTATCAAAGGAGTAGTGTTAAGCATTTGTTGTACGCACACAGGCAATAAATGAGGAACACGCATTCAAAGAAAAACTTACTCCAGGCCAATAGGTTTTTATATTGAAAAATACCTTTTCTTAGTTTATTTTAAGAACCACAAGTTCAAGATTTACAATTAATACTTTAAAAGTAAGGTACATCACTTAGATACTTTAGGAACTTTGAATGAAAACAATATAATGTACAGTCTGTAAAAATGGCAATAAGCTATTTTCAAAGTGGACAAAGTGCAAAAATCAACAGTTCCTGGGGGAGGTAAGTAAAGGTTAGGTTTGCAGGTAAGTAAAACACTGAAAAGTCTCAAAGTTGGGGCCAAGGTAGCCCACCGTTGGGGGTTCATGGCAACCACAAAGTTACCACATCAGCAGCTCAGGGCCTGTCAGGTGCAGAGGTCAAAGAGGTGCCCAAAACACATAGGCTTCACTGGAGAACAGGGGTGTCCCGGTTTCAGTCTGCCAGCAGGTATGTACCTGCGTCCTCGGGGGACAGACCAGGGGGGGCTTTTGTAGGGCACCGGGGGACACACAAGAAGGCACATAAAGTGCACACTGCACCCGGCCGCCCCTGTGCCACTGAGGGTGTAAACAGGGGTCGGGTTTTAGATAGAAAGTAATGGAGGGACCCAGGGGTCACTTCAATGATGCAGGCTTGCATGGGGGGGGTCTCCTCGGGGTAGCCACCACCTGGGCTTGGCAGAGGGTCACCTGGGGGTTGCTCCTGCACTGGAGTTCGGTTCCTTCGGGTCCTGGGGGCTGCGGGTGCAGTGTTGGTTCCAGTCGTCGGGTCCCTTGTTACAGGCAGTCGTGGTCAGGGGGAGCCTCTGGATTCTCTCTGCAGGCATCGCTGTGGGAGCCCAGGGGGTAGTCTCTAGTTACTCTTGGGCTCGCAGTTGCCGGGGAGTCCTCCCTGAGGTGTTGGTTTTCTGCAGGTCGAGTCGGGTGCAGATTGTAAAGTCTCACGCTTCCGGCGGGAAACGTGAAGTCTTTAAAGTTGCTTCTTTGTTGCGAAGAAGTTGTAGGTTTTTTAACAGAGCCGCTGTTCACGGGAGTTTCTTGGTCCTTGGGTGCTGGCAGTCCTCTGAGGCTTCAGAGGTCGCTGGTCCCTGTTGGATGCGTCGCTGTTGCAGTTTTCTTCGAAATTGAAAGACAGGCCGGTAGGGCTGGGGCCAAAGCAGTTGTCGTCTCCGTCTTCTCTGCAGGGCTTCAGGTCAGCAGTCCTTCTTGCTAAGGTTGCAGGAATCTGATTTCCTGGGTTCCCCTAAATACTAAAATTTAGGGGTGTGTTTAGGTCTGGGAGGGCAGTAGCCAATGGCTACTGTCCTTGAGGGTGGCTACACCCTCCTTGTGCCTCCTCCCTGAGGGGGAGGGGGGGGCACATCCCTATTCCTATTGGGGGAATCCTCCAAAACCAAGATGGAGGATTTCTAAAAGGCAGGGGTCACCTCCGCTCAGGGCACCTTAGGGGCTGTCCTGACTGGTGGGTGACGACTCCTTGTTTTTCTCATTATCTCCCCTGGACTTGCCGCCAATAGTGGGGGCTGTGTCCAGGGGGCAGGCATCTCCACTAGCTGGAGTGCCCTGGGGCATTGGAACACGAAGCCTGAGCCTTTGAGGCTCACTGCTAGGTGTTACAGTTCCTGCAGGGGGAGGTGTTAAGCACCTCCACCCAGAGCAGGCTTTGTTTCTGGCCTCAGAGGGCAGAAAGGCCCTCAGCCCAGGGGCTCAGAAACTCATCTCTCAGCAACAGGCTGCCACAGACCAGTCAGTCCTGCACTGAGGGATTGGGTAATATACAGGGGGCTCATTTAAGATGCCTTCTGTGTGCATTTTGTAATAAATCCAACACTGGCACCAGTGTGGGTTTATTATTCTGAGAAGTTTGATAGCAAACTTCCCAGTATTCAGTGTAGCCATTATGGAGCTGTGGAGTTCGTTTTTGACAAACTCCCAGACCATAGACATTGTAAGTACAGTGTGGCCATATTAAGTATAAGACTAGACTTAAGACACTGTAGGGGCATATTGCTCATGCAGCTATGCCCTCACCTGTGGTATAGTGAGCCCTGCCTTAGGGCTGTAAGGCCTGCTAGAGGGGTGACTTACCTTGCCACAGGCAGTATTTTGTGGGCATGGCATCCTGAGGGGGATGCCATGTCGACTTTGCCTTTTTCTCCCCCCCCCAACAGAGACAATCTGCAATGGCAGTGTGCATGTGTTAGGTGAGGGGTCCCTTAGGGTGGCACAACATATGCTGCAGCTCCTAGGGACCTTCCCTGGTCACAGGGCTCTTGGTACCAGGTGTACCAGTTACAAGGGACTTATCGTGTGCCAGGGATGTGCCAATTGGGGAAACAATGGTACATTTTAGGTGAAAGAACACTGGTGCTGGGGCCTGGTTAGCAGGGTCCCAGCACACTTCTCAGTCAAGTCAGCATCAATATCAGGCAAAAAGTGGGGGGTAACTGCAACAGGGAGCTATTTTCTTACAGTGAGGTTTCAGTCTTTGTACCCACTTCTTTTATGGTTAAAGATCGGGACAACTTCATGATATCGCTGATAAACCCGATCCCAGTTTTGGAGTGGCACATGAAGGAGTTGTGAGATTTTGGAACCCTCTAGTATTTATTTAAATCAAGCCATTTTGGGAACTCACCAGCTGTTTGTGCTCAATGTAGCCCCTGACACATGCCCTTAACTGGCATTTGTGCAGCACTTAACTTTATATATAGTAGCAAGCTTTCTAATAAGGTTATTTCCTATTCTGGAGGCAAAATTGAAGACCGCCACTGTGGTTTTAGCAAGAGCGTCAAACCCTCCTAATTTTCAATGGACACTAAGTCAGATTTTTAGCAAATGGTTGGTATCCCAAGATAAGGAAACACTGGAAAAGTGATGACTATTGTTATTTACCTTGAAAACCGTGCTATCCTTTCTGCTAGAACTAAAAACCATACCATGAGTTTTAGCCTGAATGACAACAAGATCCAGAGTGGTCATGAAGGAGCAACGGTCAAGCAAACATTGTAAAGCGATTGCTGTCCTAGCTATTAATACTATGGGGGTCATTACAACCCTGGCGGTCAGTGTTAAACCAGCGGTGAGACCGTCAACAGGCTGGCGGTCTTACTTTGGGGAATTAGGACCATGGCGGTTACCGCCATGGTCATCCGGCGTTTCTCCGTTCCGCCCGGCGGCCGTCACTAGACCGCCGGCGGTATTCGGACTCTGCTTACCGCCGTGGATTTCCAGCGGTTTGAACCGCCACGAAATCCATGGCAGTAAGCACTATAAGTGCCAGGGAATTCCTTCCCTGGCACTGATTGGGGTCTCCCCCACCCTGACTCCCTCCCCCACACCCTCCCTGACACCCCCCAAAGGTGGCAGGGCCCCCCTCCCCACATCACATACCCACACGACACGCACGCAGGCACCACTTACACGCACACACGCCGACATACATGCCTACATCCACACACAGTCAGACATGCACACCCACATTCAAACATACACGCACACATCCATACAGACATACCCACAGACATACATGCACTCATTCCCACACACACACAACACCCCCGCAAGCATACACGCACTCACACACCCCCTCTACATACACACACGCACACCTCCATGCACCCACACAACCCCCCCACCCCCCTCCCCTCACGGACGATCGACTTACCTGGTCCGGCGATCCTCCAGGAGGGGACGGGAGCCATGGGGGCAGCTCCGCCGACACCACACCGCCAACAGAACACCGCCACAGCGAATCACAGGACGTGATTCGCTGGGCGGTGTTCTGTTGGCATGGCGGTGGAGGTGGAGCAACCTCCACTTCCCCGCCTCCCGCCAGTATGGCTGTTGGCGGCTCTCCCCCGGAGAGCTGCCAACGGTCATAATAGGCCGAGCGGAAAACCGCCACCATTGGTGGTCTTCCGCATGGCGGTCCCCCGGCGGTCTTCAAAAAAGACCGCTGAGGTTGTAATAACACCCTATGTTTTCTGCTTAAATCATGGCGTGGCTACTGCGATTACTTATTAGTGGACAGTCAGCGTTAAGATCCAGCAGATGTTCTTCTAGGCCATTAACATACAGGGAAAGAGGAAGGGGGCCAGAACGCAACTGTGATTTACACCTCTGGCAAGTTTAAAGGTTTCAGTTGTCTTCAAACCCCACCCCCACTTTGACTCTAGCCCTATCCCAACACTGGCTGTCACATCAATTTGAAGTTTTCTTAAAAAAATTTAAAAAAAAATAAAAAAAGGAAACAATATTTGGCTCCATCTCAAGATCCAATATAATGTTATACAGCTTGGTTCAATTTACAGAATCAAAAGCTGAGCTTAGATCCATGAAATCTAGTTATAGCTTATCCTTCGTGGCCATGGTATATTTGCTTTTCAGTAAGTATAAATCGAGACACTGCTCAGCTGTCTCCAGGCCTAGTTTAAAACAGAATTGAACGTCTGATAGCACACTCTGCTCATTTATCCAGGTATGCAGGCGCTCCAACAGGATTTTGCCCATTATCTTGGCCGTAGAATTAGTCAATGATATCGGGTGATAGCACTGTCCTTATATCTTTTTTAGAGATACGGATAATGGGTGCGTTGGACTATGCCTTTGGAGGGCTTATTGCTGAAATGGTCATTAAGACAGTGGTCAAGAGTGCTGCCCACAATGGTAAATTAGCCTTATGAAAGGTTGACTGGTATCCTGTCTGGACAGGCGGCTTTCACCGCAGTGTATTGCTTACACTTCCTCACTCATGTCAATCTCAATCTCCAGCCCATAAGAAGACACTGCTGCAAGGCACAGAAATGGCAGCAAGCCCTGGGGATGCTCGGGTTGAGAGTGAGCTATGTTTGAGCCCTCCTTGCAGATTAGGTCTGAATAAAGATTAGCAAAATGACCACCACAATTTTCCAGGGAAGGGGATCACCATATCAGGACCAGATTCCTGGGTTTTCTAAAAATATATACGATTTACCACCTTCCAAAAGGCTAGGCTATCCTTCATATCACTAGCCTGCTCTAGGGAGTGCTAAGCTTCCTCACTAATGGTTTTCATCCCAGCCCTTAAAGCCTTCGTATACGCAAGCCTGTAATTAACAGGCTCTGCGTTTCTAGGGACGTTTTTGAGAGATTCTAACAACTCATTATGGGCCTTCGTACAGTTGGTATCAAACCATTTAGGTAGTTTTCTAGTGTTGGGTTTGTTTGTAAGTGTGAGCAAATCGTTTGCCACACCACAAATTCTATGTCAGGACCGGAGGTGAGGATTATGGTCAACTTTCTTTCCTTAAAGCAACAACAGAACTTCGAAGCAAAAACACAACACTTCCCAGAACACCATGGGATGGAACTACAATTTCAACATCCAATAGACATCGTGTATAGTCCATGTCCTTGAGGCCCCTCCTCAGGCACTTCCTCTTTCTTTCCTGCTAGCAGACGAAGGTAAGTACTTTCCCTTTCTTCTGTCAGCTTTTGCTGATTTATTTCAGTATAGAGCGTGTAAGCTAGAAAGGCTAAGCAGCACGCTACCTTGGTTTTTGATTTCACAGGGTGCCGCTCTCATAACCCACTCACGGCTCGGCCGCCCGACAGGTGCTGCGGTGTTCCAGAGCGCCTGAAGGGGGCAGAGCAGTGTTTTCCAAAGCGCACTGAGCATCATGGTGATTTCCCGCTCGGCTCCGTTCTAGCTGTTTCGAGAGCCTGCAGAAACGCACCCAGGACACCGCACGACTCGGAAGCTCTGACGCCACGCACAGGTCCGTATTTAGAGACCGGCACGTCGCTGTGCATCTCATAATCGGCAGATGCCGGGCTGTCCGGGTCTGTATCAGGCCGCAAGGCTCTTCATTAACGAACACAAGCAAGCGTTTCTCCCCTCCGCTGCCTTGGGGCCAGGCCCGGGCATTTTTCCTCTCGTGACTCCCATAGAACAAAGGGAGGTTGGCCCCGAGCAGCCTTTCAAGGCCTCTAATAGTGGTATTCTGTAGGGGTTTGTCCCCTGATAAAATTGCACACTGTGCCCGAAATTGCTGGGCTCCGTCCAGCGGAAAACCTTGAGCGAGTCTGAGTTTATCCGGTTCCACCGGCATAGTTCACGGCCCAGTAGACTGTATTCTTACATCCATTATGCAAGGCGTTGAGTATGCGGAGGAAGAGACCATCTTGTTTCTTCCATTTGATAATGAGTTCTGGGACGCGGTGGATGCGTTCATCCAACAGGTGGTGGCGGCCGCCATTCAGCCACTGGAGAGGAGGCTGCTCCAGCTGGCGTACTCCTACCCAACCCCCTTTAATCTGTCTCTCCCTGCGTCAGACTGGGAGCAGTCAGCGTAACATCCCCTTAAGTGCAAGATGGAAGGCGGGCTGGACACGGCAGCCTTTGATAATGTGAAGCAGGCTTTCGCTGAGCAACCCGCTCAGGATGGCGATCCTCTCTCCCGGTTGACGTGAGATGACCCTGAAGAGGATGACTCGCATGACTAATGATGAGGCAGGCCCCTCTAGGCCTTGGATACCAGTTCAAACTCCCTTGGAGCTCCAACTGCCTACAGGGTCATCAGACATGTTAGACCCCGAGGACTTAGTCCATCCTCGTGCCTCCGAGTGTGTCCCCTGCAACAAGGTTACAGCATATGTTGCCGCCAGGTTGCGCAAGCCTCTGGAATAAGGTTTGAGCGCGGAATGCCTTGCCCATCTCTTCCAGGGAAGGTCTCCTACACCCCAGACATAGACCCAGAATCACCACTTTTCTGCAAAAGTTCATTAAGGATCCCAAAAAAGGGATTGACAGGTCATGGCGGGCCTGTCATGATAAGCTGCTTAATATTTCTGGCCCTCTTACGAAAATTTTGGAGCGACTGATACACCCTTGTCCCCCAAGGTGGACTCCGGTTGGGCCAAGAGGGCTATAATCTTCCTAGGGAATGCCAATTGTGGCCTCAGCGGAGAGGCACAGGTCGCTCCTGATTAAGGTGGATCCAAAGTTAGGGGACCTGGCTTCCATGGAGGTTGTGCCTGTGGCTCAGGGAATTCTCTTTGGAGAACCATTCATAAAAAATAAAAAAAAACAATTTTTTTTTTTTAAAAAGGAGTTGTCCAAGTTTGTTGCAACCTTTATATCGCTCAACAAGGAGCAATCATCAATAAAGGATTTTTTTCAGCTGCGCCTTTTCCTCTCAGTAGGTCGTGGGAGAGGGTGCTCTACATTCAAGGCCCCGCCAGAGGTCAAGCCCCACGCAGGGCGGTCGAGCAACCGCGATATGGAGACTTCTACCCTACAAGAAGGAGGTCCGCATGGCAGAGGAGCCAAAGGATCCTTACGGGGGCATTTTGAAAGGAGCCCAATCCTTTAATTGTCATGTTGGGGTCTTTGTACCAGTTGGGGGAGGCTGGCTCTCTACATACAGCAATGGGAGTCCCTTACATCAGACCCTTGGGTTCTTCAGACAATCAGGTTTTTAGCTGGAATTTTTTGTGTCTCCTGTTCAGGTCTCTCGCCAGGGCCCTTTAGTATTCACCCGTTCACAAGAGCTGTTGGTGGCCCAGGAGGGGAGGGAATTGCACCGGAAAGCGGCTATAGTTCCAACTTCCCTTCATCCTCTGGGTTTCCTTAGCAACATCTTTTTGGTGGAAAAACGGGATGGGGGCCAGCGGCCAGTAATCAATCTGAGGGAGGGCTTTTGTATTGGCACTTCAAGATGTAAGGCATCCATCTCTTGTACGACCTTCTGCGCCACAACGATTGGATGGTGCGCCTGAATCTTCAAGACACGTACCTTTCAGGACCAATTTTTCCACCTCATCACCGTTTTCTTCAGTTTCAGTGGAAAGGGCAGGTCTACGAATTCACGACTGTTGTTCGGCCTATCCTCGGCCCCCTGGTGCTTCGACAAGGTCCTGAGGCCGGCAATAGAACATGTCAGAGCAAGGGGATTGCGTCTGATTTATCAGCAAGAGAGTCTAGGTAAATAACCAATGTCCCTACAGGCTGCGGGAGCAGCTACAATACACCATCTCTCTTCGAGGGTTTGGGTTTCCTGATAAGTTGGCTCCGATTCCCTTCATTCAGACAACCTTCCTGGGGCTTGTCAGACTTGGTAGACAAGACTCTCAGCCTGCCGTCTCGCAAAATCACAAAGATTCGCAGGGAGTTAAGGAAGACAATCCCAAGTCCCTCGACATCCCTGCGCCAGAATGCCCAGATAGTGGGTCTATTAGCTTTGTCCATACATGTGATTTTTCCAGGGCCCCTACACTACAGGGCTCTGCAACGCATGAAAGCCTCTCACTTGCGGAGGCCTCTACTACTCGGATCAGGTGGCTCTGAGAGAAAGCAAGGAACGAGATGAGATGGTGACTTTCCCAAATGGAAGCCTGGAACGGCCTAGTGATTTTCGTCTCGGATCCGGATGTAATCACAGAATCCAAAACCAATGCCTCGGGTTGGGGAGCTTGCTGCGGGAAATCCTTCACTGGGGGAAGGTGGTCGTCTGCCAAACGGACTCTCCACATCAATTGCCTGGAGCTGCTTGCAGGTTCTTTCGCCATTCAATGGCGGACCAAAGACAGGGCAAAATGTGTGGTTTTGCTCAAAATGGACAATCGCTCAGTGGTCTGCTACATCAACCACCTGGGTTCACCCCAAGTTCAAGGCTCTGGCAGAACTGGCCAAGGACATTTGGGTATATTGTCTCACATACAATATGTCCGTTACGGCAGAAAATCTTCCGAGGTCCTCGAATCAGATAGTGGACTGGTGTTCAAGGGAGTGGGCAGACAAGTTTGTGGTACTTAGATTTCACAATAGACCTTTTTGCGTCAAGGCTGGACCACCAAGTTCCCCTCTATGTCAGCTGGAAGCTGGACCCACTGGCAGTGGTAACGGATGAGTTTCTCCAATACTGGTACAAGAAGAAGGGTTACGCTTTTCCCCCCACGTGCGCAGACAGGAGACGCAGGTGGTAGGGATCACTCCGGTTTAGAGATCTCAAGTGTGGTTTGCGGTTCTTTTGGAACTTTGTTGGGATTTTCCAATCCCTCTCCCCCAGGATCCAGATATTCTGAAAGATCCTCTGTGCCAGAGTCACCTGTTGGTTCTCCAAGCTCATCTTCCTCTCATGGCCTGGAGGATTTCAGGGAAAGATGGAGTCCCAGGCATTTCATCAGAGGCTGAAAGATTGCTGGCTGCAGCCTGGGCAGTTAGCACTTCTAAAAGATACAAATCTGCATGGACAAAGTGGGTACGTTGGTGCCTTCAACGCGAAGAAGGTCCCATGGGGTGCGACATTGTTCCAGTCTTGAACTTCTTGGCTTCCTTGTCATTCAGGGGCATGGCCTAGCTCACCATTAATCCATATCGCTCGGCTGTTTTGACGGGTCATCTTCCTATTCAGGGTTTACCTATAGGGGAACATCCTCTGGTGTGCAAAATGTTACGGGTTATTCGCCTGGCTCTCCCCCCACAACCCAGATACTCAAGTTTGTGGGATTTCAATTTGGTTCTTAATCTTTTCCAATATCAAACTAATACCTTTCACGGAAGGAAATATCGGCCAAGCTTGCAATGCTTTTGTGCCTGGTTTCCTGCAGAAGGGTCTCTGATGTTCGAGCTCTGGACTTATCCAGTAGCGTTTTTAACGCCACAAGGAGTTACACTTCATGTTTCCAGGAGGACTCAGACAGATACTAGAATTATTTCTTACCCTGCTTTTGATAGTTCCCTTAAGTTGTGTGTGGTGCAATGCCTCAAGGCATATGAGAATGCGACTGAGGATATTTGCCCCCCCAGGGGAGCGACAGTTGCTTATTTCCATTCGTAAGCCTTTTAAAACTGTCTCTTCACCGACCATGGCCAGATGGATAAAATGGATTATGCAGGAGGCAGGCATAAACGTGGCGGGTTTTGGGGTGCATTGTGTCAGGGGTGCCATAGCATCTAAGGCTTTTTCTCTGGGGGCTAGACTGGAGTATATTATCAATGCTGCAGACTGGTTTGAAATAGAACCTCTTGAACATGGAATCTGATGACCAGTGTTGGACATGGCATCATTGGTGGTGGATAAGCTTAGAACAAGCATAATCCTCGCCACTGGTCCCGACAGACTGAAAAATTTCCTAGCTATCATAACAGAACATTTCAATTCTATTAAGGACACGGAGTCGAGGATTATTCCCACCTGGATACGGCTCATCTTATCCACACCCAACAGATCGTATTACCCTGTACGATAACTTTAGTTAAGAGTAAGGTATTCAGAATCCTAATATTATGGCAGATGTCAATGGAATGCTAAGTTGAGGCATGTTTCTGATGTTAATGGATTTTCTTTTCTTGTAGCAAATAGTAAGATGATTGTAGTCTAGATTTCTGCTCTGATATGGTGGTTTTCTTTTTCTTGTAGGTGTTGAGGAAAGCAAAGGGGAATGATTCTTCCAATATCTTCATCACAGGTCAAGAAAGAGGAAGTGCCACAGGAGGGGCATCAAGGATATGGATTATACACAATGTGGATTGGCTGCTGAAATTTTAGTTCCATCCCAGGGTGTCCTGGGAAGTGTTGTTTTTTTGCTTCTAACTTCTGCTGTGGCTGATTAGAGGAAAGAAAGTAGGGCATAATGCTCACCTCTGTGTCCTTAATAGAACTGAAGCTTTGTTATGATAGCTAGTGTAAGGAAATGCCTCCTTGGCATGGTTACCCCCAGACTTTTTGCCTTTGCTGATGCTAAGTTTTGATTTGAAAGTGTGCTGAGGCCTGCTAACCAGGCCCCAGCACCAGTGTTCTTTCCCTAACCTGTACTTTTGTTTCCACAATTGGCACACCCTGGCATCCAGGTAAGTCCCTTGTAACTGGTACCCCTGGTACCAAGGGCCCTGATGCCAGGGAAGGTCTCTAAGGGCTGCAGCATATCTTATGCCACCCTGGGGAGCCCTCACTCAGCACAGACACACTGCTTGTCAGCTTGTGTGTGCTAGTGGGGATAAAAAGACTAAGTCGACATGGCACTCCCCTCACAGTGCCATGCCAACCTAACACTACCTGTGGCATAGATAAGTCACCCCTCTAGCAGGCCTTACAGCCCTAAGGCAGGGTGCACAATACCATAGGTGAGGGCATAAGTGCATGAGCACTATGCCCCTACAGTGTCTAAGCAAAACCTTAGACATTGTAAGTGCAGGGTAGCCATAAGAGTATATGGTCAGGGAGTCTGTCATGCACGAACTCCACAGCACCATAATGGCTACACTGAAAACTGTGAAGTTTGGTATCAAACTTCTCAGCACAATAAATGCACACTGATGCCAGTGTACATTTTATTGTAACATACACCCCAGATAGGGCACCTTAGAGGTGCCCCCTGAAACCTTAACCGACTACCCGTGTAGGCTGACTGGTTTTAGCAGCCTGCCAAACACCAGACATGTTGCTGGCCACATGGGGAGAGTGCCTTTGTCACTCTGTGGCTAGTAACAAAGCCTGTACTGGGTGGAGATGCTCATCACCTCCCCCTGCAGGAACTGTAACACCTGGCGGTGAGCCTCAATGGCTCACCCCCTTTGTTACAGCACCCCAGGGTATTCCAACTAGTGGAGTTGCCCGCCCCCTCCGACCACGGCCCCACTTTTTGCGGCAAGGCCGGAGGAGATAATGAGAAAAACAAGGAGGAGTCACTGGCCAGTCAGGACAGCCCCTAAGGCGTCCTGAGCTGAGGTGGCTCTGACTTTTAGAAATCCTCCATCTTGCAGATGGAGGATTCCCCCAATAGGGATAGTAATGTGCCCCCCTACCCTCGGGAGGAGGCACAAAGAGGGTGTAGCCACCCTCAGGGCTAGTAGCCATTGGCTACTAAACCCACCAGACCTAAACACACCACTAAATTTAGTATTTAGGGGCTCCCCAGAACCTAGGAACTCAGATTCCTGCAACCTAATAAGAGGACTGCTAAGCTGAAAAACCCTGCAGAGAAGACGGAGACACCAACTGCTTTGGCCCCAGCTCTACCAGCCTGTCTCCCCACTTCTAAAGACACTGCTCCAGCGACGCTTTCCCCAGGGACCAGCGACCTCTGAAGCCTCAGAGGACTGCCCTGCATCTAGAAGGACCAAGAACTCCCGAGGACAGCAGCTCTGTTCACCAAAGACTGCAACTTTGCAACAAAGAAGCAACTCTGAAACAACTTGCGTTTCCTGCCGGAAGCGTGAGACTTGACACTCTGCACCCGACGCCCCCGGCTCGACTTCAGGAGAACAACCACTTCAGGGAGGACTCCCCGGCGACTAGGAGACCGTGAGTAGCCAGAGTTGACCCCCTGAGCCCCCACAGAGACGCTTGCAGAGGGAATCCCGAGGCTTCCCCTGACCGTGACTGCCTGCTTCTAAGATCCGACGCCTGGTCAGGACTCTGCACCCGCAGCCCCCAGGGCCTGAAGGATCCAAACTCCAGTGCAGGAGTGACGCCCAGGAGGACCTCTCCCTTGCCCAGGTGGTGGCTACCCCGAGGAGCCCCCCCCCCCCCCTTGCCTGCATCGCTGAAGAGACCCCTTGATCTCCAATGGTTTCCATTACAAACCAGACGCTTGTTTGCACACTGCACCCGGCCGCCCTCGTGCCGCTGAGGGTGTACTTTCTGTGTGGACTTGTGTCCCCCCCAGTGCCCTACAAAACCCCCCTGGTCTGCCCTCCGAAGACGCGGGTACTTACCTGCTGGCAGACTGGAACCGGGGCACCCCCTTCTCCATTGAAGCCGATGCGTTTTGGGCACCACTTTGACCTCTGCACCTGACCGGCCCTGAGCTGCTGGTGTGGTAACTTTGGGGTTGCTCTGAACCCCCAATGGTGGGCTACCTTGGACCAAACTTGAACCCCGCAGGTGGTTTACTTACCTGCAAAAACTAACAAACACTTACCTCCCCAGGAACTGTTGAAAATGTCACTAAGTGTCTAGTTTTAAAATAGCTATATGTGATTTATGTGAAAACTGTATATGCTATTTTGCTAATTCAAAGTTCCTAAAGTACCTACCTGCAATACCTTTTATTTGAAGTATTATATGTAAATCGTGAACCTGTGGTTCTTAAAATAAACTAAGAAAAGATATTTTTCTATACAAAAACCTATTGGCCTGGAATTGTCTGAGTGTGTGTTCCTCATTTATTGCTTGTGTATGTACAACAAATGCTTAACACTACTCCTTTGATAAGCCTACTGCTCGACCACACTACCACAAAATAGAGCATTAGATTTATCTCTTTTTGCCACTATCTTACCTCTAAGGGGAACCCTTGGACTCTGTGCATACTATTCCTTACTTTGAAATAGTGCATACAGAGCCAACTTCCTACAGCTAGGAAACTTTTAATTCTGTTGACCCAGTTACCACAGCATCACCCCTAAAATTAATTTTATCATCCAAACAAGTCAAAAGGTCTGGGAGTGTTGAATCCACAAGAGCAGCCAGGAAACAACCATTATCTACCTTTGCCCAGCTCATAATCACCCCTTTATTCTTAGAGAACAGTAGTGGTAGAGAATTAGCCTTCAACTGCCTCTTGACAAACTGAATCACTAATTGATAGGGACAGAAGTCTACGGTTAAGGAGAGGAGATTCTGCCACAATAAAGTCTGCAACCCAATCCCTCAGATCCTTTGAAAATATGATGAAATCAATTTGGCTATGGCTGCCCTCCCAATAAAAGTGGAGATCATCACTGGATCGACACACAGGGAATCAAATGCGGATATGGGTCCCCAGAATTATCCACAAGCCCACATGACTTGGTCAATCATAACTGGCAGTACTGCATGTTGAAATCCCCTAAAAAACACAATTACATAAACTACCTCTTATTTTGTTAACATAATTATCCTCACACAATGATCTAGTAACTTTAACACTGCTTGGGGCAAAGACACTGTTATAGAGATTTATCAATAATACTGTCTTGGTTAGACACTGTAAAAGGATAGGTTGGTAATAAGCAGAACAAAGGGTCAAACATATAACTTGGGCCGAATACACAAGGGAAGTAAAGTTAATAAGCCCTTCCTTCGCCCTGCCCATAGATCCTGAAATTGCTGGGGTGAATTAAGTAGTAGCCATCAACAGCCACAGTTTCAATTAACCAAGTCTCCTGAAGACAGTACTGCATAGCGCTCATTGAATCTGAGACAATCACATTGCCCAGCTTCTTTCCCAGGCCAGCCACATTCCATGAAGCAATCTTTAGTCAGTTATCAGTGTTGTTATCCAGGGCGTTGCCCAAGGTGTTACCATCGCCAGGAGAGGAGGGGGATTGCTAAAGCGGTTCCGGTCATTTGTGTGGGGAGTTTTGGGGATGCAGGTTCTTGGGAGCAAACAGCACAGTTACTTGTTGAGCCAAAGGGGTCATTGATTTGTACAGGCACCCTTTCCTTCCAAGCCAGCCTGGCTTATAATCTGGGTCTTCCCTACAAGCTCCTCCGCCCCCTCCTCCGGGCTAGGCAACTTACCTAGAAGAAGTGCTAGCCAGTTCAGCCTCTGCATTGGGAGGATCAAGCGATTTTTGAATGGAGGAAGAGTCCCCAGAGCCAGGTGGAGGCAGCACTGCAGAGCAGAATTCCCCAACAGCAGAATTCACTTTTTATTTAGTGATTCTAAAACAGACATTGGAACACCCCGGCAACTCTCTACTACTAGATCAGATGTCTTCTCCCCTGATTTACTAGTGCTGGTGCTATTCAGACTGGTTATTCAGACCTGTTCAAAGGCTTGGTGATAGCACCACGGGTGCGGGGCACTGTATTTTGGCTTTGCATCACCTCCACCCCACCCACCTCCTCTCTCCCCCCTTGCTTCTTTGGTTCTGACCCGCTGACAGGTGTTTGGGCTCAGAGTCGTACCCGCTCAGAGCAGTCAGTAGGAGCTCTACCGGCTGTGAAGTCAGAGCCAGTAGTACCGACTGCCGAGTTCAGAAAGCCAAGACTTCCATTTAACAGCACTGAGTCGGAGCCCTTATTTGGCGAGATTACATTACATTATGACCACAGATTATGTAGAGCAGGTGGGGAGGAATGGGAAACGTGCTGCTCAGCCAAGGAAATCCATTTGCTGAACCCCCTCAAAGCCTGCTGTAGAAAGCTATCCAGAGTGGAGCCAGGTATAGAGGCCGGTGGATTTACTTTAAGTTTCCCCATGATCAAAGAGCTTAGGACCTCCAATGAGCTTCTGTGTGCAAGGGTGAAGAATTTGAGTACTATGAATTGTAGGCGAAAGAGTCAGCAGAGCCCAACCCAGCCTCTTCCGGTTGAAGACGGGCCCGTCTTGGCCAAGTCTTTGCCCAGGAGCATCCTGCGCTGCAGGAATGAAAGGGCGATTTTAAGCGCTTGATGTTATGCCCCTCCTTGATGTGGCCAGTAGATAGCGGATGGATATAGTCTCACCCCAGCTCTGAGAGAGGCAAGAGTATGTGACAGCTACTACTGTGGGAGCAGATAGGCTGGCTTGTGCCACGCTTCAGGAGTGAAAATGCGCTTTCAAGCGGCTGATGTTATACTCCTCCTTGATGTGGCCAATAGACAGCTGGGGGATGTAGTCCCACCCTAGCTCTGAGGGAGGCAAGAGTATGTGACAGCTACTACTGTGGGAGCAGATAGGCTGGCTTGTGCCACGCTTCAGGAGTGAAAATGCGCTTTCAAGCGGCTGATGTTATACTCCTCCTTGATGTGGCCAATAGACAGCTGGGGGATGTAGTCCCACCCTAGCTCTGAGGGAGGCAAGAGTCCATAACAGTCCACGCTGCGGGAGAACAAAGGCTGATGGTTTCTCAGTCCCGACACAAAATTAAGACCATTAACTGCAGTGAAAAAAATCATTCACATCCACTGCAGTACATTTTCACAGCACTGTATGTGAACAGTTTGTCCAAAGGGGTGCTTCTGAAAATCCTTCTAGCATTTACTTATGCTTCTTTAAAAATAAAGTTTAGGTGTGAGGGCTAAATCTTGCCACAGTATCACATTCTCTAAACAAGGTCTACCCACTAGAAGTTAGGGCAGGAGTGTATGGGCATGTGTAAGTGCTCCCCTCCAATTCTTAATATTTAATCAGTGGTTCAGAACCCCGGTGGGTGGCGATTTGGTGGATTTACGTCAAATCTGAGATTGGCCTTGGGGGTGGCAGAAAGCCCATTAGACATCAGGGTATTACTAGGGGTAAAATATAGGGATTGAGCAGACCACGATAGCACTGGGTTTTTCTGCCAACTCAAAACAGGTTTCAATAGTCTTTCTGATCATCCAAGAAGGCAGATAACCCACTATACACTGGGCCGTATCCTCAACCCAAAAATACTCCTAAAGTCTATCTGACCCACCGGGTTTACCCTCAATTGGGACCCCGCCCCCCCCCCCAGAAAGCTCCTTAGACACGAAGACAAAAGACAAAAATTTAAAAAAAGAAAAAAGAAAAAAAAAAAAAGGTAGGGGGAAGGGATATGCAGACTGTCATCAGCCCATGCCCCCAATCAAAGAACAAGCACAATGGTCTTTCTCCCCCTCACTCCATTGGGGACGTTTTTCAGATTTGCCTCTAATCTGCCTCAGAGGCGAGCAGAAATATTTAAAGACCAAATCAATTTAAAAATAAACAACAAAGAATGGAGAACTGCCCATCAGGATGCACCCTCCCTCCATCCCACCTCCAAACCTCAAACTTTGGCTATAATCATGCATTTTCCTCATATTACTGAGGGAAGGATCAGGAATCTGAGGATCCCCAAACCTCCTACCACATAGTGTTCCCACACTTTCCTCGATAAAAACAGACTCCTTGTGTGGCTGGGCATAGCAGCCACAACAAAACTTATCAAGTCAAGGAACATGCAACCTCAATATGGTCTTCATACTCTCAGGTTTGAACAGTTCCTTTTGCTGATACCTTGTCCAGTCACACAAGAGGGGTACTGTTTTTACTGTGAAACAAAGGAATTTATGAGTGCTCTGTCCCATTCTGTTGGGCCTTAGATGGCACCTGCGAATAGTCAAGATTTATAATTGCCTCTATGGTAGGCCCCTGCTGCCATGAGGCCTTCCACCTACAGATTATCTGGGACTGGGGTCCACTTGGGTCCCAGATGGAGTGTATGATGATGTGCATTGCCTGGGCTTTAGTGTCACAGGGGGGGGGGGGGGGGGGGGGGGGGGGGGTGCGGGGTGTTCAGGTGCCTGGCACCCCAAAATTAATGTTTGCCCTCCACCTCCATGCAACTGGCAGCGCTCACTGGTCGAAGTCCGGCTAACGTTTTCAATATGCTCAGCATGCAAGACAAAATGAAAGATCTGTACTACATTGTGAAGCAAACTTCAAACCCTTCTCCTTAATTTTCTTATCAGTGAAAGAAACTGCTCCTGCATGGTCGCATACAACATTTAGTGCGATACAGAAGATAATCATAATATTGCTCAAGTCACTATGCATTTGTTATATGCATGTTTTACTTGTCAACTCTCCCTTTTTCGAAGTGGGTTTCTCTCTATCTGTGAAAAACATTAGGCATAAGACTGTTGAGGAAAAGTGTGTGTGGGGGGGGGTTAATACTACATACCAGCACACATCTGTGCATGATGTGCATAAGCTCTCCATCTAATGTTTAGGGTTCGGAGTAGTACAACTTGTTTTTTTTCGAAGAAACTTGAGTCACAGGATTGAGTGACTCCTCCTCTAAGTAATATTGCGCATGGGCATCAAGTCCTTAGACTGTTTCTCTGCAAGTAGGAGCGTGAAATAATGAAAATAGAGAGTACAATAGAAAAGATGCCCTGCATTACATATGTACAATATTTACATATTAATAAATTGTAACACCGACACCTGTCTGGGGAGGAGGGATGGTGCATGTGAATCTACAGCACAAGATGCCACGAAAAGATGTCTACTGGTAAGTAACAATTTTCCATTCAATGGCCTGTGTAGCTGTAGACACACATGCTGGGCATAGATTGTAAAGCAGACCCTCCATAAACTGGTGGCTAGCATGCAGGAGTTACAATTGATTAGCAGAGTGTTTTGGAGTACAGCTTGTCCAACATTTGCTTGTTGACGTGCAAAGACATCTACAGTAAATGTTTGTGGTGCAGACTATGTTGCTGCTTTGCAAATATCTGCTCTATGTATGTTACCTAAAAATTTCATAGATGCACCTTTTGTCCTAGTGGAGTGTGCTCTAGGTGGTTCAGGTAATTGTTGTTTGGCTTTTCTATAGCAGGTTTGAACACACTTGACTATCCACCTGGCTATAGTTGCTTTAGATATAGGCTCTCCTTTATGTGGCAAAGGAGAAAGCCACAAAAAAGTTGTTTTGTTTTCCTAAACTCTTTTGTTCTATCTATACAATACATAAGAGCCCTTTTAACACCAAGAGTATGTAGAGCTTTTTATGCCACAGAATCTGGTTGTGGAAAGAAGACTAATAACTATTGTCAGATTGATATGGACTATGAAGAAATTTTTGATTCGTTCTGAACACAATTTTTCTTCATGAATTGTGAAGAAAGGTTCTTCTAAAGTTAAAGCATGGAGCTCACTGACATCTAAGGGATGCGATGGCAACTAAATAAAGCTACTTTCCATGAGAGCAATTGTAGAGAAAAGGAGTGAAGTGGTTCAAAAAGGTAGAGCCGTAAGCCTTGCGAGTACAATATTCAGATTCAAAGATGAAGCTGGAGGAATCCTTGGTGGAATTATTCTTTTGAGCCCTTCCATAAATGCTTCGATAACTGGAGATCTAAACAAAGAAATATGCTGTCTATTTTGCAGATATGCTACTATGGCTGCTAAATAGATTTGCTTTTTGTAAATGTAGCAAACAACATACGTCTTGTACTATTGGCTTGAGAGGGTCAATGTGTTGTGTTTGACAATAGCAAACAAAGCATTTTCATTTTGCCGCATAACATTATTTGGTTGTGGGTTTGCATGCTCGTTTAAGAATATCCATATATTCCTGTGGTAATTGTAAATACCCAAATTCTATGACCTCCGGAGCCATATCTCTAGGTTGAGGGATCTGGGACTCGGAGGTCTTATTTGACCCAGTCCCTGTCAAAAGGTCTGGTCTGTTGGGCAGCTTTTGATGTGGAACCACTGAGTTCTGAAAGTCTTGTGAACCATTGTTGACATGCCTATGTAGGTGCCACCAGGATCATGTTGAGGGGAAGTTGTTTGAGCTTCTGGTCCAGAAAAGGCATGAGTGGCGGGGGGGGGAGAATAAGCAAATATCCCTGACCAACTCGCCCACAGAGCATTACCTTTGGATTGAGGGTGTGGGTACCTGAAGGTGAAGTTTTGGACTTTTTTTGTTTCAATATATGGCGAACAGATAGATTTGAGGTGTTCCCCACTTTTGGAAGTGCTGTGAAGGATTTGCGGGTGGAGTTCCCACTCGTGGACTTGTTGCTGCATCCTGCTGAGCAGGTCTGCAAAGTGATATGTCTGTCCCTGGAAGATACTGTGCCACTATGTGAATGGGGTGATGAATTGCCCATTTCCATATTGTTTGTGCAAGATGGGACAGTTGATGATATTGTGGTTCCCCCCTCCAAACCCCCCTGTTTTTGTAGATAGTACATGGCAGTCATGTGGTCTGTACGTACCAACACTATCTTGTGTTGCAATTGGGGAAGGAATGCTTTTATTGCTAGGAATACTGCTTGCAGTTCTAGGTAAATGATGTGGAAAGACTTTCGAGTGTTGTCCCATATCCCCTGAACTGTGAGGTTGAGGAGACGAGTTTCCCTAGTGTTTGAGGCATCTGTTAGAGTGATCAGAGACACACGGTCTAAAAAGGACTGCCCTTTCAAAAGGTTTGTGGTGTTCCACCAATGCAGAGAGCGTTAAGTAGGACAGTCCAACAACACTACATCATCTATGTGACCCTGTGCCTGAGACCATTGACGATAAAGACATTGTTTAATAGGACGCATATGAAGTCTGGCATGAGATACAATGGCAACACAAGATGCCATCATCCCAAACAGTCTCATAACAGTTCTTACTGTGTATGCTTGGTTCTCTGTTAATGTAGCAATCATGGTTTGAAAAGTCTGAAATCAAGCTGAGCTGGGAAACACTAGTTCCAACTGTTTGTTAAAGTAGCTCCTAAATAGGGATACATCTGGAGAGGATGCAGATGAGATCTGAGGTAATTGACGGTGAACCCCAGAGAGTGTAGGAGATGAATTGTGAGTGGAGTGTGGCTTTGACACAGTGTGAATGAATTTTTCTTTGATGAGCCAATTGTCCAAATAAGGGAAGATATGAATTTGATGTCTGAGATGTGCTGCGACTACCGCAAGACATTTTGTAAATACACTGGGAGAGGTTGTGACTTGAATGGTAATACCTTGAATTGGTAAGGTTTTCCTGCAACTACAAATCTTGGGTAATTGAAGTGTGCTGGATTAACGAGGATGTGAACGTAAGCATCTTTAAGGTCTAATGCGGTCATTAAGTCACCTTGTTGTAGGAGGGGGACTAACATCCTGAAGAGTGACCATATGGAAGAGTTCTGCTAGGATGTAGTGGTTTAAGGATCTGCGATCTAATACTGGTCTGAGAGACCCATCTTTTTGGGGGTATTAGGAAGTACAGGGAATAGACTCCCACTGCCTGGTATTGTAATGGTACTGGTTCCATAGCCCCTTTGAGAAGAGAATGTACTTCCTCTTTGAGAAGAGTGAGATGATCTTGTAAGAGTCTGCAAGTACGAGGGGATATATTTGGTGGAGTGGAAGAAGTGAGCTTCAGACAGTAACCATTTTGGATAATTTGAAGTACCCATTGATCTGTGGGAGTTTGAGACAATTGCAAGTAAAAATGTTGTAACCTTACCCCTACAGGAGTGGTGTGAGTTGGTAGGTTCTGGTGGAAGTCATTGTTTGGTGATGGATGAGGAGCCTCTAGACGTAGATGGCTTTCCACTTCCTTTGTTACGGATTCCTCTACAGGAACCTCTAAAATAACCTCTGGTGTACTGAGAGATGGGCTTTGTTTGAGTGGAAGTCTGTTCCAGAAATAAGGACCGAAAGCCCCTTGCAAATCCTGTGTGACGAAAAGTACCCCTGTGTGTGCTGGCTTGGAGTGCTCCCATAGCTTTGGCAGTGTGGTTGTCTTTATTTAATTTTTCAAGTGTGCTATCCACTTGTGAGGCAAATAAATGCTCTTTATCAAAGGGCATGTTCAACACTGTCTGTTGTACCTCTGGTTTACAGCCTGAGCATCTCAGCCATGCAGGTCAGCTAATGAGGACGCTGGTGTTAACACTGCTTGCTGCTGTATCAGCAACATTGAGCGCACATCTAATTGAATTGTTCGAAATGGTTTGTCCCTCAGTTACAAATTGTACCCCCCTTTCACAATGTTTCTCCAGGAAGTATTGTAGAAGCTCCTCCATGACATCCCAGTGGCCTCTGTCATACCGGGATAACGACGTCTGTGCATTATTAATCTGCCAGTGATTGGCTGCTTGAATGGCCTCTCTTTCCTGCCGCATCTAATTTTTTGCTTTCTATATTAGGAGGCGGTGTGTCTCCTGTTGATTGGCTATTAGCTCTTTTGCGAGCAGTGGAGGCAACAATAGAGTCTGGAGAACTTTGTGCTTATAAATAAAAGGTCAGTGGGTGCAGCCTTGTATTTTTTATCCATTCTGGGAGTGATAACCCTTGATATAACAGGCTCTTTAAATATTTAATCTGCATGCCTTAGCATGCCTGGAAGTAAACGGACTCTCCTTGTGTTGCGCCAAGGGTTTCGAATAAAGAAATAAAAATAAAAATTCATCTTCTTTGGATCTGTTTACATTTCGAGATACTGCTGCCCCCCCAGCTGTAACCGGTTGATAGGAGGTGGAATCCTCCGGTGGTGAAAGTCTAGCTGGGTAGAGATTGGGATCATTAGGTGTAATAGGATCCGAAACTTATGCATCCCAGGGGTCTTGATCATCTAATGTATCCCCTAAATCATGAGCCCCATCAGATGCCGAATTGGGTGGTGTGAACCCCAAAGGAGGGGGAGATGTTGGTGGAAGAGTATGTTGTGAAGAAGTAGATGGAAGTGGAGAGGGTTTAGTAAGAAGAAGGAGACTTTTCTTTTATAGTCTTTTTGGAGGCAGAAAGTCATCAAGAGCCTCTTGAAAAGTAAATTTCGTTTTTAAAGGGGGAGGGGTGATGTTATAATCCGCCTTGTTCTCTCCTGAATTTGAAGTCCGTGCTGATGAGCATCCATAACTTCCAAAATTGGTTCCACCGGAGAAGGGGTGGTGGATGGAGACTGTCCAGAATCAATAAGTCTTTAAGATTTTCGGTTCCTAAGTCTTTTATGTGTGGATATTGTTGGTGACAAAACTGGATGGCCGTTTTTTCTTTTTCAGGACTGAAGTGGTCAGTAACGAAGCACCATGTATCTTCGGTCATGTCAGAGACAAAGTAGAGGGGCTGGAGGTCGATGGCAAAGATTTTTCTTTGGCTTTTTTGGTGCAGAGCTGGAAGTCAGGGGATCCGAATTACTTTCTCAACTTAAAACATGGCTGGAAGGCAGTGGCAGACCCATGACCTCTTTTGAGGTTGTTTTGGTAGAGGGTGAGGGGGTCTTTTTACTCACGGTTTGCGCCTAATGCAGCAGCTAACTCAATGTCAGATTGTACATCAGAGTCCAAATCTTGAATTGAGGCGGCCTCATCCTGCTCCAACTCTTCTTGTGCATGCTTGTTGCTGAAGATGTCCAGTGTATCATCTGGAGTTCGAGATGCCATTTCCATCCAAGGAGCTCTTCGATCTCCAAGTGTCTTGTTTAATCGAAAGGAACGGCACACTTTGCAGGTCTGCTCATTGTGGTCGGGGGGAAAGGCACAAATTACACACCTGGTAGTGTTTGGCAATGTGGAGTGGCATCGAGGGCAAAACCAAAAAGGAGTCTGTTTCATTAGGATTGCCTAGTTAGATGCCATGCCTGCCCTGAAGGGCTGAAAATCAATTCCAGGTGTAAATTGGAACCAAAATATAAAGTAAGGAAGAAAACGCAATCGAAACAATACTAACAATGACAGAAAGACAGAAAGAATATTGTTTTGACTGTATTGAGCTGAGAACTCAGAGTGAGAGGAACACATGTCCGAACCAAATGGCGGAGATAAATAATCTAATAGCAAAGGTCTTTGTGCCCATCGAGAGAAGTGACTCGATCCCACGACTCGAAAAGCTTACTTGAAGAAAAACTAGTTGTACTACTCAGAACCAAACACTAGCTTCTGCACAGCATGTCAATCTACATCTACACATGCCTGCGAACAGATATTTACTTTCCAGTGCAAAAAGTATCTTGAGTTTGAAATGTGCTGTTTACTTGGTGAAAACTGTGCTACACTGCACTACTTTGCATCAAGGGGGAGTTACCTAGGGGGTACTTGGGCAGCACATCACAAGCACCCAATCTACTAAGATAGCGGGACAGAGCTTTGAGTAAAAAAAGAACTTGCAAAGGTATGTGCTTGTTGCTGAGCAGCCTGTTTGTGCGCCAGCACAGAAGAAAGCAGCAGGCCATTTTTAGTACATACAGCTCTTCAGTTTTCTTTTCCTTGCACAACAGAGCTTTCAACTTTGGTTGATGCGCTGCTTTAACATCTTAGCAAATAAGCCCCTATATTTCACAACTATTTTTTAAGCTGTCCTTCGTAAAATATTCACCATCCATGGTGCATTTTTTAGATGATCAGAATTATCAATTTGTTTCTTCAGGGATCATCCATTCCTTTAGTGTGTGGACTCAGGATGGAATAAGCAGGTTTTAAGCTAACAATTATATCCTGTCTGTATCCAAGGCTTGCACATTGTCATGGGAGAAGCAGTCACAGTGACGCCAGAAAACAGACACAAGTGTACCAACAATCACTCGTGTCCCCGACAAGGGGCACCGACACAGTTACTGGCTCACAGGAACACCAAAAGGGATATGGTTACAGCAGAAAAAGTATACTGATCCTAGGACACAAACAAGGAGACAGGAACAAAGGGGCAAAGGCAACTAGGCACTACACTAGTATAATGGCACAGGCAAATCAACACTGACTAGGTCCCTGGCAGAAATGATACTGAAAAACAAGTTCCAATACAGACATGAAAACAGTGACACTGGAGCACTGGCACGAGGCAAAATCAGTAATGCTTGAACACTGGCATAGAGGAGTTTCACTGGAAAACTGACACAGGAATGCTAGGACACAAGGATAGACACTGAAACACCAGTACAGTAACAACATACGGACACTTACTGGGGTGGGGAGAAATATTAGCATACTGACTTGTGGATACGGGAATACTACCACTGAGACACAAACTACAACACCAACACTGACATGGTCACTGTGAAACTGAATACTTACACTGGTCACAAATAATAATTATACTAATACAGTGACACAGGAGGACAAAGACTGACACCGGCAGGCTGACAGGGCCACCAGCAATCACAAAACAACACCACAAGGAGACGGGCCTGGGAACACCAACACTTACATGGGGATATTGACTTCGAACGAACCAGGGACAGTAGGACACGGACAGGTGCACCAACATGGATGCTAGGACAATGGCAAGGGGCAATAACATGGAGAGATTGAAAAGGAGAGACTAGGATACTCACACTAAGATACAACAGCAGGTCAGGGAAATGGCAGAGCGACATTAGCACAAAGATACCAACACTGGGAGACACACTGTGACCTTCATATTGAGACAGGAAGATACAGGCTCACAGTCTCTGAGAAGGGCACTGAAAGTTCAACATGATCATTTGTATTGAGACGTGAGGACACAGACACTAATGGGTGGACAATGACTAGGCCTCTGAGATATGAAGGAAAACAATGGACACTTGGACCACGACCATACAAACAAATGCGTCTATGGGTACAACTAAACAACAATGTTCTTTAATAGTCAATAAGGACATTATGTTCGTAAATGCTGTTCATCAACAACATTGACTAATCTTCATTCTTGAGACAGTAAGGCCGCCTATCAGCTTGCAGACACAAGGACTCCTCAGCCCAGTTCAAGATACCTTGAACCCTTCCTCAGCTAATTTAAGTTCTCAAAATGCCTATTTTCGGTTTCCAGCACTGCAAGGTGGCCATATGTTTCCTGGGCATCAAAAAGGCTATGCGTGTGAAGAAGCAGGACTCTTTTTTTCCCCTTGTTGCCTGAACCTTCTTCATAATTTTAATTGCATTGCTTACAATCTGCCCAGTCAATCTGAAAGACCTCAACAAACAGCCACCTTAACCCTATTGGGATTCCCCCAATAGGATTAGGGATGTAAGAGACCATTACAGAATACTTTTCTAGACCCATAATACATCACTGCCACTCCATTTCATTCCAGTGGTTTCGGGGTCCAAGCAGTATGAAAATTAGTGAAGAGCCCAAATGAGTTTCTGAGGAGGCCATCTTGCTGATTGCAAGACCTGCAGAATACCAAGGCTGTCTAATTTTGACTCCACGTCATGCCTCTTTCTTCTACCACCCTACACTTCCTGTATATTTCTTTCTCTTACATGTTCATTTTCATCCTTGCTATCCTTCTTCATTACAGTTTCTCTAACTTTCATCTAACCAGAGTTATAGTCTGATGTTGAAAATTAAGCCTGGGAACTCAAACAAATGCTGGTACCTACCAAATTCAACCACCCAAATGAATTAAGCGCAAGGCCAAAGGCTCAAGAGCAGAGGTCTTCAAACTGGGGGGTGGGCCCCCCTAGGAGGGGCCTCAAGTGATCCCTGAGGGGGTGCCAGACTCTGGCCAAAAGCAGCAATATACAGAGAACAGGCCTTTGTTTTAAGGATAAGCATGTTATTGCATTTTTAAAAGGGTAACCATACTAAACTGCAATGTTAAATAAGTCTAGACGATTTAAACATTGCCATTGTTATAAAATAATTACGAAAAATTCGGAGGTAGGCCCAATGATGTTTATTTTTGCAACTGGGGTGCACGGCATTAAAAGGTTTGAAGACCACTGCTCTAGAGTGATAGATGGGTGCCAGACTGGTTAGTTCTAGCTTCTTTTGGCGAGTGGAAGTGGGCCCGTTGTCACACTGTGCCGGAGCAATGTCCATGCTTCCCCAATAACCTACACCTACCTTGCCTCTCTCCAGCTGACTGTTCCATTGAGGTCCCTCCTGCAGGAGCCAGGTATAGGCATGCACAGTACTCCATGATGGGGGGACCGTGTTTGTGTGCACTACGTCTGTGTGCTCAATGTGTTTAGAAGTATGTTTAAAAAAAATAAATTATTATCAATGGTTGTTAATAAAATGTGCATAGATGCATAGAAATGTTGCAGTTGTCATACATTGCCACAAAGGTGTCTTAATGGAGTCTACACAATCTATAAATTCAGTTATATTCTATGCAGTGTTCACCAATTTTATTGCACAGGAGTGCTTTCGAAACATCATTTGACACATTCCCTAACGTATTTTCTGACTGTGCTTTTAATGGCCTCATTTAGTACTACTTATCATAAATAGCTGTCAGGGTAGAATACTGTAAAAATAACAAATAAAATACTGCCAAGCGTCTCAGTATGTTGTGCCTAAAAATATTAAGTACGATCCATCATGTTCATTTCCACTGAAAGCCGTTGATCTAAACATCTTGTGTTTGCCTTGGTGCGATTGTCTTTATTGCCATCAGTAACAGCAGGGATAATTGATATTCCTGTCTCGTCTCCAAGCCCATGGGTAGGGTAGGAGACCGGGCCCTGCCCATACTCACAAGTGCTCAGAGGCCTGTGTAAAGTATTTGTGTATAAACAGTGAATAGGGGGCCAAAACTCATTTGAGCTAGTAATCCAAATAATCAGTCCAAGGAAAGATTATTAAAATCATTAATCATGCTAATGACCCCTTAAGTTTGTGGCCCACTACACAGGCATTAAAAGCATGTTGTGCTTTGTGTCTAGTTGTGTGTTATGGCACAAAGCCACTTTAGTCCAGATGAACATTGCCGAATTACTTTTAAAAAAGCCAATAGCTACAGCTTTCGCAAGACTCTTGACCTCCATGTTTAAAATCATACTATACTAGGGTTGTGTGATTCAGACTTCTGGAGGGCGCACTGGTTTCCAAAAGACAACAATGAGCTTCCACTAACGTCCGGCGGGAATGCCCCCTTGTCCCTTGCAATTTTAAATAGGTTATTTAATGCAGACGGAGTTATAAGGTAGTTCCACAAAAAATTTTTTATTAATAAATAAAGCGTTTGGCTGCCTCTATGATAATGGTTTGTTAAGTGCGGACTGGTCATCGACAACCAGCAGTGGTATTTGTAAGGAAGTCAATTGCGCAATAATCTGTTCCTGTGCACAAGGGCTCCAAAAGTTCATATAGGTACCTACAGAAGCCAGAAAATTAATTTTTTGTATCTAGCAGTTGGGTAAAGTAGATTTTCCTCTGTTTTACTGGATGCTTATACACGAACAGATTCTACTGCCTGCGCCTCGTTAATTTTGTAAGCTTGTTCCGGTTTGCAGTGTGATATCTAACTATTTTAACTGCCCCTGAGGATGGCTTTGTATGCCTCCCAAACGACTACTGGGGATTCTACACAACTTGTATATACATCAAAGTAAAGCACTGTTTGCTTTTTAAGGGCACCTCTAACCTCTTGCTCTAATCACTACGGGTTGAGCGGTCACGCTATCAACGTGTCAAACGGTCTTCCAAAAATAAAATAATAATAATTTAATTGGATTACTGCGTGGTCAGACAGTCTGTCATGTAGGCTACTTCCATTAATTAACACCAGACCAGATGTAGGTATCAGAAAGTAATCAATACAGAAACATGATTTATGCACTGGAGAAGAAATTGAAACCTCCCTCCCTTAGGTAGTATGATCTCCACATGTTGCACAACCCACGGCACGTGCAGAGTCGGCCAATTTTGTCATCTTTGGCACTGATGACAGTGGGGGACCAGATCGGTCTGGTGTGCAATCTATAAGCCTGTCAAAATTGCTCCTCCTTTGGTGAACCCTGTTGAATTCTCCAATAAAGCAGAACAAATTAGGTTGAGAAAACTTAGATAAGGGGATTGGGTATAAAACTTAAGCAGTGTTTGTGTTTGTCATATAGGGTGCCCATCGGCATGAAATAGCATCCATGTTTGAATGACCACATACAATTCATCATAAAGAAAGGTCTATATCATTATGGCCACACCCATAGAGCCTCTCTCAAAACCAGCATGGAACGCAGATGTAAAGGTTTAGCTCTACGGGTATCTGGACGTACTGACTTTTGAATGGGTCTCCGAAAACAAGAGGTTATCAACTTATCGCTTTGTAGCTTTTAAAACCGCGCCTATCGATTTTATACAAGAAGCTGATGACGTTCCAGGAAATACACCTTACTAGGGATTGAGAACTATATACCAAGTCTTCCCTGGCAATGTAATCTTACTGAATCGGGAGTGCAGATGCCCAGGGCACACAGTGTACGCAATGGGTGTGTTGGACCGTCTAACTTTCACAATAAACTACCTCTCTAAACGACCCTTTACTTCCAACCTTGAAGCATCTGTCATAAATTGCCTGATTAGGAGACTAATGTAAGGGACGAGATTAGCCATAGGCTCCTCTATATCAGTAAGCCCATCAAACCCTCGAACTGTCATGGCACCTCTCCATTGTTGTCAGTGGCAATCAAGTAGGCTAAGTTCATAAGAAGTCAGCTAATACATAACCCACCTCACCCACAGAGTGCGGTCAAGGATAATTATCTCACAGTAACAACTGGGTCACCTTATGCCTGTGCTAAAGGTAGGTTGTTGTTTTCTCTAGCAAAATAGTCCCAGATGAGAACTTGCCATCACAGGGGCATCTCCTCCACAAACTGAATATCAACAGTGTCAATAATATTGGAAGCTATTCTTCTGCTGGCAGATATACGTATCTCAGCAAAATAATTCTTTGTGACTTTTTTTCCACGTTTATATACCTTCATGCGTGTATTTGAATAGCTGTTGTAAATTTGGGTCAGATCACAGTGACATTGTTTAATACATTGTACTGTTACTAATTATAAGGCAAGCGGCCTTTCCGAAAATTAATAGATTTACATTTCTGCATGGTAAGGAAATGCCTCATTGGCATGGTTACCCCCTCACTTTTTGCCTTTGCTGAAGCTAAGTTTTGATTTGAAAGTGTACTGGGACCCTGCTAACCAGCACCAGTGTTCTTTCCCTAAACTGTACCTTTGTCTCCACAATTGGCACAACCCTGGCACTCAGGTAAGTCCCTTGTAACTGGTATCCCTTGGTACCAAGGGCCCTGATGCCAGGGAAGGTCTCTAAGGGCTGCAGCATGTCTTATGCCACCCTGGGGACCCCTCACTCAGCACATGCACACTGCCTCACAGCTTGCATATGCTGGTGGGGAGAAAGTGACTAAGTCGACTTGGCGGGTGCCATGCCAACCTCACACTGCCTGTGGCATAGGTAAGTCACCCCTCTAGCAGGCCTTACAGCCCTAAGGCAGAGTGCACTATACCACAGGTGAGGGCATATGTGCATGAGCACTATGCCCCTACAGTGTCTAAGCAAAACCTTAGACATTGTAAGTGCAGGGTAGCCATAAGAGTATATGGTCTGGGAGTTTGTCAAACACGAACTCCACAGTTCCACAATGGCTACACTGAAAACTGGGAAGTTTGGTATCAAACTTATCAGCACATAAAATGCACACTGATGCCAGTGTGCAATTTATTGTGACATACACCCAAAGGGCATCTTAGAGATGCCCCCTGAAAACCAATTCGACTTCTAGTGTAGGCTGACCAGTTTCTGCCAGCCTGCCACACACCAGACATGTTGCTGGTCACATGGGGAGAGTGCCTTTGTCACTCTGCGGCCAGGAACAAAGCCTGTACTGGGTGGAGGTGCTTCTCACCTCCACCTGCAGGAACTGTAACACCTGGTGGTCAGCCTCAAAGGCTCCCCCCTTTTTGTTACAGCGCCCCAGGGCATCCCAGCTAGTGGAGGTGCCAGCCCCTCTGACCATTGTCCCCACTTTTGGCAGCAAGGCTGGAGGAGATAATGAGAAAAACAAGGAGGAGGAGTCACCCACCAGTCAGGACAGCCCCTAAGGTTCCTGAGCTGAGGTGACCCCTGCCTTTAGAAATCCTCCATCTTAGTTTTGGAGGATTCCCCCAATAGGATTAGGGATGTGCACCCCTCCCCACAGGGAGGAGGAGGAGGAGGCACAAGGAGGGTGTGGCCATTCTCAAGGACAGTAGCCATTGGCTACTGCCCTCCCAGACCTAAACACAACCCTATATTCAGTATTTAGGGGCTCCCCAGATCCCAGGAAATCAGATTCCTGCAACCTGAAGAAACAAGAAGGACTGCTGACCTACAAGCCTGCAGAGAAGACGTGCGACGACAACTGCTTTGGCCCCAGCCCTACCAGCCTGTCCCCATCTTCGAAAACCTGCAACCAGCGACGCATTCGACAGGGACCAGTGACCTCTGAAGCCTCAGAGGACTGCCCTGGACTAAAGGACCAAGAAACTCCTGTGCACAGCGGCCCTGTTCAAAACCAGCTACTTCTTTGCAAAAAAGAAGCAACTTCCAAAGACTGCACGTTTCCCGCCGGAAGCGTGAGACTTCTCACTCTGCACCCGACACCCCGGCTCAAGATTCAGAGAACAAACCCCACAGGGAGAACTCCCCGGCGACTGCGAGCCCGTGAGTAGCCAGAGACGACCCCCCTGAACTCCCACAGCGACGCCTGCAGAGAAAAACCAGAGGCTCCCCCTGACTGCGACTGCCTGTAACAAGGGACCCGACGCCTGGAACCAACACTGCACCCGCAGCCCCCAGGACCTAAAGGAACCGAACTTCAACGCAGGAGTGACCCCCAGGCGACACTCTGCCTAGCCCAGGTGGTGGCTGTCCTGAGAAGCCCCCCCGTGCCTGCTTGCACCACTAAAGTGACCGCCCCGGGTCTCTCCATTGTTTTCTACCTGAAACCAGATGCCTGCTTTGCACACTGCACCCGGCTGCCCCTGTGCCGCTGAGGTTGTGTTGTGTGCCTACTTGTCTCTCCCCCAGTGCTCTACACCCCCCCCTGGACCTGTCCCCCCCGAGGACGCAGGTACTTACCTGCTGGCAGACTGGAACCGGAGCACCCCTATTCACCATAGGCACCTATGTGTTTTGGGCACCTCTTTGACCTCTGCACCTGACTGGCCCGGAGTTGCTGGTGTGGTAACTTTGGGGTTGCCTTGAACCCCCAACGGTCGGCTGCCTATGCCCCAGAACTGAGACCTGTAAGTGTTTTACTTACCTCCTAATCTAACCTTTACTTACCTCCCCAGGAACTCTTGCTTTTTGCACTGTGTCCACTTTGAAAATAGCTTATTGCCATTTTTACAAAGACTGTATATGATATTGCTTTTATTCAAAGTTCCTAAAGTATCTAAGTGAAGTACCTTGCATTTAAAGTGTTTACTGAAAATCTTGAACCTGTGGTTCTTAAAATAAAGAAAATATATTTTTCAATATAAAAACCTATGGGCCTGGAGTAAGTCCTTGAGTGTGTGTTCCTCATTTATTGCCTGTGTGTGTACACCAAATGCTTAAAACTACCCTCTGATAAGCCTAATGCTCGACCACACTACCACAAAATAGAGCATTAGAATTATCTACTTTTGCCACTACCCTACCTCTAAGAGGAACCTTTGGACTCGGTGCACACTATTTCTTACTTTGAAGCAGTATATACAGAGCCAACTTCCTACATGCATTCTCTCATATGGCTACCTAATTTGTGTTGTCCACAGACTCATCATGGCCAGAGACTACTGAACTATTGTCATAAGTGGAAGACCTGTTACAGATTATTTGCAAGTATGTTGATGTCATCTTTTCCACGTCGCCACTTTGTTTTTTAGATGCACTGATAACGCTTGATTTCCAATATTATAATAATTATTTGGAAGTTAGTCCTTGGTCTGGTTAATACATTGGGAGGGTACTAATATTTTAAATATCCAATATGATTTCAAGATAGGTAGATATGGGCACAATATGTGCAGCACTCTATGGGCAATGCATGATACAGCTCACCCTCTGGGTACAAATTAATAACCCAACTAAATCTTTTACCGTTCTTTGCGAGTACTTCTTGATGGAGAATATCCTAAGTCCCATTGGGTGATTTATAGGATCTCTTTTGATTTACAAAATTTCAAACTGAAAATATATATACTTTACATATGGATGCATTTCTTCTATTCGGGGTAAGTGGTTATTTGGTTCTAGCATACAGATGCTAGACATTATAGGGATTACACACCCATCTTTGGGACTGCAGTTTCTTCTGCCTTTTTCTCCTGACTCTTGATGTAGGAAAATTGTTGTAGGTCTATGATTTTCAGGCACGACTAATATGTTGCATGCAACCTATTTTTTTTTTCCAATTAATTACAATTTCACCATCCAGCAACATGGACATGGTGATGGGTCTCTCTTTCTATGATTTACCACATGGATGTGGGTGTGATAAAAATACATTTTCACCCAAGTTTTGGAATTATGACCATTTTGTCACATACACTTCACTGTTTTTCGTCAGTATGTACAACTTAGAATATGTGTAAATTAATCTTTGCAGCTTTGAGATAGTCTTGATGAAACACTTTTCAGCTGTTTATTATATAGTGGAATCATTGTTTCTTGTGAAGAATAAATCACAAATTATCACCAATACATGTTGGAAATGTCATCTACTCATGTAAAGTACAAAATTCTTTGGCCTTTTGCAGTGTGCCTGGTAATCTTTGAAAGTTAGTCTAGCCTCACTTGGAATTTTCACGTCTGGCAATTACACCCTTGGTGGTTGGGTGTGTATACCAGGATGGCACCTTTTGGACACTGAGCATGTTCAAACACTACATTTCCCCTAAATATTTTTGTTTGCTGTTGGGATGTGCGAACTTTAGCATAACTACCATTATTCAGTAATGACTTCAAGTTTGGCCAGATATCAACCAAATCAATAAAAAAACTTTATCAAGCGCGCTACTCACCCGGAAGGGTGTCAAGGCGCTGTAGGGGATGCCTTTTTACTGCTCAAAAAGCAATGTTTTTAGGAGCTTTCTGAAAGTCAGGAGGTCCTGGGTCTTGCGTAGGTTGGTGGGGAGGGAGTTCCAGGTCTTGGAGGCGAGGTAGGAGAAGGATCTTCCTCCGGAGGTGGGACGTTGGATGCGTGGGAATGTGGCGAGGACGAGGTCGGCAGAGCGGAGGAGACAAGTGGGTGTGTGGAAGTTCACTCGTTTGTGGAGGCAGGCAGGTCCAGTATTGTGGAGGGATTTGTGAGCGTTGATGAAGACTTTGAAGACAATCCTTTTTCTGATGGGCAGCCAGTGAAGGGATCTGAGGTGATCGAGATAGGTTTGTGGCGTGGGAGGGTGAGGATGAGACGTGCGGCTGCCTTCTGAATATGTTGGAGTATATTAAGATAGAGCATAAGTGCATCCCTTAATTTCTTTTACACCTCTTCAAGTTACTTCCGCTGTCTCTTCAGTAGTCTAACAGTACCAAGATCCACTTGGACTCACACACACCACTGTTTTTTTTTTTTTTTCACTGGACACGGTTAATATCATGTCTTGGTCCTTATAATTAAAGAAGCAGGCTATTACGAGTCATGGAGGTGCTTCGGAGGATGGATTTTGGGTCAGTGCCTGCTGGGCACGTTCAATAGTATGACACTGTGCCAACCTTCAGCTTGGGATCCACACTTGAAGCTATTGCTCCAAGAAGCACTCAAGACAGTAAGTGTTCTCATTCATTTACAGGAAATCAGATGAGCGGTTACTCCTTGTTCAGCCCTCTACAACTTCAACTGGGTTTTCCCCAGTTTGTCATTGTTGTTAGGCAAGTGACCTGTTCCTGCACTGTTTTAACATAGTTTTCCACCTCCAAGAGCCTACCATCAGTCTCTGTGATCCTTTCAACTGCTTGACTTTAGTCCTGTGGAATCACGAAGACATCAACTCACATCACTGATTATAGCTTCTACAGCTTCTTTAGTAACTGTATGGCTTCCCAAAATAGATCAGTCACTTTTAAGGTCAGACCTCTCCTGATGCAGCATGTGCTCTTTCAGAGCAATTATCTGCATATCGAGCAGCAAAGAATTCAGCTGGGTAAATCTGTCCCAAGTGTTCTGATTTCCTGCTGGACTATGGTGAAGCAAGTTAACAGCAGCTCTGGTGAAGCAAGTTAACAGCAGCTCTGGTTATGAAAGTCCTCTATTCATGCGAGAAATTTAATTTACACCAGAAGGCAAGGCCCTGGAGTGTTAAGACGGTAACTTGGAATTTGTAGGGAAGGTAGACACACCAGCCCTCCGGTAATCGTTATGGACTGTTAACAAAGAAGCTTCATGAGTGGTCTCTCTCAAACTCAGGAAACTCAGGTAGCACTCCTCTCTCAAAGGTGCTCATTCAAAGCACTGCAAGTTCAATCACATCTCGCCCATGTGCAAGGGACAGCAAACTACAAATTGTCTCGTAGGGCCTGGGCTATGATCATGTACTTATGGTTGCCCAGGATTCTAGTATTGCGACACTGTCCCCATGGCGTTCAGCTCAAAGCAATTTGTACACATCAGCAGGTCATATAGACAAGAGTCCATGGACTATATCTCCTGCCGCCACCCCGCACTAAAGCAACTCCAAAGGGACAGTCCAGCACCACAGTGAGTGATAGATGAGAGCTCTATTAATGGAAAGCGGGAGTATTCATCCACGTTTACTATCCGGTGATGTCCCTAATTACTGGATTGTCCTATACTCTAGGACGTAGAGAAACATCAGGGGTGTTTGAGCCTCAGTAGGCATTGGGCCATCAACCTGCATTCGCCCAGTTCTTCCAATCCTCGCTTTCCTGTCTGCCTCTCTAAGTGTGGGTAATCAGGTGGTAGTTTGTACGGTGTATTAATTAAGGCTGAGTACTGTTTGGCTGTAGGCATATATTTCCATATAAAAGCAACCCTCTATAAAAGTAATCCCAAACCAGACAACTTCGCTCCAAGAAAGGTTTGACCACAATATATCACCTGTGCTGCATTTCATAACTGCTACATTCCATCTTCTTTGTTAATAAGCTTTTCCTAATATAGACGTTTTGTAACAGAACGATAATATACAAGATCACATTGGTAGCTGATAAATCTGGCATTTTTATGAGCAGTCATTAGCACACAAACAAGATTATCTGTACATGCAAAAAAGGACCATTCAAACACCTCCTTGATAAACACAAAGGGCACAAGGCAAGGAGGATGTGCCAGCCTACGGAAAAAGAGAAGCTTAACAGTTAAAAAATAATAATAAAGATATTGCGATTAAAAGAAGCTAGCAAGGAAAATCAAATTTCAAATATGTTTACAAGAAGTCATAAGTTGTCTAAACACACAGGCAGACCAACAACTTAGTATACCTGTGCACCAGAAGTGTGCCATCAAAGAAGTCTTGCCTCTTGTTATGCCTTTTCCCACCATGATTAGTTCCATGGTGTTACGAGGCCTTAAATTATCCCTGAACTAACCTCTTAAACGTGATTTGTCTCTTGACTCCATTAGCTATGCCCTTCCAATCAACCAACCCTCCGAAGCAAAGGAACTTTGAACTAACATATGCAAAGTCTACAACACAATTACTTCCCTGGCCAATTGTCCAAACCTTCTATTACATTATTGGGCCTTTTTCCCCCAATTTTTGAGGTGGGCTGGTTTCTAAATTGTCTTAATATTTTAAAATTGTATTTATAATATTTATGAACTTGAGAGCGTAGCTTATATATATTCAATATTAACATGAAATGTTTATGAACTAATGTATAATAATGCCGCATAGAAAATGTATTAATGTATTTTGCTAAAACGCGTGCTTAAAATGTGCCCAAGGGGAGTGGCCGTCAGTATATACGGGGACTAATGAAAATGACTAATAATGATGAAATATTATGTTATGGTATAGTTGTACACTACTAAAGGTTATATGCTAAAGTTTTGCTAATAAATCAGTAGGCCTTAGTTAGCATGAGTCGAGGCGTAGCTGCCTGGTTTCATATTAAATGTGTTTTTCTAACGTGCAGTGTGCTGACTTGCTGAAGGACATGAACTCTTGTTTTTCCAAAGCTAGAAGCTGAATGTAACTGTAGTAGATCCGTTCTCATGAAATTAGACTTGCTTGAAGAAACATTTTAGCTGAGTGCAACAGTGTAGACTAATCCCAGGTACAAGGTCGCCTGAACCGGTACAGACAATGGAGCCACAGACTGAAGATGTGCAAAGGACCACGAGAGGATGAAATCATAACGGACATTCTACCCGCTGAAGACGTCAATCATAAGGACCAATAAACTACGTGAGAACTGTTATGGGGTGACAAATTTGATGAGCTAATTTAAACTCTATTGGAGGGAGATAGTGGGGTACTGACCCCAACCAATTACATTTTAGGGGACTGTACAACGAAAAAGGGATAAAAACCTATGAAACAAGGAAGTAGTTTGGACTGGAGAATGAGGAGACAAGGAGAGGGGAGATGCTGATGCGATTTGCTATGACCCAGACACTTTGTCACTCTGCATAGAGACTTTGCTGTTTGGTTCTTAAAACCAACCTTGCCTTATATTGCCCGTTTATACTTTACCTCCTTATGAGGGAAGTGCCCTTTTACCCTTCTTACCTGAGCTAAGTTCCTGACTGATGGCTAATCAACTGATGTCCTGAGGACGAAGACAGAATCTGTATGCTGACCCAATACGGAGGGTAACTATATGACAATGAAATTGTGATTGTTTGCTTTTCCTTTCCAGGTACCAACTGCTTCTTTTGACAAAGACCATAGTTAGAGGTTTTCCAAATTGATGTTGCTAAATTGTTTTGCATGAAGCCCAACATGACAGTGCTAATTCGTGGTTAGTTAAGGGGTTCACTAAACAGACGTAAATAGACAAATGACTGAATCTATACTTTGAACAATGTGCCAACGTTACTCTGCTGAGATGGATCTATGTTGACGCCGTGTTATGTTCTAATATTCGTGATTCTTGCTTTGATGAAGTCTTATCAGAGTTGCCATATTGTGACTATGCTAATGTGCTTCTTGGTTTTGAGATTAATAAACTTGCTAGTAGAATTGTAATCAATAGGGAATAAATATCAGAAAATCGTACTAAACGGGTGTGGTTATTCATGACTGAAAGGTCATGGTGGTGTCCTGAGTCTTATTAAAATGTCTTTGACTAAAGTGAATTGTTTTGTTATAATAAATATTGATGACGTTCTTGACATATTGATTGACATGTTGATTAGCTATCTCATCCTAAGGTGTCTTCAATCAGGGTCGAAAGATTCATTGGCCTAAAACGAGTCCCAGAGTGTATAAATTAGGCATAAAGGGACACGTTAAACTCATACCTATTTCTTCAAGTGATATTGATTGGGTTACAATTTCCTCCAGATAAATGGTCAAGTTTGAGAGATAATTGCGTTTTTTTCCCCCAAATTAAGTAGTGGAACAATTTTTAAAATTTAGAGAAGCCTTTTAAAAAGATGGTTATTGACATACCTTACTTTCTTAATGCTTAACGCACACATTACAAGAAGTTGACCAATGGCGCAATACGTTCTACCCTCTCCCATAAAACTTAAGGCCAAAATGCGATGGCCTATCAGCAAAACGGCCTTGGACAGGTCTATGAAAAGATTCAGATGTCGATTTATGTAAACAATGGGGCCAAGGCCCATTGGTCTTCGCGTCCTAAGGAGTTAGATTCTGCCTGATGTTAGGAGAGACAGTGGTCTTAGCTAGAACAGAGACGCCCTGAAAAATATATTTACATATCCAGATTTTGTATCCCTTTTGGATTCATTTACGGTTGTTTGCCTGCAGGAAACCTGGTTATATAAAGATTTTATTTCGAAATGAAGGATTGCAAGATCTTCCCTGGTCCAGCAGTTCCTTCTCTAAAGGAAGAAGCCAAAAAGGGCTTAAGTACTCTATTGAAATCAGATATGAGGAAGCAGTCCATTAGAGTGCTATGCGCTATAAAGTTTGCTTTGATGATTTATTGTTCTGTTACAGACATACAGGATAGGTCTCTGGAATCTCTTATTTGCAATATCTATGTTTTTGCCTACTTGTAACTACAATAATTATCTGTCAGATCTTCGGAAAGTCATCCAAAAAGCAGATATTTAATTCCCAAATGTTATCCTATTAATTGTAAGGGTTTTTAAATTCTAAAATGTCTTCATTCTTTTAGAAGTGTAGCTTCTTCAAGCTTGGTATGCTATGGTAACTTGCAGATCTTGTACGGAAAGAAAGATAAACGAGCCCCACTATTACCAGAATGGATTCTAGAATTTAACTTGGCACTAATCTATTTATAGATTTAGTGACCATCCGTCTGATAATTTCTCATGGCAGTCTGGAAATATTAAGTCACTGCTGGATCATGCCTTTATACGTTACCTTGATTCTAAATAAGGGTTCAGTTTATATTAGGGACAAATCTACAGACCAATCATTGTTAGTTAATAATTGCTTTTCTGTCATCTGAAGAACAATTTTTTTTTTTTTTTTTTTTTTAAATAGAATTCACATAAAGGGACAACTTTTGAACACACTAACAAGGATGTAAATTTGACTTGTGGTAGATTCCATGTCTGGAAACAAATATACTTTTATATGAGAGCCTGGTTTCATATAGCTGTAAAGTGGAGGTTAAATTCATACAACCATCTTCTCATTCAAAGTCCAATCCATGTAAGGTAACAAAACGCAAGAAAATGACCAAAAAAAAAAAAAACAACAAAGAGGTTAACACTGCACATTTATGGTGGTCTGGGCATAGTGCCATAGCCAACAGAAATACCAGAGATTTCTGGTTTATTATTGCAAAGCATTTGGGTAAAGACCACACGAAAAACCACCGGCAGATGCATATCGAACAATTGTATGCAGTCACTAGTAAACAATATCCCTCTTTTGAACTCAAGTCTCCTTTTCTACTGTTCCAGAAGATTTATCATTTGTAGAAATTAATAAAGTAATTTAAGAGCTGGAAACTTCTCAGGCAGCCGGTCTGGATAAAATCACTGAGTATATTAAAATCTTGTTCCACTAGCCAGGCTACATACTTTAAACAACTTTTTGACTAATGCTTAAAGTCTGGTTGTATTTCAAACTCGTGGAAAGTGGGTATTAACATTCCACTATATAAAAAATGTGATAGGAATGTCACTAAACGTTAATGTCAGATTGTCCTATGCGCAATAGGAAAAATCTCTGCCAAATGTCTCCTGCAAAGACTCTGACTGGGTAAGCTTCAAGCATCTCCCCAGGGAGGGATGTTATACAATAGATCATTTTTAATCCTTTATAATGATTAAAGAGCATTACATGAAGGGAAGAAAGTCAAAGCTTTATGTGGCTTTTGTTAATTTCAGTAACACCTTTGACAAAATTGATCATCCACTGTTATGGCAAAACTTAGTAACAAACTAGAAATGCCCCATTTTACTGAGTCCACTGACTAAAATGTACTCTGATAACTGTTTAAGTTCTACTTGGTTCTGGATCAGAACACTTCTGATATTGGATTTTAAATGGTCTACAGCAATGATTTTTACCTACTTTGTTATTTTCTTTCTATTTCTGCCCTGAAAACATACTAGCAGCAAGTCTAAACTATGGAAATTCCACTCGAGTCTGGGGCAGTGGTCCTCAATCGAAATGCTTTCCCTAGAGATGGAATTAACAAGTTATTAATTATAGGGCATTCGGTCAAATATTGTGTCATACCTATTGGCTTTTGTTCCAGCCCTCAAAAATGTAATTACAACTAATCTGGGGAGCTTTTATGCACGACTTTCCAAAGGCATTTACTTTCACAAAATTATTTTGTTATTCAGCTGCTCAAAGATGTTTTTGCAAGCAACTTGATTAAACTCTTCTCAATTAAACTGGAAAAAAAAAACTGCTGAAATCCAAAGTTATCAAAGTGACCTAGCGCACCATTACTGGATCTTACGATTACAAGTCAACTGTCTAGGTGTTACTAACGGTGCAATCCAATTTTGTTAAAAACAAATTCAGAACCTTATGTTAGAAATATTTACATAAAGCTTAAATTTGGCATGCCTCTATTAAATCTTGGACAAAAGCCAGAGGAGATTGAGGGCCACATAGTTGTCAACTTTGTAATGTTTTTATATGGGATATAGTTCATGTGCTGTTATTTTGCCCTAGTTTGAGAGACTGAGAATCAAATATATTTCTTCAATTTGAAAAAAACTTCAAATCAACATGAGGACGTGCGATTTTCTATGTTAAATACGCCATCTGTAATTATTTGCTACCGCCTTAAGAGTTTGTCATTCTTAAGCCTATAAATACGTTGTATCTAATATTATAATGTTTAAAGAATGCACATTGCACTTTTGTAAAAACAATTATCTGTTGCATGGGGAAATTTGGGCATTTTATTTTGTTAATCATTTAACACCCTGAACATGCACTTTAGGAGTTAGTTCACCTCTTTCAAAATCAATAACAGTTTGATTAAGGTTGAGAGGAGAGTTGATATGGTTTCTGTTTTTATTCTTAAGTATTTTTGTTGAGAAAATACTGTTTCTGTGGATTCACTACTTTGTAGGTTAAATAAAATAAGACAAATAAATAGACGTATCCGAACTAGATATGCTACTTAATCATAGAATCCCACAATAGCTACATCTCTGCACCTCATATTCATTCTTCCACACACTTTCTTCCCCCACTCTCTACAAAGTCCTGCTGCTACAGACGCACGAGTACCCTGGAAAAGCCAAGTAAGGATGCCCACGTTGTTTATTTACATGAATGCCAAATACATTTTCCTCATGCCTCTCCTGCAAAAACTCCACCTTTCATCACCATTCATCCACTCCCTCCCTCACACCATATGTACCAATTCGCGCAAGTGAAAGTGCTAAATAAACAAAAACTTCCACTGTTCCTAAAGGCCATCTATACTGCGAACAATCATGGGTAAAAACTAACTACAAACAGCCTCTTGGATGACAATGCCCCACTGTTCAGTAAAATGCAAGACTCAGTAAGAGCATCATCTGGGTTGAGGAGCAGCTTTAGGGTATTGGGACTTTGAGAAGCAGCATTTACCATGTCCACCTTGCAGTGTTGTTCAAACTAATCAATTAGGCAATTAAACAATTAACAGAAGTGAGATTCATTCAATATTGAATTTAAGAGATAAGAACCAATTTTGATTGTATAAACAAGGAAGAAGGGATTGGACCTGTAGGTAGGAAAATTATAAATACAAAAAAAAATGCAGAAGTGTTAAAAGATAGTACTACTCCAACTAAGAGTTTCCATGAGATGGGTGTGGTCAGGGTGAGAAACCAGCATAACATGCCCTCACTGAGTTCTGTGTGGGGCTCCCAGCCAGGAGCCTGAGGGGCACTGTGAAGTGTGAGGCACTTCGAGCCTGTCAACTGAACAGAGGCAGCAGTGCTGCCACTAACAGAGAAAGGAGCCCCGGTGGTGCCACGGTTGAAGACCCATAGAACAAACTAAATGGCACCTGCCGCAGAGGAATAGAAGTGGCGCAGACTGGGGTGCTTTAAAGAATAAGTTACTTACCTTCGGTAACAATTTATCTGGTAGAGACATGTTCTAGTTGCAGATGCCTTACCTTAGAATTTCCCCAGGCATCAGACTGGATCCGGAGATTTTACTTTGAGCAAAACTCTTGCGGACCGTCAGTCGACTGTGTCAGTCATTGTTGCCGCTGTGATGATGTCTGGGTCGTATATAGGCACCACCTCACCATAATGACTTCAGTTTCTTTCCACGACTTTCTGTGCCAAAGCACGGAGCCAGGAACAACACTGGAAAGAGTGCGCCAAAACAAAGGCCCTGAAAGGGGAATCCCAGTCCCTAGAAATCAGTTTCCAAGCGGGAAGGATTAGTGAGCCAGTAAGGAACCTTTAACTAGAATATGTCTCTACCAGATAAATAGTTACAGAAGGTAAGTAACTTGTTCACGTGATAGAGACTTCTAGTTGCAGATTCCTTACCTTAGAATAGATACCCAAACCATACCATCCTCTGTGGTGGGCTGAGAAACAAGATCATAGTAGGAAGTCCTGCAGGACCGAACAACCAAAGTAGTAGTCTCTGCAGATCTGACTGTCCAGGCAGTAATGTTTAGTAAACATGTGCAGGGATGCCCACATTGCTGCCTGACAGATATCCAGGACAGGAACTCCATGTGCTAACGCCGTGGTGGCAGCAGTTGCTCTGGTGGAGTGGGCATGCAAGCCCTCAGGGGGGTGCTTCTTAGCCAAAGCGTAGCACATTTTGAGGCAAAGTAGTACCCATCGTGAGATGGTACACTTTTGCACCGCTTTTCCTTTCTTCGCACCCACATATCCAACAAAGAGTTTGATTGTTCACCTGGAAATCTTTGGTACGATTGAGGTAAAACGCCAGCGCTCTTTTTGGATCCAGACAGCGGAGTCTCTCCTCTTCATGAGAAGGATGAGGAGGTGCATAAAAAGTAGGCAAAGTGATGGATTGGCAGACATGAAAAGGTAGGACTACTTTGAGAAGGAAAGAGGCCCTTGTACAGAGTACCACTTTGTTATGAAAAACAGACAAAAATGGGGGCTTTGAAGAAAGAGCCTGAAGTTCACTCACTCTGCGAACAGAGGAGGAGGCAACAAGAAATGCAGTTTTAAGAGTAAGGAGCCACAAGGGACAACTGTGTAACAGCTCAAATGTAGCAAACATCAAGTAAGTAACAATAAGACTGAGGTCCCATTGAGCCCTGATAAACAGAGTGGGAGGAAACAAAATGGGGGAGGCCCTTAAGAAACCTACCCACAATAGGAAACTAAGAGAAGGTTGGTCTGGCAATCTAAGAAACGTTGAGATAGCAGATATGTAACCTTTAAAGGTTGCCAAAAGCAGACCCCTGCCAGGCTAAAGAGAGGATGAACAAAATAACCTTGGATAGAGGAGCAGAGGGGGAATGGAGGTGGTGGTGGTGTCAGACTTGTTGCTACACCATGCCACAAATTTATTTTATTGTATTGTAATAGTATTTATATAGCGCTTACTATCCCTGACGAGGCGTTGAAGCACTTTTTGGCAAGTAGCACCCTACTCCGGAACCCAAAAGGAATTAGCGGTGGATTAGTATAGGGAAATAGGAGTACAGTTTTAGTATTATTAGGAGTTAATTTGAGCCGTAGATATGTGAGTTTGTTAGTTGAATTGACTGGAGGAATGGAGGGGTTGAGGAGGGAAGAATCTGGAAGTGTTCATTGGGAGTTTATGGTAATAGGATTTAGGCTTGGGATGAGTAAAGGGGGTGATGGAGGAGGGAAGAGTCTGTGGAAAGGGTTAGGGAGATCATAGCAGGGTGAGAAATGAGGGAGAATGTAGTAGGGTTGTTTGGGAGATCATGGTAGTAAAGTGAGGTTTGGGTGAGTTAGATGTGGAAAAGGGAAGAGCTTAGGCAGGGTTATTTAGGAGATGAAAGTAGTAGAATGATAATGGGAATGGAGGATAGATTGATAGAGACATGACATATGGTGATGGGTAAACAAAGTATGATATAAAATGAGAGCAGGGATTCATAAGTATCTATTATCCAGTATTCATTTATAACTGGACTTCTTTTGCCATATAAACTGGTCACCCTGCTGCATATTTTCAGTTAGTTTGCCCACACTGAAGTATATTGGCAATAATCTGCCAACGACAGGCGTATACTATTTTGGCGGAGGGGAGCCTGGGTGCCAAGATAACATCACAGACTTCGAGTGTAAAGTCAAAAACATGCAACTGCAGCCACTCAATCTCCACGAGAAGATTTGACAGGTTCGTGTGGAGGACCCTCCCCTGTTGCTGCGATTGAAGATCCTCCTGAAGAGGTAGTCTGACTGGAGGATCTATGGCCATGCTCAATAGCTCTTGATATCATACTCTCCGTGCCCAGTCCGGGGCCACAAGGATTATCTGGGCCTGTTCGTTCTTGATCTTCTTCAAGAAGACAGAAGTGGTATGGAGGAAGGTGTAAAGGAGGCCCAAGTTCCACTCTGTAAAAATATCCCAAAGCGAGTGCCACCTTGGAAACTTCAACGCGCAGAAGAGCTGACATTGCACGTTCTCTGCAGAGGCGAACAGATCTAACCAAGGCTCTCCCCATTGCTGAAAGAGACCTTGCGCCACCTCCGGATGGAGACGCCATTTGTGATTGACTACGCATCGACAGCTGCAACCGTCTGCTCTGGCATTCAGAGAGCCTACCAGATGTTAAACCACTAAGGACATGTCCTGGTGTGCCCGCCATGTCCGTGGCGCAGAGCCTCTTGACAAAGGGTCCAGAACCCCAGTCAGTCCACCTTGTTTGTTGAGTACCACAGGGCGGTATGGTTGTCCATGATCACCTGCACCACCTTCCCTAGAGAGAGGGAAGGAATGCTTTCAATGGAAGCCTGATCGCCAGAAGCTCCAGAAGATTGATGTGGAGTCCAGACTCCACTGGAGACCAGAGACCGCTGATAGACACCTCTCCCATGTGGCTTCCCCTTCCCAGGAGTGGTGTACGTCACTACTGTCACATCTGGTTGGGGAAGGGAGAGTGATCTGCCACTGACACAATACTGATTCAAAAGCCACAACTGCAGATCTTTTGCAGTCCCCTCTGAAATCTGGACCATGTCCGAGAGATTCCCCTGATGCTGCGCCCACTGGAATGTCAGGTCCCACTGCAGAGCCCGCATATGCCATCTGGCATGTGTCACCAGCAGGATGCCATGATGCCCAAGAGCCTCAGAGTCATTCACAACAACACAGAGGACTGAGGCTCAAACATCGTAATCATAGCCCGAATATCCTGGAATCGCTTTTCGGGAGGATAGGCCCGAAACTGCACTGAGTCCAGAACAGCGCCAATGAAAGGGAGCATCTGAGAAGAGTCAGGTGTGACTTCGGCATGTTTACAGTGAACCTCAGTGTGTGCAGGAGGCTCGTCATAGTCTGAGGGTGGGAGACAACTTTTTTGGGCATGCCCACCTTCAACAGCCAGTTTGAGGTAGGGGAAGACAAACTCCTGACCTGCGCAGATGAGCTGCAACTACCACCATCACTTTCATGAAAACACAAGGGGCGCTGGTAAGGCCGAAGGAGAGCAAGGTAAATTAAAAGTGCTCGTGACCTACCACGAATCGTAGGTAGCCTCTGTGGGCAGGCAGGACGGGGATATGGAAATATGCGTCCTGTGAGTCCAACGCCACCATCCAGTCTCCTGGGTCAAAGGCAAACAAGACCTGAGCCACAGTGAGCATTTTGAACTTATTCTTGAGGAAGAGATTGAATGCCCGAAGGTATAGGATAGGACACAAGCCCTTGTCCTTTTTGGGCACCATAAAGTAGCGGGAATAACAACCACAACCTACTTCTGGCGCAGGGACCCTCTCTAAGGCTCCCTTGGCCAAGAGAGCTAGGACTTCCTCACAGAGAAGTGCCAGATCCTTCTCCGGTAAGTAGCTGTAGGATGGAGGCATGGCTGGTATGGCAGTCTCGTAGGGGTGGGAGTAGCCCCTTCAGACGATCTTCAAAACCCACCTGTCCGTAGTGATGGATTCCCAGTGGGGCAGGTGGTGGCGAATCCTGCCGCCAACTGGTTTGAGATGGGGGGGGTGGGGGGGGCGGGGGGGAATATGGACTAGGTAGGTTTGGAGGCTGCACTAGGGGCGGGGTGGACTGGGCAGACTTCTGGTTCCCTGTCCCACAAGCCTGTTGGATTTCCCAGTCCCTGGCCCCACAGGGGCTGAGTAGCCTAGGGGCAGGGTTGCTGGGGAAGGGACACGACAGGGAGTCCCTTCCGTGGCCACGAAAGGGACAAAAAGGTGGACTGTTGGGGTCAAGGGGCAGTCGAAAGGCCAAGGGACAAAGCCATAGCCCGGGACTCCTTGAACCTTTCAAGCGCCAAGTCCATCTTCTCCAAAGAGACGCGTTCCATCAAAGGGTATGTCCATAAGGGTCTGTTGGACATCCCCCGAAAAACCAGATGTCCTCAACCAGGGGTGGCGTCTCAAGGCCACCACCAATACAACCAATCTACCCAGCAAGTCGGTCGTGCCCAGCCCATGTTGAATAGTGAACTTTGCCGCATCTCTACCATCAGCAACAGCTTAGGAGACGATAGCCTGGGCCTCTTCCTGGATCTACGACAAAACTTGCACAACCATATCCCACAAGGAGTGGGTATAGCCTCCCAAAAGACATGCAGTGTTCACTGACCGCAGCGCCAAACTGGAGGAAGAAAACAAATTCACAACTTGGTCGAGTCTCTTGGATTCCTTATCTAGGGGAGTCAAAGGGAATGCGCCAGATGACAAGGATGCCTGGAAAGGGTCAGAATTAGACCTGGAGAGAGTAGGACCCATCGAAGTTGGAAGCAGCGTCGGCTGATGTTGTTCCGGGTCGTCAGGGATTAGGATTGGGTTGACGTCAAAACGTGGGCACAGACGTTGGAAGCGTCGACACCCTAGCCAGAGCAGGTTGCGATGGTACAACTGGCGTCTGCACAGATCAGGTAGCGGATACGGAACTCAGTGACCGAGGCCAAAGCTGCCAGCACGGAACCCAAAGGGCCCCGATCCGAAGGAGTCATAGCAGGGTCAGATTGCCCAAATATGAGGCGTATGGCCTCATAAAATTATTTTAATTGGGCAGGGGTCACCCCAGCTCCCAGAAACTCGGGGAGGCGCAGAACGGGCCCAGAAATAGGCTCCGTGGACAGAGGCCTGGAGCGTCAACACTCCTCCCACATCGGCCGAGCAACACAGTGAAGTCGAAGAATACCTAGCCTTGTTCGACTTCTTACCTGAGTGACCCGAAGACTTTGACGCCGAGAAGTGGTGGTGATTCTGCAAACGTTCTCGAAAACTTCCCCTCCAGAGAGACCGGGAGCGGTGCAGGGTCGAGCACCTGGTCACCATGAGCTTTAGGGACCATTCTCTCAAAGCCTTTGGGTGCATGGCCCGACACTCTGAGCACGACTTTGGGTCTGTTTGTGGTGTTTAGAGCATCCACGACCCAATGCGGATCCGTCACCAGCATCATGCAGTGACCTACCTCGCAAGATTTGAAATGTTCTTCGGGGACATCCTCAACACACCAAAAGTCAACAAGAGTGTTGAAGTCAGACAGAAAAAAAAAAAAAAAAAAAGACCAGGGTAGATCTCTCCGGATCATTGTGTGGCGCAGAAACAAAAGAACTGAAGTCACTACGTCAAGGTGGCGCCTGTATACGACCCTGAAATCACAGTGACCGCCACGCCAATGATGGACTCGGAATCTACTAACATCACCAGATAGCGCTCAAGGGTACGGCTAGAAGAAAAAGTCTCCAGATCCAGTTGGACGCCTGGGGAAATTCTTAGGTAAGGAATCTGCAACTGGAAGTCTGTATCAGATAGAGAATTCATACACACCAGTAGCGCTTGTGATGGGCATCCGGCCATTCATCCAGAACTGTGGGGGGGTGGGGAATAACTGCTGCTCCAGCCAGCAAAGATCAGGGCTGAAAGGTGGTCCGGTTACCACTCGAACAGTCGGTTTGTGGAGGTCACATTGGGTGCGGTGGTGTGAAGAAAGAGGCAGTAATGGTGCTTTCAGATTGGTAGAGAGACATCATGCAGCCTACCCAGTGAGGGCACATGGCTGTTGGCTGCAGAGGATCAAATGCTGGAGATGAGGCGGGTAGAGCAATAAATTAACCAATGGCAATGTTTTGTGGCTTTTTTTGGGGGTGGGGGGGCATTGACTAGGGAGGAATCTCCATTGCTGTTTACGAGCACTAATTAAAATTCATGACTAGGTTAGGTAGTGGGAGGAGTGATGTTTCCTTGGGGAGTTACATGAACACAATAAGTTATAGAGGTAGCACAACGAGCAGGTTTAAACCTTTTAATGAGCAATATCAAAATGATTGCATTAAATGTTCAAGGACAAAAATGTCTGATAAAAAGGTGAACCTACAGAAATTGATTAATGTCAAAGAACAATATAGGGCTATTATAGCCATGCACCTCTTTAGACAGAATGGAACCTATCTCCAATCATACTGGTTTCCTTTTCAATATTCGATTTCTATTCGCACAAATCAAAGCCTTTTCATAAGGCTTGTTAATAGTGGAAGGAGACTTCAATACTGTTCTCTAGGAGATACTGGACAGGTCAAATTCCAAGAGAGGGTACCTACAGCAAATGGCAAGCAATTTCAGAAGGCACTGAATCCCCAAACTCTTGGAGGTCTGGCACCTACAGCATGCATGAGGCGCACACTTTTTACTCTTGAATGCACAAAACTAGATCTAGGATAGATTTCTTTATAACTATAAGAGGCATTGAGATGCATTACCTACAGAGATTGAGGTCTGTGCTCTATAGTACCACTCTCCAGTGATGCCAAGCCTGTGCCTCATGGTACCCAACTCGCCAACGATAAAAGAAGGGAACTTGAATGAGACAGCCTTTAGGGACACCTCACTTAGAGTAGCAATAGCAGACACCATACACCAATACTTACAAAAATATGATACAGGAGGAACTCTAGCTCCCCGCAGTGTGGGAGGTAGCGAAGGAGTGTTGAGGAGTGAGTCAATTTCACACACAATTACAGAGGCAAGAGGGAAGATACAGAAGCTTTAGCCCTGGGTTTGAGCTGTAGAACATCATAAGGTTGTCTGTCTGCCTACAACACTACAGCCCTGTATAAAGCCCAGGGGAGTTAGATGATATGCTTGCCGTGGTAATCACTGTTTTCTAAAACCAGGGAAAGACCCACTGTGTTGTGGATCCTACAGACCAATAACATCACTCAACAAGATAAAAAAGATTTTTACAAATATCTTGGTTTTAAGGCTAAACTTGATGTGGCCAGAGCTTGTCATACCCTTTCAATTAGGACTTGTTTGAAGATGCCATGCTTAAAATTTCACATAACCTATAAAAGGCAAAATGTTAAACCGTGTGCTTTTCACTGATATTTTGTGCTTCCTGACCGACCCAGCTGAGTCCATCCCGGCCCTTAAATAACAATTTCCCTAGAGTGTCAGGATTTTGTATTAACTATACCAAATCCTTAACGATAAGAGCAGTGGATACAACCCAGAACATAAAGTAACCCCTCCAAGTTCAAGGTTTTAAATACACAGGTGACCATTGCATTATGGCAATATAGTTACCGGCTCAATACAATGCCCTATATAATGGCAATCTAACCTCTTTTTTGGACATTCTCTTTAAAAATCTCTCTATTGCTGGGGCAGGCTGGATCAGATTTGCATTAGTTAAAGCAACAGTAGGGGGCGTGGCCGGCAGCCGATGAGGCTGTAAGCTTAACGCAGAGCTCCGGGGCTGCGATCGGGGCCCGGCCTTTAATATCACTGCGTAAAGCTTACCAAATCTTCAGATGACCGCTGGAATTGATACCAGCGGACAGTGGAGGAAACCGAGACCATGGGGATTCCGCCCCGTGACAGTCACTATAAGAAATCTCCCTGGCGGCCCAGAGAAAACAAAATGGTGACCGCACTCATCAAGGCGGTTGATTGAGAGGGGGGCGGAGAGACGAGAGCCCAGAGCCTCTGCGGCAGCTGGGAGCGAAGCGTCGGACCTGTGAGGCTTGAGGGAGGCACCCGGTCCCCCTGGCTGATCAGAGAAACCCGGTGAGTGTGGGACGCTTAGGCGGGGAGTTGTGGACCCCCGCCCGGGCACGGAGCGGGGAGCAGCCGCCCGGAGGGCTGGGCGTACGATACAGCTGGCCCACGAGTCCTCCAGGGGCAGTAAAACACGCCTGCTGGGGAGCGGGGGCCCTCTCCTGTCCGCCGGCCGAACGAGCTCTCGGCTGGAGTGAAGAGTGCTCCAGAGTGAAGAGTGCTGTGGTGGGACGCCGCCTCGGGGACCGCGAGGCGGGTCCTCCTGATACCGGGGGCTCCGGCGAGCCGGGGCCACAGAGAGGCTCCCGATCCGGACCCCCCCCCCCCCCCTCTGACCTGACCCGGATATCCACCCCAGCAGCCCCAGTACAGCAAACAGGGGGGAGCGAACTAGAGGCGGAGGCTCCAGCCCCTGGTCTGTAGGGCCCAGAGTACTGCTATCTCAAGAAGAATGGCAAATTGCTCCCCCTGCCCACACGGCTGGCCGTCCTTCGTTGCAAGACCTGCTGCGGGGAGCTCACCAACCTGCCAGGGCATGGACAAACCAACAAACGGAGAATAAACCCTAAAGAACCAGGGAAGCCCAAATCTGCAGTCTGGAAGACTGAGGTTGACATATACGCTGGCCGTGAAATACACGGAACCCTGGACTTCGAGGCGCACGAACTGTGTGAACCAGCATTCGGGAGACGATATCGCAACACCCACACGGTGCTGTTCCGAAGGAAAGCAGGCCATTGACGGGGCTCTGCGTTCCGGGCGCCCCCTTCTCACCCCTGTTTGGACCCTGGGAGAGGAGGGGATCCAGGGAGGACAAAAGAAAATAGCTGAGCAAAGTCAGGTGCCTCGGACCCTTCCAATAATTGGGACATACAACTCATCCCTCCCAAATATAGCACTGAATGAAACATGGGTAAACCTAAGAAACGCGAAGATCAAAGCCAAACGGAGGCTACGGATGCTAAACACCCCTCTCAACCCGCTAACCTAGCCTGCACAGACAATCTGACTCCTCAAGAAACAACGCTGGACACGGTCCTCCTAGCCATTAAAGAATCCCGTGAAGCACTTGAAGAAAAAGAAAAAGAAGAAAACAAAACAAAAACGACAAGCTGTCATTGGACCTCTCAATGTTGCAAGATGACCACCGTAAGCTGAAAGAGAGAGTGGGGACTAATTAAAAATCTCTTTCCACAGTTTCCCTTGCACAGCAAACACAAACTAAAGAAATAGCACATATCACCTCCCGAATTATAACATTAGAAACTAGAGCAGAAGATGCAGAAAACCGAGCATGCAGGAACAACATCAGACTTATCGGGATGCTGGAAGGCTCGGAGTCCTCCGCAGACAGCATAGAATCCTTTTTGGAAAATTGGATTAGGAACACAGTGGCCTCAGAGGGACTCTCGGCCTACTTCGCAATAGAGAGAGCACATAGGATACCCAGTAAGGCACCATCGCTGGGAGCTAGAGCACGCCGTATCATTGCAAAACTGCTGCACTACAAAGACAGAGACTATATACTCTCGCAATCACGGCTACTAGGTGAAACTATGTAATAACCAGCGGGACATGATCTTCCCTGACTTCACAAAAGAAACCCAGACACAAAGAGCCTCTTTTTTTTTCTTTTTTTTTTTTTTTTTTAAACACAAACGTACGTTTACGAGAAAATGGGATAAAATATGCAATGCTCTTCCCCACCAAGCTCAGAATAGAATTTGAAAAGAAAACGCATTTCTTCGTATCGCCGCAGGCAGTGGGGGAGTGGCTGGAATCTCTGGGCCTGTCCGCCTCGGCCCCACCTCGCAGATCCCCCCACAAGCCGGGAAAGAAACGCAGAAGATCCTCTAGGAGGGCTACGGAGGCGGGTCCCCCAGAACACCAATCCCTCAGGGAGATGTGAGATGCCGTAGTTGCGGCCGCTGCCATGAGCGGGGGAGCCGGCCTTGACCCGCGAGCCTCTGGCAGTCTCTCGGACCTTGATTCTAGCTGAGGGGGCTCATCGATATCCTCTCGGGACACGACTACCAGCTTACCCAAAATAACACCTGGAACCTCCGAAGAAATCATATGATCCTGCGCTAAGCAGTCTAAACTGTCCGTGAGTACTTAAGCGAAAGTAATTAAACCTGACTGTGATCCTTGGACAGCTACCGTCCCGGAAAATTGCTGGAAAATTAGTGTCAAAAGCAGATATTACTAAGAACAAACCTTGAAGTGGCCGGGCCCTGAGAGTGGCTCGGGACACGTGCTCTCGGCCCCTGACGCGCCACCCACCTATAGGATATTATAGTAAGAATGTTCACGGTTTGGACGGGAAGAGTTTTAGCAGCCGGTCCTGGGGTTGGGGAGTTGGGATACACATTTGTTCAGTTAGTTTTAGGGGAACATCGTGCACGGAGTCCAAGAGCGATATTAGATTCTCAATTCAGACACTCGATTAGTAGTTGCAACAGCAAATGTCCCTTAGGACCCTCCCATAATAGTCACCAACAGCCATTAAATCTAAACTATGGCCTCAAAATATAAATTAATAACCTGGAATGTCAGGGGATTAAATAACATATCCAAGCGATACAAGGTGTATAACTACCTCAAACGTAGAGGAGCACACATAGCTATACTGCAAGAAACACACTTACTCGAACAGAAGGTTATAGCATTAAAGAAAAGATGGAGAGACCAAATATTCGCAACCAACTATTCGGCATTTGCAAGAGGAGTTCTAATATGGGTTCGCCCCGGCGTCCCATTCCAGGTTCTACATACAAACTTAGATAAAGACGGAAAGTATGTTATGATCATGGGTAGATTGGACGGGAGGGAAATACCCATAGGAGGCCTCTACACCCCGAATCAGGATCAAAAGAAATTCTTTGACAGACTGTCTTGGGAACTAGCTCCGATTCGGACGAGCCCTAAAATGATAGGTGGGGACTGTAATTACATAGCGGATATTAATATGGATAGATCACACCCTCCCCTCTCACAAACACAAACTCTAAAAACTGCTAAAGCCTTTACAGAATGGCAACAACACTGGCAAATTAGAGACTGCTGGAGACACCTTAACCCACATAATAGAGAATACTCCTTCTACTCAACAGTACATGACCTTCATGTAAGACCTGTCGCAGTTCTAGTATCCCCGGAGATACAAACTACTGTGATATCAGCTGAGTACTTGAGCAGTACTATCTCTGATCATAACCCTTTACTGGTCTCTCTGGCTTGGAACAGAGAGAACCTGGTGATCCCTACTTGTCGACTTGGGACAGAAGCACTGGAGGACGAAGCCTTCAAACATTTCCTGCACAATAGTATCAAGGACTATTTCAAACTAAAAACAGGATCATCATCCTCTAGATAAATTGAATGGGAATCCTTTAAAATAGTAACCAGAGGCAACTGTATTGGGGAAAGTGAAGGAGTACCTAGATCTATTGAATCTGAACTTAAAAACTTGAAGACTCCCTCAGAGACATCGAACGTAGGCTCCCCACTCACCCTGAACTAGCCCCCCTTCTACAAGAAAATAAATCGAAGAAAACAGACTGTCCCGCATCGACTATAAACAATACTTAAGTAGACAACACGCCGAAGGAGATAAGGCAAGCGCCCTTCTGGCATGGCTAGCCAAACCATCTAAACAACGAAATATCATAGTCGAAATAGAGAAAGGCCCAGCTGACAGAGTACTTGGCCAAAAAGAGATTAATAACTGTTTCCTCGAATACTACTCCTCCCTATATGCAGTCCCCACCGACGCAATCAATATCACCCAGATTGGGGAGTTAGAAGCACTTTATCTCCCCAAGCTGGGAGTCGAAGAAAGAGAGACTCTAGCCGCCCCCATAACAATAGCTGAAATTAAAACAGCAATTCAGGGCATGGCAAAGGGTAAAGTACCAGGAGCAGACGGAACACCCTCAGAATTTTACCAATTATATCAGGACACACTAGCTCCAATACTCTGCACACTATACACAGAAGCATGGCACAATAACAGCCTACCCCAATCTTCCAACGAGGCCATAATGATCCCCTTACTGAAACCAGAAAAACCTCCTACTGATGTTCGTGCACATCGACCACTATCTATGCTGAACCTAGACTAAAAAATACTAAGCCGGATCCTAGCCAATAGACTCCTACCCTTCATGACCTCATTGATTCACCAGGACCAGTCGGGTTTCATCCCACTACGCAGTACAGCACAAAACATTAGACGCTTAATCTCAGTACTCCACTCAGTACCTTCTACTATACCTCATGCAGCAATAATCTCTATAGACATAGAAAAAGCTTTTGATAGTCTAAGATGGGACTACCTAGAGCAAGTTATGTTAAACCTAGGTTTAGGGGAAGGCTTCACACGCTGGACTAAACTATTATACACAAACCCCATAGCAAGAGTACGTACAGGCAGCATTATCTCTGAACCTTTCACAGTGGGAAGAGGGACTAGACAAGGCTGTCCACTCTCCCCTCTCTTATTCACCATAGCGGTAGAACCCCTTGCACAAACAGCAAGATCCAAAAAGTATTTCGGGGGCATCCCAATTAATAACTGGACGCACCACATTGCCCTATATGCAGATGACATGTTACTTTTTCTTAGGAACCTAGTTATGGGCCTACCAGGGGCGATAAAGATGCTAGAGAACTTTGGGACAGCCTCAGGACTACGGATTAACTGGAGAAAATCCTCCATTTTCCCAGTGCTCAAAGGTACCCAGAGACCTTATGATACTAGGGGTTTACCCTGGTCACCAAATACATTTAAATATATAGGAGTCAATATTTATCACTCAGTAGAAGACTTGCTCCGTGTATGTTCCCTTCGAGTAATCAGGGGAATTAAAGCTAGCATGCTCTTCTGGAGCACTCTCCCACTAACGATTTCAGGGAGAGTCACTCTGCTCAAAATGATAGCACTACCCAGGCTATTACATTATTTTTCCACACTCCCACTCATAATCCCGAAATTGATATTTAAGAACTTAGACTCCATAATTGCAAACTTTATATGGGGTCCTAGCAGACACAGAATATTACTCCATACTCTTCAAAGACCCACCAAAGAGGGAGGCTTAGCCACACCTAATATGGAGATCTACTATTGGGCGGGACAAGTACAATGGTTGGCAAAGCTGATTAATGAACCCCCAGCCACAGAAGATTCACAGGCACCTTTAAACTGTTCACTAGAAAAGATCTTTCATATTGTATTGAACCCCAGAAAACCAAAAGATCCACTTCCGCTGGAGTGGGAAGCGGCTAGACACTGCTGGGATCACTACTTAAAACGCTCTCATACAAAGACCCCCTATGCAATGGAAGTTCCTTTGAAATCACTGAATGGCCTCCCAGGAAATCAAATCTCCAAAAATGTTAATACATTAGTCCCATACAATATAACGAAATTGGGTGATTTGTTTCTTAACGGAAAACTTTGCTCGTATGCAGAACTCCAAGATCGATTCACCCTCCCACCCGGATTGTTTCTCACTCACAACGCTCTTATTAAAACCATTCAAAAACTGTGGGGCGCGGGACTCTGCGAGCCCCCGATCCACAGGGGTTGCAGCCCCATCTGCTCTATTGGAGACCAAAGGGGGATAGTTTCAGGGATCTATAAATTTATACAGAACAGTACTTACACTCCACTAAATAAACTCAAGGCTAAGTGGCAGACAGATCTTGGCACTACATTAGAAGATACCCAATGGCCCAGAATCACTTCCCACGTTTTGACAATATCTAGAAACGCAAGATTTAAACTGATAAACTTGTATATTTATCATAGAGCCTATTTAACACCCCAAATGATAACCAAAATATATAACACAAATAACACACGATGCACTGAACTAGCAGCAGACCTAATGCACATGCTATGGAACTGCCCCCAAATTAACCCGTACTGGATAGAAGTATTCAGGAAAATAGCTATCTGCACTGAAAAACCACTTTCGCCAACCCCAATAGGAGCAATTTTGGGGACTTCCCTCGCCCATCGACACATAAAATCTCAAACAAATTCATAGACCTGGTGCTGATACTTGCGAAGAGAGATAACCTCACATTGGAAAGACCCAGGTGGTCCGCTAGTAAATAGATGGCAGGGTGCATTGGTAAAATGGGCTGAAACAGAAGGCACAGTGTTATTAAAGGAAGCATTGCGGGGCCAAAGACCCAGAGAAAATACCACACAATGGGACTCATTGCTGGAAAATTTAAAGACAATTGATGCTCCATCCACGGAGGAAGACAATTCAACTTCGGTCTCGGACCCGGAACAGACAGCCATAAAAGCCTCATAAAATATCTGGGAACAATACCTTTCATTAGGACTTTAGCGAAATGTCATATTTAGATCATTATTTGATGTACTTTGAGCACAATGGGGGGGGGGGTGAGGGGGGAGGGAGGAGTTATGTTGCTGGGGAATATCTTAAGATGTTTGATTTTTTGTTATGTCCTTTATAAAAGCAATAAAATATAGATTTAAAAAAAAAAAAGTTATAGCAACAGTAATATGATGGACTTCCTATCCTGCTTATTATATGTAGCAAATACATCCCCCTGGCAATTCTAGAACAGACTTTGAATGAGCTACAATCTCATCTCATGTTCATCATATTGGAGGGTAAATCCCATAGAATCCTGAAAATTACTCCTTTTAAAACTGGACGATGTCTCACAACATATAGGGGCCACTCAGTATTTACAAGTCATAGAACAGATGCAACCTCTGAAGACAGAACTTTGGCTGATGGTTGAAGAGGTGTGCTCTCTCTCTCGCGCTCTCCCTCTCCTACCCAATTACAAGATTCACTCTGGCTTCCTTCACATCACAGACCACATAAAGATGCACTCCCATATACCAAACATATGTTATTAGTCTACTGGAAGGGCGTGGTCCATATGGAGGGGGTCACATCTTTTCTGTCACCCTAACTCGACAGACACATGCTGTAGGAAGGTAGCCTCTTTCTAGCCTGGTTACCCCCACGTTTGGCCTGTTTGTGAGTATATGTCAGGGTGTTTTTTCTGTCTCGCTGGGATCCTGCTAGCCAGCGCCCAGTGCTCATAGTGAAGACCCTATGTTGTCAGTGTGTTTGGTATGTGTCACTGGGACCCTGCTAGCCAGGACCCCAGTGCTCATAAGTTTGTTGCCTGTATGTGTTCCCTGTGTGGTGCCTAACTATCACTGAGGCTCTGCTAATCAGAACCTCAGTGTTTATGCTTTTCACAATTGTCACTGCAGGCTAGTGACTATCTTCACCAATTCTCATTGGCACACTGTAACACCCTTATAATTCCCTTGTATATGGTACCTAGGTACCCAGGGTATTGGAGTTCCAGGAGATCCCTATCGGCTCCAGCATTTCTTTTGCCACCCATAGGGAGCTCAGACAATTCTTACACAGGACTGCCACTGCAGCCTGAGTGAAATAACATCAATGTTATTTCACAGCCATTTTTCACTGCACATAAGTAACTTATAAGTCACCTATATGTCTAACCCTCACTTGGTGAAGGTTGGGTGCCAAGTTACTTAGTGTGTGGGCACCCTGGTACTAGCCAAGGTGCCCCCACATTCTTCAGGCAAATTCCCTGAACTTTGTGAGTGCGGGGACACCATTACACGCGTGCACTGCATATAGGTCACTACCTATATGTATCGTCACAATGGTAACTCCAAACACGGCCATGTAACATGTCTAGGATCATGGAATTGTCACCCCAATACCATTCTGGTATTGGGGGGACAATTCCATGCATCCCCAGGTCTCTAGCACAGAACCTGGGTACTGCCAAACTGCCTTTCCGGGGTCTCCACTGCAGCTGCCAACCCCTCAGACAGGATTCTGCACCCCTGGGGTCTGGGCAGCCCAATCCCAGGAAGGCAGAACAAAGGATTTCCTCTGAGAGAGGGTGTTACACCCTCTCCCTTTGGAAATAGGTGTGAAGGGCTGGGGAGGAGTAGCCTCCCCAGCCTCTGGAAATGCTTTGATGGGCACAGATGGTGCCCATCTCTGCATAAGCCAGTCTACACCAGTTCAGGGATCCCCCCCAGCCCTGCTCTGGCGCGAAACTAGACAAAGGAAAGTGGAGTGACTACTCCCCTGATCTGCACCTCCCAGGGGAGGTGCCCAGAGCTCCTCCAGTGTGTCTCAGACCTGCCATCTTGGATTCAGAGGGGTTGGGGCACAATGGACTGCTCTGAGTGGCCAGTGCCAGCAGGTGACGTCGGAGACCCCTCCTGAAAGGTGCTTACCTCTTTCAGTAGCCAAGCCTCCTTTCTCAGTAGCCAAACCTCATTTTCTGGCTATTTAGGGTCTCTCCTCTGGGCTATTTACTCAGTTAACGAATGCAAGAGCTCACCAGAGTTCCTCTGCACTTCCCTCTTCGACTTCTGCCAAGGATCGACCGCTGACTGCTCCAGGACGCCTGCAAAACCGCAACAAAGTTGCAAGATGACTACCAGCAACATTGTAGCGCCTCATCCTGCCAGCTTTCGCGACAGTTTCCTGGTGGTGCATGCTCTGAGGGCTGTCTGCATTCACCCTGCACTGGAAGCCAAGAAGAAATCTCCTGTGGGTCGACGGAATCTTCCCCCTGCTAATGCAGGCACCAAAAGACTGCATCACCGGTCCTCTGGGTCCCCTCTCATCCTGACGAGCGTGGTCCCTGGACCACAGGAGCTGGGTCCAAGTGTCTTCCACAGTCCAGTGGCCCTTCTGTCCAAATTTGGTGGAGGTAAGTTCTTGCCTCCCCACACCAGACAGCAAACCTGTGTACTGTGAGATTTGCAGCTGCTCCGGCTTCTGTGCACTTCTCCAAGGATTCCTTTGTGCACAGCCTAGCCTGGGTCCCCAGCACTCCGTCATGCAGTGCTCAACCTGCTGAGTTGGATTCTGACTTCGTGTGACCCTCCTTTTTGTGACTCTGAGTTCACAGATCTAAGTGCCTGTTCCGGTACTTCTGCGGGTGCTGCCTGCTTCTGCGGGGGCTCTCCAAGTTGCTGAGCACCCCCCCCTGTCTGCTTCTCCAAGGGGCAACATCCTGGTCCTTCCTGGTCCCCAGCGGCACTCAGAAACCTCCACGGTGACCCTTGCAGCTAGCAAGGCATGTTTGCGGTATTTCTGTCTGGAAACACTTCTGCAACATCCAGCACGCCGTGGGACATCTTCCATCCAAAGGAGAAGTTCCTAGCCCTTTTTGTTGTTGCAGAATCTTTGGCTTCTCCCACCTGGAGGCAGCCCTTTTGCACCTTCATCTGGGGTTTCCTGGGCTCCTGCCCCCTCCCCCGGACACTATCACGACTCTTAGACTTGGACCCCTTCCTTTAAGGGTCCATGAATCAGTCTTCAGTGTTTTGCTGGTGATTGTGGTTCTTGCAGAATCCCCTATCACGACTATTGTGTATTTCTGGGGTAGTAGGGTAACTTTACTCCTACTTTTTAGGGTCTTGGGGTGGGGTATTTTGGACACCCTTACTGTTTTCTTACAGTCCCAGCGACCCTCTACAATATCCCATATGTCTGGAGTCCATTTGTGATTTGCATTCCACTTTTGGAGTATATGGTTTGTGTTGCCCCTAGACCTATGTTTACCTATTGCACCCTACTGTGATTCTATATTGTTTGCACTACTTTTCTTACTCTACTTACCTGTTTTGGGTTTGTGTACATATAACTTGTGTATATTACTTACCTCTTAAGGGAGTATATCCTCTGAGATACTTATGGCATATTGTCATAAAAATAAAGTACCTTTATTTGTTAGTAACTCTGAGTATTGTGTTTTCTTATGATATTGTGCTATATGATATAAGTGGTATAGTAGGAGCTTTGCATGTCTCCTAGTTCAGCCTAAGCTGCTTTGCCATAGCTACCTTCTATCAGCCTAAGCTGCTAGAAACACCTCAATTCTACTAATAAGGGATAACTGGACCTGGCACAGGGTGTAAGTACGACAAGGTACCCACTATAAGCCAGGCCAGCCTCCTACACATGCAGCCTCATTACGAGGCTGGTGGTCCTAGGACTGCCAGCCTCCCGTTGGCGGTTGGACCGCTTGTAATGATATGTGAATTTTGACCACTGACTCCACGTTGCACTTAGCCTAGCCTTACACTGTCAAATTAGTGACCACCAGCTTCCCTATTGACTTTATCTTAGCATTAGACACTGCTACGTTAAAAGCTGCAAGTAGTTTTCCACATTGTACAATGTGCACGTTTTTATTCTTCATATTCATATTAATATAATCTACATATTTTTACGCCTTTTCGGCCTAATATAATTAGGCGGATCTGCCCCGGGGGGAGGGGAGCAGAAGCCTCTAGACACCAGGGATATATATATATTTTTTTATTTACTTTATGTTTTTATGTATGGGGAGCGACCCCTTAGACAAGGGTCGCTCCCCTGGGGGACAAATTGTATTTAGGCCCAAAGGGGGCAGAAACCTCTAAACACCATGGATTGTTATGTGTGTGTTTTGTTTGGAGGGGCAGCCCCTTGGGCAAGAGTCTCTCCCCATGGGGCACATTACTGTTGGCCATAACTGCCCTCCTAGGGGGCAGATTGGCCTATTTTAGAAGGCCTGTCTGCCCCCCAGGGGGGGCAGAAAGCCCACTAGAGAAGATTTGTTTTTTTCAAAATAAGAAGTTGCGGGTATGGCCATACCCCCACCCCAAATAAATGGGGCCAAAGTTGTTCTGCCCACCAGCGGGCAGATTGGGCGATTACCCCCCATCCACACCCCGGGGGGACAAAGTCCACTAGATGCCAGGGAATAAAAAAAATAAAAGAAAATAGTGGGGTGGTGGCTACCAACCAGTATGGGCCTGGTTATGCCCCCACCCGAACTGAAGGGGCTAACAGTCTTTCAGCTCTCCCCCGCACACTAAAACATCTTATCCCATGGCAAGCAAGAGGACATTTGATTATTTTGGGTTCTGGTTTTACATTTGGGCCATGAGAGCTTCGTAACTCCCAAAATCGTCCCACTTGGAATGGTGAGGGCTGCACTTTTTTTTTTTTTTTTTACTTTGGGACGCTGCCATGTAGAAAAATCCACAAGACCTATACACATCTGAAAACTAAACATCTAGTTGATTCCAGGGTGGTGTGCTTCACATGCACCTCACACCATTTCCTTACCCACAATGCCCTGCAAACCTGCAACTTTTCTGGAAAGCACACATTTTTTCCCACATTTGTGGAACCTTCTGGAATCTGCAGTAATCCACAAAATTCCTACCACCCAGCATTGTCTCATCTATACCGATAACATTTCTGCTGCACTTGTCAGCCTAAAAATGTTTTTTTTTTTTTCCAAACTGCCCTTTTGGACCCACTTTGGTTTCACAAGTGAGGTATCATTTTTACTGGGAGACTGAGGGGAACGTTGGGTGGTAGGAAATTTGTCCCGGTGCAGTGATCCCACACAGAAATGTGGGAAAAATGTGATATTTTAGCTAAATTTGCACTTTGCTGAGGATTCTGGGAAGTAAAATATTGGGGGATCCACGCAAGCCACACCTCCCTTGACTCCCTCGGGTGTCTAGTTTTCAGAAATGTCTGGGTTTTGTGGGTTTCCCTAGATGGCTGCTGAGCCCAGGACCAAAATCTCAAGTGCCCCCCCGCCCCGCAAAAACAGGTAGTTTTCTATTTGATAATTTTGATGTGTCCGCGTTGTGTTTTGGGGCATTTCCTGTTGCGGGCACTAGGCCTACCCACACAAATGAGGTACCATTTTTATCGGGAGACTTGGGGGAACGCTGGGTGGAAGGAAATTTGTGGCTCCTCTCAGATTCCACAACTTTCGGTCACCGAAATGTGAGGAAAAAGTGTTTTTTTAGCCACATTGAGGTTTGCAAAGGATTCTGGGTAACAGAACCTGGTGAGAGCCCGAAAAGTCACCCCACCTTGGATTCCCCTAGGTCTCTAGTTTTCAAAAATGCACAGGTTTGGTAGGTTTCCCCAGGTGGCGGCTGAGCTAGAGGCCACAATCCACAGGTAGGCACTTGGCAAAAAAAACCTCTGTTTTCTGTGGAAAAACGTGATGTGTCCGTGTTGTGTTTTGAGGCATTTCCTGTCGCGGGCACTAGGCCTACCCACACAAGTGAGGTACCATTTTTATTGGGAGACTTGGGGGAACATAGATTAGCAAAACAAGTGTTATTGCCCCTTGTCTTTCTCTACATTTTTTCCTTCCAAATGTAAGAGAGTGTGTAAAAAAGACGTCTATTTGAGAAATGCCCTGTAATTCACATGCTAGTATGGGCACCCCAGAATTCAGAGACGTGCAAATACCCACTGTTCCTCAACACCTTATCTTGTGCCCATTTTGGAAATACAAAGGTTTTCTTGATACCTATTTTTAACTCTTTATATTTCACCAAATGAATTGCTGTATACCCGGTATAGAATGAAAACCCACTGCAAGGTGCAGCTCATTTATTGGCTCTGGGTGCCTAGGGTTCTTGATGAACCTACAAGCCCTATATATCCCCGCAACCAGAAGAGTCCAGCGGACGTAACAGTACATTGCTTTCAAACATCTGACATTGCAGGAAAAAGTTAGAGTAAAACGTAGAAACAAATGGCTGTTTTTTTCACCTCAATTTCAAATGTTTTTATTTCAGTTGTTATTTTCTGCCGGAAACCCTTGTAGGATCTACACAAATTACCCATTGCTGAATTCAGAATTGTGTCTACTTTTCAGAAATATTTAGGTTTCATGGTTCTAGCACTGGTTTCACACCCATTTCTGTCACTGACTGGAAGGAGGCTGAAAGCACAAAATAAAATCGTACAAATGGGGTATGTCCCAGTAAAATGCCAAAATTGTGTTGAACAATTGGGTTTTCTGATTCAAGTCTGCCTGTTCCTGGAAGCTGGTGATTTTAGCACCGCAAACCCTTTGTTGGTGCCATTTTCAGGGGAAAAAAAAAACACAAACCTTCTTCTGCAGCCCTTTTTTCCCCATTTGTTTTTTAAAAACGACATTTTCACTGTATTTTGGCTAATTTCTGGACCTCCTTCAGGGGAGCCCACAAAGTCTGGGTACCTCTAGAATCCCTAGGATGTTGGGAAAAAAAAGACACAAATTTGGCGTGGATAGTTATGTGGACAAAATGTTATGAGGGCCTAAGCGAGAACTATTCCAAATAGGCAAAAAAAGGCCTGGCACAGGAGGGGGGAAAGGCCTGGCAGCGAAGGGGTTAAAGGAGTCGAGTGCTATCTCGTAGCACTGTTCTCACCGGTCTGATTGGCGCAAATGCACTATTTTAAATGTTTCCACCAGTCAGCCAGGCCGAGCTGGAGGAAACCTTGTGATTGGGCAGGGGAGTGGAGTCCTCCCTACATATTTGCCAGCCCCGCGTTGGGACCGCCAAACTCATAATGAACCCCATGGTCTGGATTTCTCATGCAGCCAACATAACTCACTTTTCTTTAAACCTTAAGGGTCTAGCCCACACAGACTATGTAGTTATTTTAGCAACTTAACACTGAAATCCAGGAAGGAATATGAAGCATCATATCAAATACAGAGAAGAGACCAACATAAGCCCTGAAATGGTTGGGCAGAAGAGAAAGAAACAGAGTAAATATGAGATGATTACTGTAGAGTCAATATTTTACGACACCATTAGTCAAAGGAGCTTTTCCTACTTACATCAGACTTTAGAAACAGGCCAAGAACCACTGCGACGTAACTATATGGTATATTGGGAAGAAGAGTAAGAAAAGGATTTGGATGAGAAAGGGGGGTGGTGGTATATGGTTAGGGAAAGGGGCAGTTTCCATTTACACCAAATATAAAGAGTGACTTCAGGGTACTCTAGGGTGACCACCCATCCCTAATTTTATGGACTGCCCGTAATTTCGCCCTGCCGTCCGTGATGAAAGGCTTTACAGACAGCATTTGTCTGTAATTTTAGCTTTTCACCAAAAGGACAACGGACGGCAGAGCGAAATTACAGACGGATTAGTTTCCCAGCTGGAGTGTAAGGGAGGGAGCCTCCTATGGTCTGAGGGAGGGAGGGGCAGACAGATAAGAAAAGGCCTTCTTGCCAGGGTGTCTCTTTCCCTAAAGAAATCCAAATGTGCGCAACTGGTAAATCTGCAAATGTAAAGGGTCTTGAAAACCTGCATTGACTTTGAACAAAGGAGTCACTTGAAGCTTTTTGATGGCAAAGACATTTTCTTTTAGAGAGGTACTGTAATGGTGTTACAAGGTGAGCTGTGGAGTGTGTGGTTTTAATGGAGTGTTATAAAAAAAAAAAAAATACTAGGTATAAACTGTATATTATTCAAATCTGTATTTGAGAAGCACTTTTTTATTTTTATTTTATTTAACTGAAATGTATTTTCGCATTTTGTAGCAGCCTATATTATGATGTAATTGTATTTATGTAGCGCTTACTACCCCTGACGAGGCGTCCAATGCATGTTTAAAATAAGGACTTACACATTCACAGTTCTTTCAGGGACCTCAGTACCTCACAGTACTAACGAACATTGGCAAAGCCAAAAAGGTCTCATCTACACATCAGTTATTGGCTTTGCCAATGTGTTTTAGCCAACTTATACATTAGTGGCATAGTGGTGTTGAGTGGAGTAAAGTGCCATAGGAGCAGTGGCGTAGTGGTGAAGAGTACAATGCAGTTGTTTAGAGTGCATTGGCATAGAATGCAGTGGTATGGAGTGGTGTGGGGTAGAGTAGAGTGGGATAGAGTGCAGTGGAAGAGAGTGGCATACAATAGAGCAGCAGAGTGCAGTAGTGTAGAGTGGTTCAGTGGCATAGAGTGCAGAGTAGACTAGTGTGGCAGAGAGTGCAGTGCAGTGGTGTAGAGTATAGTGCTGTAGAATGCAGTTGCGTAGAGTTGCCACCACTTCCTATGGTGTAGAGCTTCTGGCACACCTCTTGTAGGATTAGTGCTAGGTGGCAGATATGAAATGGGGTATTTAATGATTAATTAAGGTGGGTGTAAGTAGGGAGTTGACCGGGGTGAAGATGGTAGTCTGCCACAAGGCTTTGGAAATTTAGTAGCTCCCTGTCCAGAAACAAATCCCCCAAATTTAAGACACCTGCAGCTTGCCACTGAGAGTCGCTCTGAGCACAGCCATCCTGTGTGAGTGGGAAGGCTTAGCAAGGATAGTGCAGGAGCACAGAGTTTCTTTGTGTCAGTGAGTTTACAGGTTCTAGCAAGGCAGGAGAAAGTTGTGCATGATAACCCCGGATGGTGATCCATAGAATGGTCAGTAGGAAACCATGAGCAGTCCAATAAGGATCAGGGAGGTGGGCAGAAAGCCAAAAAGCCACCCATTGTACATGTGCAGCAGAATAATAGCATTTTAAGTCTAGAAGACTTAATCCACCCACAGTCACGGGTAGCTTTACATTGGAGAGAGCTACCAGACGGTGCCGCAGCAACTAAATCAGATGTGTGTCATGTCTGAAGAAGGAATGAAGGACGAGCAGGAGAAGGTTTGCAAAATAATACTATCATTGGGGTAGCACACCATCTTCAAAAGTGCCACGTGGCCCACTACAGAAAGCAGAAGAGAAGACCAAAAAGCAAACTGGGTTTGGAGGGACCTTGGCGCTCTGCAGAGATTTCCATCCTGCAAATGAGTGGGAGAATGGTACATATTAATCACTAGGTATCAGAAGATAACTATTTCCCAGTTCAATCTGAGATCTAATGTTAAAGAAACACTAATTAGGTTTTAACATTTTTACTTTGGTTGTGCAATTTACATCCCAAATATTTTGAAGATTCTATATGTACTTGACACTTAGGGATAACCCATATCACTAGTTTGGCTTTTGCTCAATTTCAAAACCATTTAAAGACATAGACAAAGCGGGCAATTGCCTTGCAGAACCTTGTAAGGGGTCTGGCCCCTGATAACCCTTCACAAGCACAAATAGGGACCTTTGCAAGAGAAGAGTTTGCAAAGGTGGATGGGTGTTGCTTGTTCAACCACTTGAGTGTGCCTCTTCTGTATGCAAAGACAACTTCCCAGGTACCCAATACCTTCCGATTGTACTTGTGGACCCATCTTGTCCGATTTTAGGAATTGTCCCACCTTGTTCTTCTCTTCCTTATTTATGCAGTTCTTAGCAACAACCCTTTGAACCACTTACCGTGGATCTCCATTTGATCTCGATTTCACCCTCCTCTTTTACTCTGTTTGATTGGTAGTCAAGGCTCCCATTTCTGAGATCAATGTAGAGTCCCAGACATACACTCTAGTGCTGTGAGATGACAGACAAGTTGTGGGTACCTCACATTAGGTGCAAGACTGTCGCCCACACCATCTGCCCTGCCTCATTAAAAACATTTTAGGTTGAAAGTCCATGGGCGGTTTGGGTGAGCCAGATATTTTTGTTCAGTTTGTTTAAAGTAGCATAAGGTTAATTACCTTAATGTTTCCCAAACTGTTTGCCAGGGGTTTTAAAATGTTCAGAAACATAATCAAAATGTTGCTGTTTTTCGCTTCAAGAAAGATTGGGTATGTGTGATGGCCTTGACACAGTGCTGAAGAGCACTCATTTATTACTGAACAAGGACGTAATGTGACATCTGAGTAAATAGATGCACTGACAACATAGTGAGGCATAGCCTCTCTTGGGTGTGTCTGTAAAACCGACGTTTGTTCTTGAATTTTTGTCCTGAATTTTGACCCTTTGTCCTGAATTTTTTACAGTCCTGTCCAGAATTTGCCTCAATACCAAGTGGTCACCCTAGGGTAATCACCAGGTGGTACCCAACTCTGGACAGACATAAGGCCATTTCCATTTTCTGAGGTCACTGATATGTGTTAGAGGATTGTCGGTCAAAAGTCACAATGGCCCATATGTGGTGGCCTTGCCTGCAAGCTCAGTAATACTGGGCGTCTTTGCTAAACTTGGCGGGAACAGTCATATTCAGGGGACACTTTAAAATACAGCGCCCGTCTGCTTGAGAATGCTTATCTTTTAATTGAGAGAAGGACTGCTGTATTTATACTATTGGCATGTTTGATATTTACCTGCTGTTTACAAACAAAAAAAGTTGAATGTGTCAAAAGAGATACACAATTCTATTTCGGTCTTCTTGTTTAACCTCATATACAGATTAATATATTTATTGCACCACGCATGCCCGTCATTATCCCTATAGGGCCCATCCTTTAATTCGAGGAGGGTAAGAGATGATTTTATTATAACATTATGTTATTGGAGTGACTTGTAAATATCTACAAGTCTCACACTTCTTGAGAGCGCTATTTTGTTTTATTTCCACTGGCACTCAATGAACTGCACCACGTGATGTCATATTATTTTAGGATTAATACATCTTTTTATTTCTACCTCCCGGTTCCGGTTCTATATTATACATCATCCTAACACCACATAGTCTAACATGACAGTGAGGATTAGGTAGGTCTCTTTTTTCTAGGTCCTGATGAATCCGATTTAGATCCCTATAACTAGCACAACGAGAAACATGTTGACCAATTCATGATAGGCAGTGTAGAGACTACCAACACTGTCCTCAGTGAGTCAATCCCTAGAGGGTAGGGCATTTGACAACACAATATACAAGTAAGGGAATTTAGTTATTAACCTTATTTTTCCCTCACCTTAATTATTTTTAACCTTGACAGGGGATCACATTTCATAAAGATCTATTATTTGGGTTCCCCTAGTCAATTTTAACAATTTAGTTTCACCAACCAACATTATTGCACTCATTACCGGCAAAGATTCTTAAAAGATCTCCGACGAAGAGCCTCCTTGAGGGGCCCAACAGGCATTGCAGTGCCAGCCTGACGTGGAGCAAAGTCCGATGAAGCATGTCGCCAAAAGGTGAGTGAGGGCTGCTCTTCCCAGTTTTGAACACTCCCGGGGACCAGCTGACTCCAACCTGAATTGGTAGAGGAGCCACATTCACCAAAGAACTCTACATCAGTTTTTTGTTTGCCTTTGCTAAACTTTATAAATGAAATACCAGAAGTCACTCTCCCGCCTGCTCCAGTTGCAATTCTGCTGGGCCACCAGGACGATAATAGAATTTATCTTGGGTACTCACATATGGAGCTACTCATTACAAAATTCCTTTTAGCAGGCAGATTAATGCTAGTCCATTGCTGGTAGCAAAAGAATCACCCAAACTAGGCCTATGGCAAACAAAGGTTTGCCAAACTTATACACTGAAGAAAGTGACAGCGCTATAGACAGATCAAATGTTCAAATATAAGAAGGAGTTGGAAGCTCTTCTAGACTTGCATAAAGAATCCCTCTGGGGTTGGAGAATGTAGCAATAGGTCCCCGATCTGGTGCGAAAAAGACTTTATCATAGAATATCTGGCTCTTCAGGATAGGATACCATGGATACTTGAAGAAACATTGAAAGCCCAATGAAGTAAATAACACTTATGGTTTGTAAACTACAGACGTGCCATTTCTACTTCTTCCCAATGTGGTGAACAAACTCTTGTGCATCTCCCTTTCCCATTTCTGCCCAATCCTCTTCTTTTTTTTTTTGCATAACCCGCTGGTGCATTACAAATATCAGGTTTGTAAAGTCTTGTAAGTGATTTAAACTTTAAAAATCAAGTGTGAGAAAAATAATTGAGTCTTTGTTATTCATATGTTAATAAAAACATCACAAATACACTTCACATAGCGTGCAAAGGCACAGATAAAGTGCTTTTCCCGTTCATAATTGGTTAGTATTACCCCAACCATTTTAACCTTAATCCTGGTCCGTCTTGTTGCATAGCATTACTTCAATCTACTAATATTACCATGTTCTCGGAGACCACCAGTATGAACCTATTTATTTTCCATTGGATGGCTATATAGCGTAGCACTATTCCAATATGGCTGCCACGAACCTAGCATTAAATGTTATTTTCTTGCTGAATTAAGGGAATAAAAGTAGGACTTAAATTTCCACCTAATTAAACATTGTGCTGTACTAGAATGCCAGTCCATTCTTTCAGTATACCCAATCAGGATTTAACCCGGGACAGAGGTGAGACAGACCGCATTCTCGGTAAGTGAATGCCCGGATGCCACCATACTTCGATTATGTTCGCTTTACAACTTTATCCACAAATAATGCGCGCCCAGGCTTTGACTTCCTGGTCTACCTCCCCTAACTCTAGTCCCTGGTTTTACTTTCATGATATACTCAGCGTTGCTTCAATGCACCAAGGCAGAATCACCCTATTTGTTTAATGCAGGTTTATTTATTTAAGGCCCGAACTTAACCACTTTAATGCAGCTCGCTCTGAAAGGGAACTCTGATATTTAGCTGGCTTACGACTCCCCTGCAAAATATAAGAAGGTTAATGTAGATTTGCCTGGTGCTCGTATTAGTATTACCTGAAGAAATACCCATCCGTTTAGCCTTAGATATTAGCTTGTAAACCATCTCCTGTGTCGCCTCCATAGAGGAACTATGTTACCAAGCCCAAGCTGTACATTGCCTTGCCTGCATATTGAAAATGACAATCCAAACAAAGATTGTGCACTGGGATCCTCAATCCATACAAAAGTTTTCTTTAACCAAATGTGATTTATTAATTTGGCCTTTCACATGCTAATTGGAAGTCTACAGTTGTAGCCTCACTTTTGTTTCATAGTTTTTAAATAAGACATATGAACTTCTGTACACGGTGTATACGGACTCTTTTTAAACAATTATTTTTATTGCATATAAACAGCAACCAAAAATCTTACAGCAGCATATTGAACAACAGTAGGATGTAATTAAAACATGTTTCTTCCCTCTGAGGGCTCCCCAGGGCTCACTCCTTCCCTCCCTGCCCCTGCAAAGTCAAAGCATAACTTGAACATATGGTTATATCTAGCTATAGCCCCCGCTCTTACCTGGCTGGGTTTAGAGCACAATCCCCCTCTATAGGTGTTCCACTTTCCCAAAATTCCAGACCATTTCTTCGAGCATCCTGTGCTTGCATAAAGCACTCTTTCAGCCAGCATACACCAGTCCAGGTCTAGTTTCCAGCCCGCCAGTGTCAGCGGCCTACTCGCTTTCCATGTGCATGCTATATTACGTTTTACTATTGTCAGCCCCACAGTCATCCACACCCGGTCTAGGCGGGTGAGATTCTTTTCACCCCAAATGTTCAACAGGCAACACTTTGGGAAGGCACAACACCCTTCCCGCACACCATATTTAGGCGTGTAATCACTGGTTCCCAATAGCTTTATATGGCCGAGCAGCTCCCCAACATATGATAAATGCTCCATTCCTGTCCACAGTTTCGGAAGAAGAGGGGCGTCCCCACTCTGCCCATGTATGCCAAGGTTGTGCAGGAATAGTAGCTTCTCTGTAGGATTTCCAGCTGAACTAAGGAATCTAGAGCGCACAGCCACTTCCCTTGGGGAAGCGAGAGTCTCTTGCCACTCCCCAACATCCAAGTCACAAAGATCCTGCACCCATTGACACTTCAAATTCCCAAAATGGGGCGTTGTTAATGAGTTTTTGGAATGTGAGAGAGATAGCCTTCTTGGGCATTTATTCTGTCAGAAACCGCTCTTCGAGTGGGGAGGACTCTTGGGGGAAGGGGGGGGGGGGGGGTATGGGTCCGTCCCTTTTGGCAGTGTCGTGCACAGTGAGTGCCTGATTTGTAAGTATCAGAAAGCCTCTTTGGGTGCTGATCAGTATAGGGAAAGGTGCGGACATTGTGACGCGAAGGGTTAATTAGCTTGAACAGTGTAGATGAGCGTGATGCCTGCTGAAGCCAGAGCAACGTGGAAAAAATTTCACGATGTTCGCTTTCAAGCTCGTTTTTTTTATGACATTCCGTAGATAAACTTATTCGCAGCTGCATGTGTAAGAAACAGGTTGTGAAGGAGATTCAGTCTCAACCTTGAGAACGAGACCACAGTAAAAGATGGAATGAAAACAATGGCCAGGGAATGGCAAGGCAGCCAAGAGACGTGCTGATAACATGGCTAGAAAATACTGGAAGGGGATAGAATCCAAGCTTCAGGTTACTTAAGCACTGAAAGGCGAGTGAGGGAATTGAAGTTTGCAGATGGAGTTGTGAAAACTCATCTTCAGACCCAGAGCTGCCTCCCTGTTGTGCTGTTCAGAGACTGTGACGCTCGAGGGGGAGAGAGGTCCAAGCGGGCAGTAGAGGGCTTCCCAGCATTTCGTGGACGAAGTTAAGTTCCACCCAGGGATGAAAGGCCTTTGTTTCTCTGCTCTATTATTATGGTTGATTATTATGCTTGCATTGTGTTTATCATCTGAAGAATTCAGCTCGTTTATATTTTGTTTTCTGAACATCGTAGTGTGAGCCTTCTGCAGTAATTGAAACATGCATTTTGGTGTGCAGTAAATCTAAGTTTATCTGAAGTATTCAACTCATTTATATTTTACTTCCTGAACATCGTAGTGTAACACATTTTGGTATACAGTTATCAAAGCTTATATCTGTCAATTAACTTTTTGTATATATATATATATATATATATATATATATATATATATATATAGATGCTCTTTGTGGTGTACTCATATATAAATAGATGCTTTTCATTGCTATTCTTATTCTACTATTGTTGATGTGCTAAATACATATATTCACCTGAAATTCTAGTAAAGCTAAATTGTATTCATAATTGGCGTGTGGTCCTTCACTGAGCGTCCTTATTGACTTATACCGAACAGGTGTCAACCAGTCACCTGGATAAGACAGGTGCCAACTGGTATTCTGCCTGGAGATCAGAGAAAGAAATGACTGTGCCATTCCACCACAGGTCCCCCACCTTTGCTATTCCGATAGTATCCCAGTTGTGAGAGCCCCTGTGCGTGTCCAATCTTGCAGTATCTCACAGCAGGGAGGCTTGTGTGATCGTGTTTTTCCAACCCAGTGAATGAAGTGTTTCTTGCCAGATGGTAAGGGTTACCGCTGTGGGAATGGCAAAGATCTGAGGCTTAACCTCTCCATATAGTGCCCGCTGGAAGCCCCCCAGGTTGCATGGCCATGCTGTCTAGTCGATAAGCCAGTTCAGTCTCAGGGAGATGGACCTAATGATTAATAGGTATCAGTTGTGTTGCTCAGTAATAGGCCTGCATGTCAGGCAACGTTATGCTTCCATCATGCCAACTTCTAGTGAGGGAACAGTGGACAACCCTGCATCGTGCCCCACTGCAGTCAGAATGGTGCTGATGTATTTCTATTCACGGTTACTTGAGCCAAGGGCTCCCTGTAAAGGAGGTGAACACATTTCATAAAACGTCTCCCACAGCAGAATCCTGAAGGACCTCGAATAGGTATGGCCATTTGAGCATATCAAAGGCCATCCTTGCACCAAGGGAGAAAACCAAGGTGTCTTCACAGAATCGAGACACCTGGCCCAGGATGTTGTAAAGACATCTCAAGTTAAGAGTTGTGCTTCGTCCCACTATAAGCCAGACTGATCCCAGTGGATCAGGGAGGGGAATCACCTTGATCAAACAGGATGCCAAGAGTTTAGCCAAGATTCTTACTTCAGCGTTGAGGAGCGAGATTGGTCTATATGAGGTTCATAACTCTGGTTCTTTGCAGTCTTTCAGTATAACCACTAGGGTAGCAAACCTCTGATCTCTGGGCAAAACTCCCTTGCGCAGATTTCAAGGAACATCGTCAGGAGATGTGTGGCAATTGTGGCAGCTGTGAATTTGTATATTTCGATAAGGAGGCCATTGGGACCTGGTGCCTTGCCAGTAGACAAGTCGCGTATGGCTTGAGTTATTTCATCTACTGTTATCCCCTGATCTAGTAGAGTTTTATTTGTTTTAGACAGGACCCGAGTTCACCTGCCAACAGCTCTCGAGCCTCGAGTGCTGTAGCCAGCGATGCAAGAGAGTAGAGTTGTGTGTAATACACCGCCAATGCGTCTGTAATATGCTGCCCTTCTGTCACTCGGTCTGTCACGATTTCTGGTGCCCATCTATTTGCCCTTTCCTCGCCATCCAGCCACTTTCCAGCCCTGTCGCCCACTTCGTACAGTCATCCTTGCTGTGCGATGTATTGGGAGTGGGCAACTTCCGTCACAATATCTCTGAACTCTTTCAAGGCCAATTGATGGCACACTGTCGCTTGTCCCAACGTTGTGTGTCTTGCCTCTAGGTCTAGAATTTCCTTCTCTAATGCCTCCAGGTGAGCTCTCTTATCTTTCTTATGGCCTGCTATCAGTGAGATCCCCTGACCTTTTATTACTGCATTGTAGGCCTCCCACAACGTCTGCGCTGACTCCACTGAGCCTGTATTTTCCTTAAAATTAGTGTTTTGCCGTCATTGTTAGATTTTCACGAATATTTGGAGATACCAGGGGCTTTTTACCAGACGGCACTACTCCGAGACAGGTGGGTCCCCATATGTCAGGCAAATTGGAGAGTGATCCGATATGCCTCTCGCCAAATGGTCTATCTTTCTAAAACAAGGGGTCATGTGTGAAAAGATCAAGACAGTCAATTTGTGACATACTTGAGTGGACCCCTGAGTGGAATGTATACTGTAGTTCATCTGGGTGGGGAGTGCGCCTTGCGTCTACCAGTCCCATGGCCCCCAGAAACTCGGTCAAGGAGTGGTGTGTGAACCCATTCCTGGGAGGGCCAGCGGTCCTTAATCTCACAGTGTGTCATGTTAAAGTCCCCTCCCAGCAACAGTTCCCCTTCCAGGAGCTCAAGTATGAGGGTACTCAGCATTGAGCTCAGCCAAGGCTGCGTCATGTAGCCGTGGGGGGATGTAGATCGAGCCTATGTTGATCGTAGTGTTCTCTCTTTGTCCAGAAACTGCTACATATCTCCCATATTGGTCCACCCAGTATTCTGAAGCTGAAAAAGTGAGGCCTTTCATATCAGGATACCCACTACTCAGGAGCCTGACGTGTATCCTGCCTGTGTTATCAGTCCAACGATCTAGGGTTCGGTAGGTGTTGGTTGCAGGTGTGTCTCTTGCAAGAGCCCTACGTCAGGGGCATGCCTTTTTAGATACTGATGCACCACTCCTCTCATTAATGTGCCGCCTAGACCGCTACATTCCAATATATCAACTTAATATCAAGTGTGGATGATGTCATGAGTAAAGATGGAGGGGTCTGCCACTCGAGGCAGCCAAACTTTGTGATGGAGCGGGTACCCTATTGCAACATACCAATCCTTAGGAAAAATTGTGTAACGTGTCTTATCAATGGTGCTGCTTGCTAACTATTTTAATAATCTTTCTCCTAACAAAAATAAACAGCGTTCAAACCCAACCCCCATCCCTGCAAGGTGCATCTAAAACAACACCTCCCCCCCCCTTCCCAAATCTGCAGAGTGCCTGTCGCAGCAATCCAACATTTTCAACTACAGGTGGCAGTTACCTACATTCAGAAGTCCCTATTGTTTGTCTCTCATAAGGGAAGCAGTGGTCCTGCCGTCGCTGCTCCTTGTACAATAGCAGGATTGTCTAGTCCGGGTGCTGCCCAGTATCGTCCTGATGATCACAGTGCTGTGAAGCTACTAAGTTCAAGGGGAGACAAGCCTTCCCATATTGGCAGTCCCCCAGGAGGCCCCTCAGTCAACAGTTAGGGTCGTTGAACCTTCCTTTTCCTAAAGGACTGGTGAGTTGCAGAGTTCTCTGGCACATTCCCGTGTTGGTCAAATGTCTGCTCTGTCCATTCCTTGTCGCCTTTTTCCCAGGTGGCCTTCCGTTGTGGCTTTCCTACAGTGCGCCATCCCTTCAGCCAAATACGTCCTGTGAACCACTCGTAGCTTGGCGGGGCACATCAGAGTATTTCATGTCTCGATCTTGCAACTCCTTCTTTGCCTTCACAAAGATGCGCCAACGTTTTTGTACATGCATTGTGAAGTCCAGGAAAAAAAAAAGTTATATTTGCATTTTCATACTGCACAGGAGGGGCACTGCAAGCTGTCTGCAGAATCACACCTCGGTCCCAGAAGATAAGGATCCGGGCTATTATCTATCACGGAGGTGCTCCCGGGATGCAGTGGGCCCGTTCCATCTAAAAAGAACTTCGATGGGCCCCTTGGTTGGAGCTCCTTGAGAATGAGATTCTCAACAAACAAGTCCACTGCTGGCCCCTCTGAGCGTTCCGGCACCCCAATAATGCAGATGTTGTTTCTTCCCAACCGTCCCTCAGTCTTCTAGCCGGGCTTGTAGGGTGGTAGCCAAGGTCCGCAACTCCTCCACCTGTGCCTGTAACGTCTTTATGTCACCTTGGAGGCAGAGGCAGAGTCCTCTATGTCCTTCACTCGCGTTGCCATATTCTGTAGGTCTGTCCCTAGCAGTGATACTTCAGTTGACAGAGTCGATCCGTGTTTCCAGGGAGGTGCGAACCCCCTGTATGGTCACCATGTCTTGTAGCGTGAGGGACCCTGCCACAGGTGGAGGATGATCCAAAGCAGTGGTAGCGGAGTCCAGTGACACCCCCTCACCGCCGCCCACCCGGGGGTGTACCAAGTACCCCATCTGTCTATCGGTTTCCCTGCTACGCCACCAGTCTCCCCCTCCAAAGCGGTGCCTCGCTGTGTGCCTCTCCGGTGGACGGTTGGCACAAATGAGGGTGGGCGGCCCAATCCAAGGACCCGGTGTTTATTTTGAGGCCACTGACCTCAGAGGGCAAGCACATCTTGTCGGCAGCACTTCAGTCAGGCCACCTGGTGGGAAGGCCTGAGCGTTCCCCAGCCCGAGTCTGTCACTCTTCAGCCCTGCCTCCGGCATATTTCCACCTCAGAGGTCCACACTCTCCATTGCCAGTGGGGCACCCAGACATCCCCGTCCTTTGATTCTTTCCGGCCCGTTGTCGACTGCCCCCAGTAGCGCACACGATCCGCAGCAGCCCTCTGTCGCTGGGCCACAGCTCCTCTCTTCATGAATTGGTCACACGCTGAGCCACGTTGAGCATCCCGCCCACAGTGCTGATCCAAAAATCGCACCTGAATGGCTCAGCAGGCTCCCAGGAGTATTTGGACCCAGTGAGGAGCCCTTCTGCTCATGGACAGATTATTTTACAGAGGTTATGAGGCTAGATTTTACGTGGGGGATCAGAGCCGCTCTAAGAAGCGGCCATCTTGTCCAGCTGTTGGCTACGCCCCAGTGTATACTGACTCTTCACATGATTTATCATATTGGCTTTATTGTGTGTTAATAAGCATGAAATGTGTGAATGAGAGCTTATAGATGAAACTTTTTTTTCTCTCTCCTCTGAGCTTTACACTACTAGCTCCTTGATTAATATGTTCATATTGTAACCTGTCTCATAAAAATTATCCATACATGCTTGACTGCTAACATTACATTGGCAGGATGGATTCAAATATAGACATTATTTTTATTTTCTACTAATGTAGATATTTTTGAGTGTTAGATGTGATTTAACATTTGGCTTCATTATATGATAATGAAATGCGTGTAGTTCTATTTTGCTCCTATGAGTTTCTATATAACTAGCCTATGACCAATCGGCACATATTTTGATCGGTTCTCATATAATGACCGTCTCCATTGGTGTGTTTGCTCACACAACAGTAGGATGGATGGATTCTAATGCAAAAAATACTATACATTTTTGCTAGTACTGTAGTGAATCCTAGTTTGTTTTAATGGGATAACAGGAGTTAGCTTAGCCTTTGGCTTGCAGACACGTGCCCCCGTCACCTAGTGACTTTTAACCTACTTAGCTTGCTCTGTCTTAGCCCATTTAATTCTGCTAAAATAGTTAGGCCACTTGTTATGATTTGCATTATCAGTGCTACCGCGTTAAGGCGTCAAGATCAAGTGACAAAGAAACAAACAGTAGGTGTTCACACTTAGGGACTTTCCCTCCCCATGCTTTCGAGTGAATTGTTTGTATTAATTGCCGCCCCAAGCATGCCTGTTATCTATTGTTTGAGAACACACCTACGTCAGGGGTCCGAGTAGATCTGTATAAATACATCACACTTTAGACAGATAATCAGAGGGATTCCGACCAGAGGGCATTGCCACCATCGCTGATATGGATGTTGCATGTCATCTGGATGCTGACTCAGTCTTCGTGTCCCTGCGGAGTCTGAGATGGAGACCTCATTCCAAGGTAACGAGGGTTGGGAGCTCCTCTCATGGATATGGCATTGGCAGATTAGGTTTAACATACCCAGCTCTCCTTTAGGGAGGAGGTTAGGCCTATCATGATAGGGTAATAGTACATATTATACACCTTATGTCTTTTCATATTATTGCAAGATGGTAGGGGTCTTTGTAATAATGACTTGTCTTTACAATTCTATTTCTTGCACTGTTCATTATCCTAATCATTGCAGACCATGCAACATATATCTCAGATTGCAGTTGTGTTAAATAAAAACCACTGAAAAACTTTACTGCAACTTCGTTACTGCCTGTGTTTGAATGAGGCATGATGTATCTGTGAGAAAGGGGTAGTCTCCGTTTAACCACGACACTCCCTGAGAAGTCATACTCAGGAGTCCATGCGTAAAGGCTGCCACAAATCACCTTTTACCATTTGGGTTTTTGGTGAGGTGCTGCTAGTGAGCCGGAAGGGTTGGGACGACAGCTGCGACTTGCTGTAGGATAGGCATAGTCGCCTACAAACATAAGTACTGTCATCCTTAAACCAGCAGTCTTGCTTAGAGCAAGAGTCCAAACTACGACAGTACAGATACTTTTTTGACTGGTAACTTGTACTAATTAAAAACAGACATAAATTTCTTACTACAACTAGAGGTACTGTATGATGACGTATGAGTTTGCGCGGGCTGAGGGTCCTTTCTACACTTGAACAAGTTCGAAATTTCATCATTTTTTGGGTTACTACTTTTGATTAAGTTCTTAACCTATCTGGCAACCATATTTCTCTAAATCGCACTTAAAATCATCCGCTAACACCTTGATTTAATTTCAATGTTACACTCTTGGACCTATTACTCTCCCTTCTTTGTACCACTTTGCAATTAGCATTGGGTGAAGGTGCTTCATCGAATTAGATTTACTTTCTAACGCTGCATCATTGGAATTACCACTTTGTACACTGGGTGATGGCACCCTGGATAACTTGGTAAGCTTGCACATTGGACGGTGGTTCTATCTGTAGATTTGTAGCCCATCTATTACCCATTTTCCATGTCTTTGCAGCCTTGAGAAAGCCCCAGGTTCATAACCGTCTAAGGGGTGAAACGCATGCCAACTAGCTGTTGCTCTGAAGTTTTAGACATAAATACCGTTGGATCACCAATACGATATCGCTTATTGATTGAGGAACTGCTTCTGAAAGTTGGATCCTTACACTTAGACCTGGGTGGGTTCACCTATCTCTTTCTGAAATGAAGAACTTACCCAAGGAAGAGCGGACCACACCTCATCTGGTGACCCTATAGTCTTTTGAAAACTGGCATTCGCTAAATAGTAGAGAAGTGTTGGACCATTGGAGAAAATCATAATTGGGGTTATGAACTTTGCCATAAGTGGTGCTATGTCAGCACCTAGTTTTGGGGCATCTGATCAGCAGCGGCTCTTTCGCTATGGCAGAGGAGCATCGCAACCCCCCCATCCCACCAGCAGCAAACTTAAAAAATAAAACAATACTTAACTATGTTTACTATTGTATTATTTTTTGGGGCAGGGCCATGGGAATTACAGGCACAGGGGAACGGTGGCTGCACTCCCCTCAGTATGTTTTGACAGCCATCTCAGGACGGCCAAACACACGAGCACTGAGCTGTCTCCAACCCGGCACTGTGCTGCCGGGTTGGAAAGAGCAGGGACAGGCTTCCAGTCTGCCTGAGAGCGCAAAGCAAATCAAGAGCGCTCAAGCCAATCCTGACGCTGCTCCCATGCTGCCAGCAGCATGAGAGCAGCGTTAGGCTTGGCCTCAGGGCAGGCTGGGAGCCTGTACCTTCAGCGAGGGACCCAGAAGAGCAACAAATTAGGAGCGATGTGGCAGGCAAGTTTTTTTGGGGGGGTTTTATTTTTGTTTTGCTCTTCCCCAACTCTTTGCCGCAACTCCAGCCGCCACTGCATCTGATGTGAACACTATGGCACACTCACAAGAACAAGAGAATTTATTTGCAGATCCGTGGTTAAACTAGGAGGGGATGAAGCATCTAGCAACCCTACAAATAAAAGAGAGACATCTACATGTGTGGGTGCTACTGCACTTATATAAAACACACTGCATAAAGTTCTCAAGAACATTCGCTTGATAGAGCTAGATATACCTGCTGTGAAGAAGAAGAGATTGTCAGGATGCAGCATGTGCAAATAGGAGACTACTGAGGTAGAATGCGGACACTGGAAGGCCAAACTGAAGATGCAAAAAAAAAAAAAAAAGGCATGAAAGAAATGTTCACTTTCAGTGTGTGCTTGAGGCTTTGGCGAGGCTGGAGGAGAGAACCAAATTAATAGGTAACCTGAGGACCGATCCTAATCTTAACAAAACTGGACATCCCAATGGAGCTAATCAAAGAAGCTTTAGCAGATACATCTGAAATGGGGCTAGAGGTGCAAATAGCCTTGCAAGAAGAGGCAGATTTGAAAACAGCAAACACTTCCTTTGCAGCATCAGAAGACAACCACTAGCCCAGAAAAGACAGTCATGGTTTGCAGTGCTGAACAATTTTAACAAGTACTACACCAGAAGGAGGATTACATTTTGCAAAGTGTATGCATGGAGAGCGAGAGTGAGAGAGACTCTCTCCCTCATACAAGAGGGAGCTTAGCTACTCCAAATTTACATACTGTAGGAAACTTTCTTCAATACAACAGAATCCAACAAATCAGTATTGACCACAGAGGTTTCTAAATGGCTTCACCACTTTATTATGCAACTTACCCACAACTAAACGTCAGTACAACAAACACATACGAACATCAGCAAAGCCCCTATTCAAGTCTATATAGCTGCACAAAATTCGCTCTAAAGGCATCATCAGTAGTATTCTAGTTGAAACTGCTGCATTGCTGAACGCAGTTTTATTTCCACTGGTACAACTTTGAAAAAATGATAGTTCAACAAGTTTATTGGTGGTACAGAGCATAAGAAACACAAACACCAACGTGTGGGAGTTTACAGAAAAGTGGGAACGAGTACGAGATAATTTAGGAAGAAGGAAGGAGTCTGTATATGAAAAACACACAATGGTAGACCCCACTCTGCACAAACTGCCCAGAGAGAAAATTAATCCTTGCCGACTCACCCCTGCTGCGATAATGTCCATATGTGTGTGAAGACAAGGGCCCTGGATGTTGTGAAGGTACTGTCATCTACTAACCACAGGCTTTGACACGATTTCGGAGCTAGCACCTGCATCCCGCTGTAATCAGTTGCACTTAGCATTGACAAAATGTTTGCAACATAGGTTGCAGGAGCTGCCCTGCATATGCTACCAATGATGGTGGTGGTCAAAATTGAAGAAGACTTGAGGGACACAATACTATGAAAGGCCACTAAAAATAAGAAAGTGATATTGGTTGATCACTGTATTCTCCTTTTCCGTGACCTGAGTGCCAACACCCTGGCAAATACGAGATCTCTGATGATAACAGAATTGAGCAGGAAGCATGTGGCACACCACCCTCAGGGTGTTACCCATGAGACTGATGGTTGAATATAAAGGGGAAAAAATTAGAATTCTGGAAGCTATACACTCAGGTCCAAGCTGTATCTGGTGGTCGACAGACACCCAGGACACAATTAACAAAGATTTTGTGGTAACCTACTCTTGTAGCTCTCCAGTTTTACTCATGATATCGTAAATCTGGGCATGTGGTGTTTTTATCCCTCTAAGGAGGTGTGGGGGTCTGATGATAGTTCTGCTAACGGCACTTTCGGAGGTCCTAGTTTGAGGAGGACGCAAGCGGTTTGCCCAAATATTATTTATAACTCTTCCTACTGTCCTCTCTTTCTATTTTGCTCACTAAGGTGCCAAAGGCGCTTCGACGCCTCGTCTGGGGTAGTAAGCGCTATATCAATACAATGCAATACAATACAATGGATTTAACTGTGCACGCACAGATTTCCAAGCAAGCTGGACTCCTGTGTTCCTGTAGGCAGCGCTTTAGAACCAAGTTGACCGTAAAATACAGATACCCCAACAGAAGCTAGGTAGTTAGTTCACTGCTTAGCATCCTCCCAATTTAAGCTAAAGACCCCCAAGCATAGTACGATACTGAAATTCCAAACTTTACAGGCTGATAAGACACACAGCGAACTATGGCACAATACGGCAATTCTTCTGCAAGGTGTTTAAATGAACTGTATACGTTTATCACACTTCAAATTTGGATGTATAGCTGGCGGGGAACATTATCCGTTTGACAGTTACTAGTTACGGCTTCGTCGAATCCTACCACTCTGCATGCCTTCTAATAGACAAATGTGAGCTGAGAGTACTTCGAAGTGTCACGATTTGACAATTATCATTTAAACATAAAACAATCTGTAATTGTTTTATATTCTTATTCATATTTTAGATTGTGGAATGTTGCTGATCTTAAAAGCGTCCAAAAAGGCTTAAATGATGCATTAAAGGTACACAAGATGCGTGAAATGCTTGTTCAACCCCCAATGAAATCTTGTGGGCTAATTAGGGCAACCCTAATTACATGACGGCCTCATAAACTGAATCTGTGGGGAGTTGAGCCACGGTAAGCCACCAATCCCAACTTCAGAACAGCGAAAGGCAACTGGCACGTATTATTACTTTTCTGCCCAATAAGCAAGTCATGTCGTTGCCCACTACTACATCGCGTATCTCTCTCTCTCTCACCTACCCTCTACTCTGGTTGCTGCTCCCCGTACCAGACTTAATGGAGCTCGAAGGCGCCTGCAAAAGAGAAGGGCGCAGCCCGCTGTCCGCCGGAGCATGGTGACGACCTTATGAGTACAGCTTGAACAGCGCACTTATGTAAGTAACACAGCACGCGATCTTCAGGAGCAAAACATATATGGCGGCAACAAAGAGGTAGGACCAATATTTAGTCTACTTTCTAGAGTCTATACCGTATATGTACAAATCCACTAATGTGCTTTTCCTCGCGGCCATGTTAAGTGTGTGGAGAAGCGACCCGGGGCCTCAACGGGGTGCTGGGGATGCGGAAGCGCAGGTCACAAGGAGGCACAACACACACATTAGTTGCGTACTTGTAGACTGACCACGAGGACAGCCGACCCATTTATTTATAACCTTTGGGGCCGAAGCCCTGCCTCCATAAGCTGGAGGCAACAAAATATGGGCACAGTCTGGATCAACAAAAGAAATCTCGCAGCCGCTGGATGGGTGTCGGGTTGGGGCGCAGGTTGTATTTTTCATTCCGCTCGGTCGGACCCTTCGTCAGCACTTCTACCAGTTCACATTGACAGCGTTGATCAGTGTCATACGAGTCACCACTCCGCGGTTCCGGACGCGCAGCCGCACTGCAGCCCAGCTGTGAACCTTCACCTCCCAGGTCCTCATCATCCTCCTCTCGGAGCTAGGTGTCCGTGCCACCGTCTGTCGGTACCACCGTGCAGAACCATGAGACATTTCGGGTGGCATGCCGCCCGTTCCTGCTGGAATTGATCATGTCCTCTTCCATTTTCTCGAGCACACAGATGTCAGGTTCATAGGGAGTTCTGGACTTCCACTCGGATAACTATCTTTCAGAATAACCGTGTCACCCACCCTCAGATCAGGGTGTTTCGCTCGTCACCTCTCGCTGGCTTTTATGTTAGTTTGTTGTCTCTTCCTTTGCACCCTTGTCATTTCCAGCAGGACTGGCTGCCACTGCACATCCGCAGGGATACCGTGACGGGGTGGCTTCCTGAATAGCAGGGCCGCAGGGGCACAGTCGGGGGTGCATCTGCCGGTATGCTCTTAAGAATTTGTGCAGGCAGTATTGCGCGTCCTCCCCTTGAGGATCATCATAAACCGCTCAACGTCTCCAATAGCCTGAGGCCACTTAGGAGTGATCCAACAGTGTTTTTTGCTAACGACTGGAGAAATTCCTGAAATTCTTGCCCGTGAAACAGAGGCCCATTGTCTGTTCGAACTTCGTCTGGTAGACCCACTAGAGTGAATGTCTTTTCCAGGACCAGCTCCACCACGGGGAGGCGTGTGCAGGAGTCGATCATCACAGCCATCAGCCGGCCATCCGGAAAGCTTCCAAAATCCAGGCTTATTTTGGACCAGGGTTGGCTGCTTGGCGGCTCCGTCACCACGGGGGCAAGGGGTGGATCTCAGGTGGTTATGGCGCAAGGGTGGGACTTCCTCACGCTCTTGTTGACCAGGGCATCCATCACCAGGAACCACACTTTGCTTCTGAGCCGGACTTTGGTCTTTGCAGCCCCCTGATGTCCCTAATGGGCCTGTTCCACTACCCTACCTTGAAGAGACTGCAGTATTACTAGCCGCTGTCCTCGTAGCAGGAGTCCTTCCTGTCTCACCGACAATTCAAACTTCACCCTCCAAACCAGTTGCATTGCTTTGCGCTCCTCTGAGTCAAGGGCTCGGGCTCCATCCAGGAAGTGCTACCACTGTCGATCTGCCAATGCTTCCTTGGATTTGCCTATGACCGGGTCTTCCTGGGATCATTCAGCTATCTCCGGCACCGTCAGGGCGGTGGGGCATGCCAACTGGATCACCATGCTCACAAAACCTTCCATCTTCTCCCCTTCCTCCCCTTCGTGTTCGGGTAATGCAAACAAGTGGGGAATTTCGTGACAAATAGTCAGACGGGTTGTTGACCCCTGGACAGTAGACAACCTGGAATCTGTAGGACTGGAGAAGTACTGCCCACCTTTCGATCCTTGATGGGGCAAATTTAGCGGTGCTGGCAAACAGGGTCACCAGTGGCTTGTGAGTGGTAACCACGCAAATCTCATGGCCATATTGGTATAAGTGAAAATGTTCACAGGCCCACCTGATGGCGAGTGCCTCCCTCTCGACCTGGGTGTACCGGGCTTCTGTCACAGAGAGTGCCCTCCTCGCATAGGCCACTGGGGCCCAGTTCTAGTAGCTTTGTTCCTGGAGTAAAACCGAGCCAAGCCTGATGGGGCTGGCATCCGCCACCAAATCATTAATCAAATCATTAACATTTATAAAGCGCGCTACTCACCCGTGCGGGTCTCAAGGCGCTAGGGGAAAGGGGGGGTTACTGCTGCTCGAATAGCCAGGTTTTTAGGAGTCTCCGGAAAGCGGGGTGGTCCTGGGTGGTCCTGAGGCTGGTGGGGAGGGAGTTCCAGGTCTTGGCCGCCAGGAAGGAAAAAGATCTCCCACCCGCCATGGAGCGGTGGATGCGAGGGACGGCAGCGAGTGCGAGACCAGAGGAACGGAGGAGGCGGGTGGGGACGTGGAAGCTGAGGCGTCGGTTGAGGTATTCCGGTCCCTTGTTGTGGAGGGCTTTGTGTGCGTGGGTGAGAAGTCGAAAGGTGATCCTTTTGCTGACTGGGAGCCAATGCAGGTGTCTCAGGTGTGCGGAGATGTGGCTGTTGCGGGGTACGTCGAGGATGAGGCGTGCCGATGCGTTTTGAATGCGTTGCAGGCGATTTTGGAGTTTGGCTGTGGTCCCGGCGTAGAGGGTGTTGCCGTAGTCCAGGCGGCTCGTGACGAGGGCGTGGGTCACGGTTTTTCTAGTGTCGGCGGGGATCCAGCGGAAGATCTTGCGGAGCATGCGGAGGGTGAGGAAGCAGGCGGAGGACACAGCATTGACTTGCTTGGTCATGGTGAGAAGAGGGTCCAAGATGAAGCAGAGGTTGCGGGTGTGGTCTGTGGGGGTCGGTGCGGTGCCGAGGGCCGTGGGCCACCAGGAGTCGTCCCAGGCGGACGGGGTGTTGCCGAGGATGAGGACTTCAGTTTTTTCAGAGTTCAGCTTTAGGCGGCTGAGCCTCATCCAATCTGCGACGTCCTTCATACCCTCTTGTAGGTTGGTCTTGGCGCTGGCGGGGTCCTTGGTGAGGGAGAGTATAAGTTGGGTGTCGTCGGTGTAGGAGGTGATGATGATGTCGTGCTTGCGAACAATGTTGGCGAGGGGGCTCATGTAGACATTGAAGAATGTCGGGCTGAGCCTTGAGGTACGCCGCAGATGATCTCGGTGGGTTCTGAGCGAAACGGAGGGAGGTAAACTCTTTGGGAACAGTTCGAGAGGAAGGAGGCGATCCAGTCCAGGGCCTGGCCTTGGATCCCGGTGGAGCGGAGGCGGGTGATTAGGGTGCGGTGACAGACGGTGTCGAAGGCAGCCGAGAGGTCGAGGAGAATGAGGGCGACTGTTTCACCGTTGTCCATCAGTGTTCTGATGTCGTCAGTGACTGAGATGAGGGCGGTTTCCGTGCTGTGGTTGGTTCGGAATCCGGTTTGTGAAGGGTCGAGCAGGTTGTTGTTTTCCAGGAAGGTGGTCAGCTGTTTGTTGACGGTCTTCTCTATTACCTTGGCTGGGAAAGGCAGAAGGGAGATGGGGCGGAAGTTTTTCAGGTCGCTCGGGTCAGCCATAGGTTTCTTTAGTAGGGCGTTGACTTCGGCGTGTTTCCAGCATTCGGGGAAGGTAGCAGAAGAAAAAGAAGAGTTGATGACGGTCTGGAGGTGCGGGCGATGATGTCGTCGGCTTTGTTAAAGATGAAGTGAGGGCAGGGGTCCGAAGGGGCGCCGGAGTGGATAGAGTTCATGATGGATTTGGTTTCTTCAGTGTTGATGTGGGTCCAGTTGTTGAGGGTAATGGCCGGGGGTGCGGGTTCGGTGGTGTTATGTTGGGTCTGGTGTCCGAAGCTGTCGTGGAGGTCGCTGATCTTGCGATGGAAGAAAGTGGCGAGGGATTCGCACAAATCCTGTAAGGGCGTGACGGCGTTGGCGTTGGGGTTGGAGAACTCCTTGACGATGCTGAAGAGTTCTCTGCTGTTGTGGCTGTTTTTGTCCAGTCTGTCGGTGAAAAAGTTCTTTTTAGCAGCGCGTATCAGGTGGTGGTGTTCGCGGGTAGCGTTCTTGAGGGCGGTCATGTTGTCAGCGGTGTGGTCCTTGCACCAGGCCTTCTTGAGGGCGCGACAAGTTTTCTTTGATTCTTTGAGGGTGTCAGAGAACCAGAGAGGTTTTTTGGTGTTGGTCTGTCGATGCTTGCGTTTGAGGGGAGCAAGGTTGTCTGCGCAGTTTGAGATCCAGTTTGTGAGGCTGAGGGCTGCGTCGTTGGGGTCGGTGGTGAGGGTGGGTTGGTTGGCGGCGAGTGCTGAGAAGAGTTGCTCTTCGGGGATCTTGTTCTACTGTCGACGAGGGATGGGTTGAGTGCGGAGGTGGCGGGTCTCGCGTCGGAATGTGAAGTGGACACAGCTGTGGTCAGTCCAGTGTAGAGCGGAGGTGTGGCTGAAGAAGACGTGTTTGCTGGCGGAGAAAATAGGGTCAAGCGTGTGTCCGGCGATGTGGGTGGCGGTGTTCACCAGTTGTTTGAGGCCGAGGTTGGCGAGGTTGTCGAGCAGGGTGGTGGTGTTGGGGTCGTTGTTTTGTTCCAGATGGAAGCTGAGGTCGCCTAGGAGGATGTAGTCCGGTGAGGCGAGGGCGTGCGTGGAGATGAAGTCGGCTATGGCGTCGCTGAAGGGGGCGCGCGGTCCGGGAGGACGGTAGACGAGGGATCCTCTGAGGGTGGTCCTCGGGTCGGTGCGAATCTGAAAATGCAGGTGTTCAGTGGCGAGAGGGGTGTCTTCGGTGGAGGTGGTGACGCTGATGGAGTCTTTGAAGACGATGGCGATACCTCCTCCTACTTGGTTGGTGCAGTCTTTTCTGGAGATCTTGTAGCCTTCGGGGATGGCGGTGGCGATGTCTGGAGCAGAGGAGGCGTTCATCCAGGTCTCCGTGATGAAGGCGACGTCAAGTGCTGTGGAGTCCAGGAGGTCCCAGAGTTCAACGGCGTGCTTGTGGACGGATCGAGCATTGACCAGGATGCACTTGAGGTGGTTGATGGCGCGTGGGCTTGTGGTCGTGGTAGTTGCGTGGTGGAAGATGCGTTTGCAGGAGTTGCAGGCGAAGGGTCCATGGGTGCGTTTGGGGTGAGCTTGGAAGCAGGTGTTGGAGCATCCTGGGTTGAGGGCGAGGAGGGTGGTGGGGTCGTAGTGGATCAGCGGGGTTTGGGAGAGCTGGGGACAGGGGTCGTGGCGCTGGGCGCGGGCCAGGCGCGGACGGGCGCAGACGGGCTTGCCTCTGGCGCGCCTCCGCGCAGCGGCCGCCATATCAGGTAGGAGGGGGGGAGGGGTCAGCTGGGGGCGAATGGGAGCTGGGGGGGGGCGGGGGCATGCAGGAGGTCGCGGCGGGAATGCGCGAGGGAGGGGGGACAGGTAGAGTGAGAAGAGCTGGGGGAGGGAGGTTTAAGGGTGGAGGGGGGAGAGTGTTAGGAGGTTTGGGAGATTAGGAAGAGAGATAGGAGTAGGGTTGTGAAGATAGGGGAGGGGGGGTTGTAGAGGTGGGTGAGAGGTAGAGTGAGAGGATAGGAAGAATAGGTAATAGAGGGGGTGGCGGGAAGGGGGGGAGAGATAGAGAAATAGATAGAAAATGGATAGATAGAGAAATCGATAGATAGAGAAATAGATAGATAGGTAGATAGGAGGAGGTGGAGAGTGAGGGAGTTAGATAGTGAGATAGAGATATAGAGAGATAGGTGGATAGGAGGAGAGAGGGAGGTAGATAGCGAATGGGTTAGATAGGGGTGATAGAGAGGGGGAGGCGAGTGAGGGAGGGGGATGAGGCAGGAGCAGGAGGGCAGGCGCGGGGAGAAGAAGACGGAGGGGGCAGAGGAGCCGAAGACGGAAGAACAGAAGACCGGAAGAACAGAAGACCGGAAGAACAGGAGAACAGAAGAACAGGAGTCCAGAAGAACTCAGAAAAGCAGAAGTTCACAGAAGAGCAGAAGATCACAGATGAAGATACGAAGAACAGAAGGCAGAAGACAGGCAGAAGACCTCAGAAGAAGATGAAGAAGAAGAGAGGCGACGGGAGAGGCAGAGAAGCACACAGAAGAAGAGAGAAGACGGGGAGAAGAAGAGTACAGAAGAAGATTACAGGCGAGGAGCGAGGAGGAAGAACAGAGAAGAAGAAAAGAAGCAGGAGCAGGAGAGAGGGTGAGTAGCGCGGGGCAGGGCGAGGGGCTGGGAGGTGGGGGGTGCTTACTGTGAGGTGGGTCTCAGGAACTCGGGAACCTGGAGGAGCTGGAGGAGCTGCAGCGGCAGGGGGAGCGACCTACCCTTGGACCACTTCCGTCCTTCATCATGGATGAAAATATGCCATGGTCACTTTGTCCAGGAGGGCTCTTTTGATGTCTTTGAAAGCCCTGCCAGCCTTGGGGCCCCATTCCCACTAGGTGTCGGATCTCGTGAGCTGCTGAAGTGGTTCGGCCATGGTGGCCAGCCGGGGAATAAACCTCCCACAGTATGTGGCCATATTGGGGAAGCTCCATACGTCCGTGATGTTCCCGGGGACTGAGGCTCACTTAGTGGCATCCACTTTCCTGGGGTCGATCTGCAGCCCTTCCCTCGAGAAAATGTAACCAAAAAAATAAACAGAGTTACGGTAGAACGCACACTTCGTTTTATTTAGCGTTAAGCCGGCCTCGGAGAGTCTTTGGAGAGTGGCTCGCAGGCATTGATGGTGTTCTTCCAAGGTTTCGGAGAAGGTGAGGATATCATCACTGAGGATGATGACAGCCGCCAGTCCGGACAAAGTTTCCCTTATGGAAAATTTCGGCAGCTGCGGAGACCCCAGAAGCTGACCATCTTATAATGGCGGAACCCCACATGTGTGGAAAAGGTGGTGATATTGCAGATCTCTGGGTGCAGCTCTAGCTTGTGATATCCCGAGATCAGGTCCAACTTGGAGAACCACTGGCCTCCATTGAGGTCCGCAATATTGTCATCCATAGTGGGGGTGATGTGCCGCTCTCTTTTAATGGCCTCTTTGGGCAGCCGCATGTCCACACTCAGGCGGACCGCTCCCGGTTGTTTTGGCTTTGTGGCGATTACAAGGGGTGATACCCAGGGTGTTGGGCCCGTGACCTTTTTAATAACCCCTAGTTCTTCTAGCGTTTTGGAGTTCCTGTTCAACAAGAGGTCTCAGATAAAATGGCACGTGCCAATGTCTCAAAGCTGTGGGTTTGACCTTGGGATCGATATGCAGCTGGAACTGCTTCCATTGAGCTTGCCTAGTCCTTTGAAGAGCCCTGGGGATTCCGTCAGCACTGCTTCTGCATGGGAGCCATGTATTTGTCGCGCAAAAAACACCTGCTCGAGGTCATCGGCTGTGTGGCACTCTAGCAGAGTCCCCTTTTTTCCTTTGGTCACGTAGGATCTCGCTCTGGTCGAGCGACGGGTACCACTGATGTCTACCTCGATCACCCCTTCTCACAGGTATCGTGTCCTGGCCCCCATAGGTGTATATTTTAGTTTGATAGGGCTTGAGGAGGGGCAGAGGCGACAACTTGATATACTGCTCTATGCCCATGACATTCATGGATGCGCCAGTGTCGATAAGCGTTGTTACTGGAGTACCGTTGATAGTCACGGCGAACATGGGCGGTGGCCTCCGTCGTTGCTCTGGCCTCCCTGCAAAAGAGATGATGAAGATATCCTCGTCCTCTTCATCCTTGTACTGTGCGCTTCCCGGGCATGCTTCCAATGCGGTCATTCCTGTGTCTTCGACGGCTGCTGTGTCTCACTGTGGCCCTTCTTGTCATTGTAGCTCCTGACCTGGGCTGGCCCCCTCAGCAGACCTTGGCAAAATGGTTGAGTCTTCTGCACTTTGAGCAGGCCTTTGCCGGGCACACTCCCGGTGTCTTGTGGTCACAACAACAGTTTCCAGAGTCTTTTCTGTCCTGTCTCTCAAGGGAGGGTGTGCTGGGTGTTTGGGCGCCCTTAGATGACATCGACTTGTTTGTCCTTCACAGGGGCCAACTTTGTTGATTCTTGTGCCTGGATAGATCGCCCCAGGGCAACTGCCATGTCCTCTGCACAGCTGTTGGAGAGCTCGTGGGAGAGGGCAAGGATCAGGATTTCGTCCAGTGTGATGCCTGGCTGCCATAGTATGAGCTTTTGCAGCAGGTTGGAGCGACACCCCTGGATTATTTGGGCCCTTATTTCCTCATGCTGGTTTAGGCCTGTACAAGTGCTTGCCAGCTTGCACAGTTGCGCGTAAATATGTCCACTGATTCCGCGTCGGTCTGTTTTGCCTGTCTTAGTTTGAATCGTTCATAATCAGGGTTGAGGGGGGCGTGGTCTGAGGCCGATAGAGCAGCACGCTTGAAGCGGAGCTCCTGGCGGTCCTCAGAGGGCCTACCATATCCTGTATTTCCAGCCGATTGGGGAGTGAGGCCGGGTTGCGCTGGGCAATGCCAAGAGCCCAGTGCACAGGAAAACACCTCTCCTGAAGACACGAGAGGCTCTGGTGCCCTAGAAAGGGCAATTTAAGAAGAGGAAACTGCGGGGCAAGATGGCAGCCGCGCAGCAGAAGCGGGCGAGGATGCAGCTGTGGAGCTAGGCCCCGGGAACGCTGCCTGAGCGGGTGCGGAGAGGGGGTGCTGACCAGGGGGGCCCCCTCGGCTCTGGACGGAGCGAGAGAGGGCTGACCACCCCCCGACTGGCGACCCTGAGGAGACCTGCACAGGGGGTGAGTGACGGCTGCGAGCATTTGGCGGCTGGTGGGGGAGCGCAGCTCCGTTGCTGGCGCCCCTAAGCCGAGAAAGAGTTAGTGATGCCCCCGTCCTGCAGAGTATGAGGAGATCGTGGGGGGAGGCAAAAATCGACCCCATCGCATTGACGAACCCCTGCAACACCAGCACGCCGGGACAAGGGGACCTGCGCTACCGCTAGCACCAAGAATTGCCGAGACCTGAGGGGCACTGCTGTGGGCTCGCTGACTGGGCGGGCGGTGCCAGCTGGTGCGCCCCATCACGCTGGTGAGAACCCGAGTCACACACAGATCGCCCAAACCCTTACTCGGGGCCCCGGGTTTGTGCTGTGAGGGGCCGGGTTGAGACCTACGGACCCCAGACCTGGACAACGTACCCCTGGGCCAGGGGCTATAACGTGGGGCCTGCATTCGGGACAACCCAAGACCCGCTCTGTTTCCTCAACCAAGTGGTGGGACTGGACCCAGAACACCGTTACCTGGTCCTGGCAGCCAGTCCTCACGGCAAGAGTGAGAACGACAGTCAAAACGATGGGCAAGCCCAAAAAATGAGAGGGCCCAGACAGAGAGACTACAGGAGAGAACCTCCCGGAGGGGCGAGTCACCAAACAGGTAGCCAGTAATCACAACATATCCCAAGAGACCCCCCCTGGACACCATACTCCAGGCGATTCAAGCATACCGAGATGTCCTGGAGCTAAAGATTGACACTTTAACGGTAGATCTGACCCTGCTCAGAGACGATCATCGCCGCCTGACGGATAGAGTTGTATCGAACGAAAAATCCCTGGAACAACTAGCACCGAACTATCAAGCACTGACTAAGAACTTACCCAAACTCACCTCCCAAGTCAAAACCCTAGCGACACTGGCGGAGGACACAGAAAACAGGGCTCGCAGAGGCAATCTACGATTGGTGAGACTCCCAGAGAGAGCAGAGCAGGGAGCAGCAAACAATGAAGTATTCTTGGAACTGTGGATACGGGAGGCGGTGGCCCCTGAGGGGCTATCACCCTTTTTTGCAATTGAACGGGCTCACAGAGTGCCAGGAAGAACGCCACCCCCAGGGGCGAGGCCACGTCCGGTAATTGCCAAACCGCTCCACTTCAAGGACCGGGACCACATCCTGATCCAGACGAGACTGAAAGGGGAGATCAGAATGGGGGACCAGCAAATTAATGATCCCGGACTTCACCAGAGAAACACAAAAACAGAGGGCATCTTCTCCAAGGCTAAAAAAAAGCTCAGAGAACGGGGAATCCAGTATGCCATGCTGTTTCCAGCCAACCTAAGGATAACCACAAACAACAAGGTCAATTTCTTCACCACGCCCCAACTGGTGTGGGAAGGGCTGGAATCGTATGACCCGGCCTCTGCGGAACCACCGGCAGGGACAAACCGGGCAAGCACCAGACCGCGTGGAAGACCTGGCAGGTGGCGAACGGCCGCAGTGCCTCCGCGCAACCAAGCACTACAGGAAACATTCATGCCCCCCCAAATGTGGGGGGGCGTGAATCGTCTCACCCCTCTGAGGTCTTGTCTGACCACGACTCCACATTTGGCAGCGCTTCCTTCTCATCCCACGATGCCTCCGACATCCTGCCAAAGGTAACCGAGGGGACTGCAGACGAAATACTTCAAGGACCTCCGAACTATAGGATTACAAGCTATCACCTCATCTACAAAAGGAGAAACTCCACTTCCTCAAACTGGGCGGAGATGGGTGGGCCAACGGGCCTACATCATGGTTCGGAAGGTACCCACAACAAACTGGACAAAATGTTGATACCGTGCCCCACGCTCCACCGGGGCCCCGTCTGACCTCCTTCTGCGGTGCTATTGCACCTACGACGATGCAGCGGGGGATGGAACACGACTGGATGAATGGGTTCCGGGGAGCATGCCGGAGAAGCTTGCTCTTGGGCTTTTTTACCTCACCCCTGAACATACAATGTTAGTTAGGCTATTGAAATTTTGGACAGGGATAGTTTAGATGCTGGCCCTGGGGAGAGGGAGTTGGGGTTCTGGGTTACTGGTTAGTTTCTTACAGTTTTATCACTCCCAGCCCTGTCAGCTCCATCATACCTGTCAATTCCGAGGGCACATCCTTGTCAACCCACAACCATTGGGTGCGAGGGGTCAGAGAAAGCTACATTTCACATAAATACTCTCCATGGAAACCCCCCTAACCTACAAATTTCTTACTTGGAATGTCAGGGGTCTGAACAGTATGAGTAAAAGATACAAAGGGGGTTATTCTAACTTTGGAGGAGGTGTTAATCCGTCCCAAAAGTGACGGATTTACCACCAGCCGTATTACGAGTCCATTATATCCTATGGAACTCGTAATACGGCTGGTGGTATATCCGTCCCTTTACCGTCACTTTTGGGACGGATTAACACTCCTCCAAAGTTAGAATAACCCCCAAAGTCTGTAGTCAACTCAAAAGAAGAGGGGTCCATATAGCCATTATTCAGGATACACACCTGATGGAACAGGAGGTTAAGGCTATCACTAAAAGATGGTGAGGCCAAATATATGCCACAACCTATTCAGCATTCGCTAGAGGGGTACTGCTGTGGATCCGACCGGGAGTGCTGTTTCAAAAAACACATGAAATTGTAGATAAAGAGGGACGTTATGTCCTGGTAACTGGGAAACTAGAGGGCAGAGATATAACACTCAGGGGAATTTAAGCGCCAAATCAGGAACAGGGTACCTTTCTCGCAGCTCTCTCTCACACTCTGGGACCCCATCTCACCCAAGCAACCATTGGTGATTTTAATTGCATCGCTGACCCAGAATTCGGCAGATCCCATCCTCCCCTGCAGCGCTCCCCAACTAATAGACTGGCCAAAACATTCTCCAACTGGCAACAACACGGGGGCTTCACAGACTGTTGGAGATACCTCCACCCCACGGAGCAAGATTACTCCTTTTACTCTCACCTACATGACTTTCATGTCTGTTTAGATGTGTTTTTAGCTTCCCCAGAAGTAAATAGCGTAGCAGTGGCAGCAGAATACCTGTGCCGCACGGTCTCAGATCACAATCCCTTGCTACTTATGTTGGCCTGGAAAAGGGACCGACCACGAATACCAAACTGGCGATTCAGAGTAGAATTGCTTGAAGATGGTGCATTTAAGCAATCCATTAAGGCCACAATAAGTAAATTCTTCAAACATAACACAGGAACTGAGTCATCCCGAGCACTTGAATGGGAGGCTTTTAAGACAGTCATTAGGGGCAAATGTATAGCAGGTGGGGGTTAGGAAGACCCTAGAGGAGGACATCTGGAAATACGAGAGAGACCTTAGAGATATTGAACGTAGGAGACTGGGTGCCCCGGAATTGTCCCCCCTCCTTACGGAAACAAGAGAAAGGGTCACTGTAGCAGTAGAAAAATTGAGATGCTTTGGTTATAAAAACGACATGACCAGACAGCACGTGGAGGGGGACAGAGAGGGGTCGTTATTGGCCTGGCTTGCGGCTCTGCCGCAACTTCAGTCTTTGGTAACAGAGATTGAAGACCCCACGGGAAGAAGGCTTTACAGGCAGGGGGACATTAATGACAGGTTCACTAGCTACTACTCCCTGTTATATGCCCCACCGTCGGAGGCACTACATCCGGCGCAACTGCAGGACTTATATGATCTTCTGCTCCCACGACTGGGGGAAGAGGCTCAGAAGACCCTGTCAGAACCAGTGTCTCCCGCGGATATCACAGTGGCGGTGGGAGCAATGGCTAGGGGAAAGGTCCTGGGGGCGGATGGGCTCCCTCTGGAGTTTTACGCCGCATACCTGGACTTGCTGTCCCCGCAACTCAGCTCACTCTATTCAGCGGCGTGGGAAATAGGAGGACTGCCTCAGTCCACGAACTAAGCCATAGTGACACCACTCTTAAAGCCAGGCAGGCCCGCAACAGATGTGTGCTCCTACCGTCCTCTGTCCATGCTAAATATGGACTATAAAATACTCGTCCGGATTCTGGCTACCAGGCTTTTACCTCACCTGTCAACACTGATTCACTTAGACCAAACTGGGTTTATCCCTCAGCATAGCACAGCCATGAATATTAGACGACTGATCTCGATCCTACAATCTATCTCCCCAAACCTGCAAAACGCAGCAATTATAGAGGTGGACATTGAGAAAGCCTTTGATAGTCTCCGGTGGGATTTTTTAGAGCAGGTAATGTTGCGAATGGGCTTGGAGCAGGGCTTTCTATGGTGCACATAACTACTCTATACAAAACCTATGGCACATGTACGCACGGGTCGAACAATATCAGAACCATATCTAGTTGGCAGGGGCACTAGACAGGGATGCCCTCTGTCGCCTCTGCTATTTGCAATAGCGATGGAGCCACTCGCACAAGCTGCGAGATCAGGCAACTACTACAAAGGGCTCAATATCGAGGGTCAAAATCACCACATTGCGCTCTAAGCAGATGATATGCTACTCTTTCTGGAGGACGTGGAAGTAGAACTGCCGAGAGCAATGGCTCTACTGGAAAGGTTCAGAGATTTATCAGGACTACACATTCACTGGCGGAAGTCTCATATCTTCCCATTGAGGGAGGGTGCACCAAAAGTGGGAAACACACAAGGGCTCAAATGGACCCCCACCACCTTTCGCTACCTGGGTGTGCACATCTATCACAAGCCCGGAGATCTACTGGAGGGAAATATGCACCAAGCGGTTCAGAGGCTGTGCTCAGATATCCTGTTTTGGAAAACACTTCACTGTCGGTTGCAGGGAGAATACCACTAGTAAAAATGGTAGCCCTACCCAGACTGATGTACTGTTTCTCGACCCTGCCACTACTTGTTCCTCACTCTTTATTCCGTGATATTAACTCCACTATGACTGGTTTCATCTGGGGAGCGGGCAGACATAGACTAGAAATAAGTACGCTCCAAAGACCCACAGCGGTGGGAGGACTGGCAGCCCCGGATGTGGAAATCTACTATCTGGCCTGCCAGTTGCAATGGTTAGCGAAAGCACAACATGCCGAACGAGAGGGGATGGGCATGAGACACTACGCAGGGCACCCAATGGCAGCCCTCCTAGAAATATTAATGAATCCCAGAGGGCGACACACACTACACCCGCCTGCATTACATATTCTACGCACCTGCTGGAAGCGTAGCTTACAGCACACTCGCACTAAGCTACCATTCACACCAGAAATGCCAATAGGTGGCCTGACCAAGCTACCAGGCGGGCAGGCCCTAACGGGTATCTCGAGCCTAGCTACACATAACATTACATTACTGGTAGACCTGTTGAGCAGCGGAGAATTCATTACCTTTACTGATCTGAGGGAGCACTTTGATGTCCTCTCAGGGTTGGTTCTGTTATATAGCTCAATAACAAAACTCATACAACGGCACTGGAAGCTGGGATTGAACAAACAGCCCACACATGCTGGATGTCAGGCTATCTGTACACTAGGGGGGGAGAGAAAACTGGTGTCTGCCATCTATAGGGCATTACAAAAAGATACACTTCTCCCACTGGACAAACTACAAGTGGCATGGCAGACGGACACAGGGACCCCCATAGATGAGCAGCGATGGGCTAGAATCACAGCGCATACACACACAGTGTTTAAGAAGAACAGTTTCAAATTAATTAATCTCTATGTCTTCCACAGGGCATACCTTACTCCCTATAAAATAGCGAAAATGTTTACAGCTGGGCGCGGTGAATGTCCCCGCTGCTAGGCACCGGAAGCAGACCTCGACCACATGCTGTGGAGCTGCACAGGGCTTGGGCTCTACTGGGAAGGGGTATTTAAGAGTAAAACTGCGGTCACAGATAGAAGAGTCCCGTTGTCTCCTTTGCTGGCATTACTGGGTGACTTCCCAGACCAAACGCCAAGAAAACCACTAACAAGTATATAGATATGGCATTGATACTAGCTAAAAGGGGTATCACGATACACTAGAAAGACCCAGGGGACCCACACCTACAAAAATGGCAAGATGCATTAATAAAATGGGCTGACGCAGAGGGGAGAGTGTTACACCAGGAGGCTGTAATAGGTTGCATGCCTATGGACACGGCACGACAATGGGACACACTGCTTGATTGCCTTAAGAACCCAAATGAAACAGTATTAGACCAATCTCAATCAGCTGATGAAACAGACAGTGACAAAGACTACAACCAACAAACCAGCCCAAGACTCGGACTTTGTTCAGATTTGCTGAGAGGATAGTCAATGCTAGGAAAAGAGCGACCATTCACCGACTGGGAGAAGACTTGGGGGGAGGGGACCAAAGGAGGGGAAGATCAGACCATTTGTTGTTCATGTCTGTATTTGTTACCTATAAAACTAATAAAAATATATTTAAAAAAATTAATAAATAATCGGGGTTGAGCTGGGGGGGTCAAAGTAACTATTGAGAGTGCCAGCTGCACATCGAAGTCGTCGCCGCCACCGGTATTAGGTAGCGTCTCAAATAGTTTGTACAGCTCATCACCCCCAAAATGTAGCATAAGCAACCTTTGGACTGCACCATATGTTTCCGGTATGGCCCAAAAATAGTGCCCTAGTCTGCCGAGCCAGTGGCGCCAACGTGGTGCTGCTGTGGCCGGGTCCTCCAACTGGCTAAAGGGGGGTAAGGCGGTGACTGACGCATGTGCCCCTGGGTTGGGTGTGGCTTCGCAGCGGTCAGTCTGGGGTGGTGAGCTCATTTTGAGGTGCAAGTCTCTGTCCTTGGCTGTGCAGGTTCTCTTTTATTTATCTTGGTTTATTTAGTTCTATGATGTTTAATGGCTTTTCCTTTCCTCTCCTTTCTGTCCTTCATTTTTTTTTTTTTCCAAGGCCTCAAGAAGGCCACCGGTGCACACTGATCTACCCCTGCGGTACCCTCCTGAGCTAGGGGCGAGAAGCAGTCGGTGCCTCTGTCAGTTGCAGGCACAACAGGGGACAGCCTTGGGGTCCTCAGGGGAAACGAAGATGCCAGCACAAGCACAGACCTTTCCTCGTCGTGTGCGGCTGGAGCACACCTCCCGGAATTCAACACAGCCTGCGTCTGTGTTTCCCCTGCATTCCGACCCCAAAAGGCGGGGCCTTCCTTAAATAGTCAGCAGCCCACGTATCGATGAGGTCAGCGTGCAGGCTGTGGAGCGGCACAGCTTTAGTGAGTGGCAGGCGGCTGCGCAGAGCCCCAGCACCGACACGCCATGTCAGATGAGGCAGTCGGGTGTGGTAGTTGCGCCTCCTGGTCTGCCGGATCGTGCCCAGACCACGCTGCACCGGCACGATTCCAGGTAAGGACGGGTGCACCAGAGGGCATGCGAGGCGAAGGTAGTACTCTGCCTCGTCACTAGTGTGGAGAAGCGCCCCGGGGCCTCAACTGGGTGCTGGGGATGCGGAGGTACAGGTCACAAGGAGGCACAACACACACATTAGTTGTGTACTTGCAGACTGACCACGAGGACAGCCGACCCATTTATTTATATCCTTTGGGGCCGAAGCCCTGCCTCCATAACCTGGAGGCAACAAAATATAGGACAGCCCGGATATTGTGCATATGACACTAAGTGGTACTGTAGTAGCTTCACACGTCTCCTAGTTCAGCCTAAGCTGCTCTGCTAAGCTACCATTATCTATCAGCCTAAGCTGCTAGACACCCTGTACACTAATAAGGGATAACTGGGCCTGGTGCAAGGTGCAAGTACCCCTTGGTACTCACTACAAGCCAGTCCAGCCTCTTACAGTAACCACGCAAAACTCATGCCCATATAGGTATTAGTGAAAATGTTCACAGGCCCACCTGATGGCGAGCGCCTCCCTCTCGACTTGGGTGAACCAGCTTCTGTCACAGAGAGTGCCCTGCTCGCATAGGCCACTGGGGCCCAGTTCTAGTAGCTTTGTTCCTGGAGTAAAACTGCGCCAAGCCTGATGGGGCTGGCATCTGCCACCACTTCCATCCTTCATCGTGGATGAAAATAGGCCATGGTCACTTTGTCCAGAAGGGCTCTTTTGATTTCTTTGAAAGCACCTCCAGCCTTGGGGCCCCATTCCCACTAGGTGTCGGCTCTCGTGAGCTGCCGAAGAGGTTCGGCCATGGTGGCCAGCCAGGGATTAAACCTCCCACAGTATGTGGCCATACCGAGGAAGCTCCGTACTTCCTTTGCGTTCCTGGGGACTGAGGCTCCTTTGGTGGCATCCACTTTCCTGGGGTCGACCTGCAGCCCTTCCCTCGAGAAAATGTGTCAGACGAGGCGGTCGGGTGCGGTAGTTGCGCCTCCTGGTCTGCTGGATCGTGCCCGGACCACGCTGCACCGGCACGATTCCAGGTAAGGACAGGTGCACCAGAGGGCATGCAATGCGAAGGTAGCACTCTGCCTAGTCGCCAGTGTGGAGAAGCACCAAAGGGCCTCAACGGGGTGCCGGGGATGTGGAGGCGCACATCAGTTGCGTACTTGCAGACTGACCACGAGGGCAGCCAGTCCATTTATTTATAACCTTTGGGACCGAAGCCCTGCCTCCATAGCCCGGAGGTAACATAATATAAGAGAGCCCGGATGGCCCTCTACAAAGTGTAGCTAATTTATAAGTATTATTTCAGTCATGCACCCTTAAGACGTTGGCTGATTCCAAGGGTTCTAGTTTGACAGTGGAGCCTTTCGGGCTATCTTTCTGTTCAGAAATATATGTATATATTTTTTTAAAACAAGTGTACTCTGGGAACTCAACGTTGCAAGAGTGCTGATCTCGGAATCACAACAGAGGCACCTGGTATGACCACCATAGAGAAATCTTTTTCAGCAATCCATCATGTCTCAACTATATAAACAGAGGTGCAGAGTTTTCACATTTATGTGTAATATTGCAGATGTTTCAAATATAAATTATTGAAATTTTGCTGCCAAAATGAGTGACCCTTTCTTGCGAGTAAACCAAAGCCAATGAAGTCCATGTAAAGAAATAAATATTAAAAATGACTCCCTTTTGAGGAATTGAAAGCTCTCTAATGGTATTGTCATCTGGGAAAGGGCATGAATATTTCTAAGTTTATGTTTTAAAAACCAACAGATTTTAATAAATGCCTTTTAGTGGAGTGATATAATCTGATTTACTGTTGTATACCTCATTGTTTTCTCCTTTATCCTTGCCCCATCACCTTCCCTACCCTCCCAGTACTTTGCTCTTGGTATGACTTTTAGAATGTTGGAGCAGAGCAAGTTCTTTTTTGACAGTTGAACCGGTTATTGATCATTCTCGATGTGCTCTCTCACAGTTACATTTGGTTTGGAGGTTTTCTGCATTTACCATGCATGCCAACATTTTACACCAAGAAAGTGGTAGATTTTAGAAAAAAGCAGAAATTGACTTATATTGAAGGAGAGGCAATTTAAGCAAGTGGACAGGGTAAAATTAACCTACTGTTGGCTTAACAATACAGGAGTCTCCCTCCTGAATCAGGTCTCTAGGCCTATATGATTTTTCTGAGTCAGCTTTATAGCAGGATATCCTTTTGACAACAAGGATGGGATCATACATGCCAACAAACCCGATTCAAGAGGGAAAGTTCTGATTGTGTAATCTCAAAATTACTTCAGTTCAGCTTTCTACTGCTTAAAAGTGCCTCTACTTCCATGTAAGCCAATGGGGGAAAATAAATCCAGTGTCAGGACTGGATGCTCTGATTAGGCTTCTCTTTCTTTACTGTGAAAAATACAGCAGCCAATCAAAAGACAATTAAATTTCCCATGTTACATTGTAGGAAGCTGGCCTGGTGTGTGGTTAACATATATGATGTTGGCACCTTATACCAGGTCCAGGCAACCCCTAATAGTGAATGAAGACAGTGTCTAGGAAGTCAGGGCTCTCTAGAGGTAGCTGTGGATGAGCAGCCAAGACTTATGTAATGTAGGAGGAGTGTAAAGTACTTGCAAAACAAAAAAGGTACTTTGTTACAGTAGCACTGAACTAGACTACTTATCGGCAGTCCCTCAAATGGAGGTAAGTACACACAGTATATATATATATATATATATATATATATATATATATATATATATATATGAACACACAGCAATAATTAGGAATTAGCTTAGGAAACAACAAGCATTGGGAAGCAATTGTAGAAAATAGCGAGGGCTCAAGGGGAGGGCCAATCCATATACTAAAATAGTGGAATGTGAGGTCCCTACCCAAGGCTATAGACTAGTTAGATGGACGCTGGGAGAATGCAGGACTCCAAGAGGTGAGTACTGAAGTGACTCACAGTGACCAGGAGAGCAGAGATAAGTACCTACCTGGTCTTCCCAAGGAGTAACAAGAGGACTTAGAAAACGAACTTTGCAAGAACAGGACCAGGCCAGAGGAACCCAAAGGTGGATTCTGGAAGAATAGGACCTATAAAAGAATGTTACAGAGTCCAGTCCACAGTGGAGTATCCAGACGTGGCAGGAGCCACTACCCACCCTTCTTTGGATGAAAATCCGGGTTGATAGGACAGGAAGAAGATCAGCTGTGTAGCCCAGGACCTGCAGAGAAGTCTTTGGAGCCATGTAGATGATGTACCACCTCGGTCGCCGGGTTGCAGTCGGTCAGTGGTCAGGAGGACTACCAACAAGCCTTGGCAAATGCAAGTTAGAGCAAAAGAAGAGTTGCAAGGCTGAAGAGGACCAGCAAGGTCAGGGGGACTCGACCCTTGGAGGGGAGACCGGGCTCATACTCAGTCATCGGGAGAGCCAGCAGTAGCAGTCACATCCCTGCAGGCAATCCACTGGCAGCAGGCACAGTAAGTTGCAGTGAGGCCCAATCTGCACACCTGGAGAAGAGTTCCATGTCACTGGAGCAGCAGAGGAGAGACTGTCCGTGCAAGAATGAAGTGCTGAAGGCCGGGGCTATTTGCAGCCTGAAGATCCCTTAAAGCAGGAGACAACAAGCCTTGGTTAGTGCAAGAGCCTTGGTGCATAGGGGTACCACCGTGCAAGGATAGGCAAGAAGCTCACCATTTCCCAAAGTGGACAGAGGGCAGAGAGAACCAAGCGGGCCACTCCAGACCACCACCTGTGTTGCAGGATCCACGCAGTTCCAGAGGAGGGCAGATCCACGCAGCCGGATGTCGTTGCGGTAGGTGCTGTTACGACTCTGTCGTCCCATTTCCAGGGGGCACTGTAAGAGGACTGTCGGAAGCCTGGGAATCACCTTGAACACCTATCTAGAGTCCCTTGCTGACTCCTGTTTGTTTCTCTTTTCTCCATGGTACACTTGTGTAGTACTACATTTGCTTCCTGGGACTGCAAATCCCATAATGCACAGCCTGCTAGTCAGGAAAGCCCGGATTCTGTTTTCCATTGTTTTCAATGGGAGAAGTCCAGTTGCTCCTTTTCACCGGATCCTCTCCTCCAGGACTTGCAAGTATCTGAAACTACACACCTGTGACCTCTCCTGTGCAGCCCAGCTTGGAACTGCTTATAAGCAGCCATTTCCTCAAGCTCCCCGTCGTGCATTGGACTTCGATTCCTTTGTGTTACAGACCCCTTGTCGGATGGTGTTCCAGTTTTGTTCCTGTGCTGTTCCAACTTGATCCTGTTTCCTGTTTCTCTGCCCTGTTCCTGATTGTTCCAGCCAGAGCCTGCTCCCTACTTCTTAGCCTTGTACCTGTTTGTTTCTTCCAGAGCCTGCTCCCTGTTTCTCTGCCCTGCTCCTGCCTTGTTTCAGCCTGAACCTGCTCTCTGTTTCCCAGTCCTGTTTACTACTCATTCCTACTCCCTGTATTCCAGTCCTGTCCTTGCCTGTTCCAGCCAGAGCCTGCTCTCTGTTTCCCAGTCCTATCTCTGTTTGTTCCAGCCAGAAGTTTGCACCCTGTTTTCAAGTCCTAGTCCTGCCTTTACTTCAGCCTGAGCCTGTTCCCAGTTCTTGCCTCTGCCTCCTTGTTTGTTCCCTTCTGTTTCTGTTTCTTCTTGGTTTTTTGTGTCTGGTAAGTGTTCTATCAGTCTTCACTAGTGTATAAGTGTCCTCCTTTGTTCTGGGGTTGGCTCCTGGTTTCCAGGAGGCAATTCCAGCCCCCATCCTTGTCCAGTGTTATACGTTGTCTTTTGTGCCTAACAGTGACAGTGTGCTATTGCTGTTTTCTCAGGAATCGCCACTGTGTTTCCAACTGGACCCACAGGAGCGTGTCCTGTGTATGTGAGTACTATCCTTGTTTGTGCTCTAGGGTCCAGAGACAGAATTACTTCTGCTGCCTCCTTTCTATGGGGCTAGCAGGGTGACTATCTGTAAGAGCAAACTGCACAGAGGCATAGACATTCCCTGTCACTGTGGGAGGTTCTGCGCCTTACTCTGTGTACAACCCCAGCATGTTTGTCCACTAGTAATCCGTTTCCTATTTGTTCACACAAGGGTTGCTCTGCTTTTACTTTCCTGTTTCCTGTGTCTGTCCATAGCTGTCCTTTCCGTGTATGCCTTTAGCTGCTCTTCTTCCCCAGTATACTATATCTTTAGGATATTCGGTGACCTCAAGGGGTGTCCCAACCAGAGTCCTGATCAGACCTGCCCGAAACCGTGACAGAATGCACGACCCAAAAAGTTCAAGCTCCCCTGGCAGTAAAGGCACACATAGATCTAAAATGATTTCCTATCATGTTAAGACACCCCTTTCTAAGCCTATACATTCTCTGGAGACCTCTAAAAAAGGACTTAGTTTAAAGGATAGACTTGTTAAAGAAAATCAAAGATTGCAAATACAGTACTACATTGCGTGGCTTGCTGATCCATCAATGTTCAACTATTATAATATCTGTGATTATGATCCCCAATCCCTGTCTGTAGAAGAATTACAAAGTAATAATGAGTTTTTGGAGGTTCTATTACCTCAAACAGGGGAGAATGTTCCTAACAGTGAAAGTGCTTTTGCTACTTCTACACAAGACATTTACTCTCAAGAAAACCTGGTTAATCCCTTGCCTCATGCTAATGCATCCCAAATTCACTTCCAGGACTCTGTCAAAACAAAGAACCCTGACACTGTTCAAGAAGCTACACTAGGGATTCCCTTGTTTTCTGTTGAGTGCTTCAGCCCATCTAGGCCAGTTTCTCGGAATTCAAAGTGCAGTGCTGACTCTTATAAAGACCTATCAGTCCCTCAGAGTTTTCAGGTCAGTAGGCTAGACCCTGTATCTAAGGGATCAGTAAAAACTGTGGGATTCCTTAGTTCAACTCAAATGGCTTGTGCTCCTCCCAAATTGGATGACAGTACATCAGTCTCAATTCCTAAGTGTTGTGCTGACTCGTGTAAGGATCTACCAGTCCCTCAGTGCTTTCAAGTCAACAGGATAGAACCTGTATCAAAGGGATCAGTAAAGACTGTGGGATTCCTTAGTTCAACTCAAAAGGCTTGTGCTCTTCCCAAACTGGATGATAATACACCAGTCTCAATCCCTAAAAGCTCTGTTAAACCCCTTTCTATTCTGAGTGGGTTTGATAAGAAAATGGACATACACACACTAAAAGAGCAGTTTTGGCAGATTAAAAGGCAGATATTGGACTTCTATGATGAATATGTTGTAACATACACAAGAAATCGCGCATGTGGGCTCTTTTCATCAATGCATATTTCACTGTTGCCAGAACCAGACATTCTGTTTATCTGTAAGGTAGAAGAAGTAACAGAGCAGCTGATGGAAACTACTGCAAGGCAATTTGAAAACCTGAAAAAAGAAAATGATCACCAGCTTTGGCTTAAAGAACAGTATGCTACTTTGTGTGCCTCTCCAAAGACTTCTATAGAGCAGATTGTCCCTTCTATTAATGACAGTCAAAAGACAGCTCCAGTTATAAATATATCAGCCTCTTCTTCAGACTCTCTCTCAGCCTGTAGTTCTCCAGTGAGAATTCCTGTACAGTTCACTGGATCTCTGACATCTCTGAGAGATTTGACACCTCTTCATTCAAAGGATGGATCAGAGTCTTCAGAGGGAAGTGTCTCAGCCCCTCTATCAGAACAAATAAAGCCAAAGGAAGAAGAGAGTTCTGATGCAGACTCCAATAGCTGCACCTTAAGAAACCAAGATATGACTTTACTGGAGATTAATGGCAAGTTGTGCAACAGTGTTGAAGAATCTGAATCTAGTGATGACAGTGGTTCCTGCCTTGCCGTGAACAAACCTGCAGATAGTGCTGTTCAAATGGCGCATACACCAGAATTTTCAGATTGTGGGGATACTCCTGCCCGTTCAAACAATATCATATAATTTTCAGACAATAAAGAGACAGTTCCTGTTTCAAGTGAACTAATGGATTTTTCTGACCATGAAGAAATACCCGCAATCACTAAGAATGTAATGGACTTCTCAGAAAGTTTAAAAATATCTTCTGTGTCAAAGCAAACCGTGGAGAATTCAGACAAGGAAGAAAGCCAGCAATCTGAAACTGAACAGCCTGTCATAAGAAATAAATGAAAGCCTTCGCCTAGAAGTGGACACAGTTGCAGCCTCAACCACTGATCCTGACCTGCTGATCCCTGCCAATGTGTATCCTGTTTCCAGCTCCACGATTAGTGAAGACAAGATCTCTGAGCTACCGGTATCTGATCTTGATGTAAAACCAGCCACATCAATGTCACCTGCTGTGTCCCTGAAACTAAAGACTCCTGAAAACCAGCAATCTGAAACCGAAGTTCAAGTGCTGAAAGATGTAATATTTCCCACTAAGACTAAAGACTTGAATTTGAATCTTGTATTTGAAGATCTGATGATAAGTACTGTTCTTAGTGTTTTATTGCAAGAAACAATCATCAATTCAAAGGCAAGAGCTGAAAATTTAGATACCAATGTAAAGGCGACTTCTGAAGAGACTCCGGTTCCATTTCTTTCCAAAGAACAACCTTTCAGTGTTAACAGAGTTGAAGATCAACTACCTGTAGTAGAAACGCTTTGCAAAGAAACCATTTCTGATACCATGAATACACCACAGAGCACTTCCAATGATGAAATCTCAGTCTTGTCTGAAGATCACCCTAAAGAATTAGCTTGTGGAACTTCTACAGTTTCAGATGTTAATCCAGTTTCTAAAGACTTGAAAACTCTTGTTGCTCCTGAATTTGATACTCCGAAGTCATCGAAGACGAAAGAAAATTCTGACTTTTTCGTGTTTACTTTGAAAACACCAGTTACCCATGTTTCCCAAGTCTCTATGCTTTGCAAGCCTCAGACCACAATCCATGTAAATACTGCTGCAGAAACAGACAAATCCTGCTTGTCAGAAGAACCTGACAGTTACTAATACACCAATCAGCTCCTCCAAAGAGGAAAGTATTAAACAAGAAACTAATGTCATAAAGAATACCGCCCGTAATGCCATTCCAGATCTCCTTGCTCCTGAATCTACTTCACCAGAAACCAACTCCATGCACTCCTCCCATATCAATCGAACAATAGAGAGGAAAGACATCGGAGCCCATATGGGTATTAATACATGCTTTGCTCATTGGAAGTTTCACCTATGGCAGGACTGTAAACTTATCAACCAAGGTTGGTGTTGGATTTTCTTGCTGTGGCTTTTCCTCTTCAACTTTTTTCAGCCAAAGGATCGCCTTCTCTTCTTGAGCAGACTGATGGGAGGGGGTATACTGTTACGACTCTGTCCTCCCATTTCCAGGGGGCGCTGTAAGAGGACTGTCGGAAGCCTGGGAATCACCTTGAACACCTATCTAGAGTCCCTTGCTGACTCCTGTTTGTTTCTCTTTTCTCCATGGTACACTTGTGTAGTACTACATTTGCTTCCTGGGACTGCAAATCCCATAATGCACAGCCTGCTAGTCAGGAAAGCCCGGATTCTGTTTCCCATTGTTTTCAATGGGAGAAGTCCAGTTGCTCCTTTTCACCGGATCCTCTCCTCCAGGACTTGCAAGTGTCTGAAACTACACACACCTGCGACCTCTCCTGTGCAGCCCAGCTTGGAACTGCTTATAAGCAGCCATTTCCTCAAGCTCCCCGTCGTGCATTGGACTTCGATTCCTTTGTGTTACAGACCACTTGTTGGATGGTGTTCAAGTTTTGTTCCTGTGCTGTTCCAGCTTGATCCTGTTTCCTGTTTCTCTGCCCTGTTCCTGATTGTTCCAGCCAGAGCCTGCTCCCTACTTCTTAGCCTTGTACCTGTTTGTTTCTTCCAGAGCCTGCTCCCTGTTTCTCTGCCCTGCTCCTGCCTTGTTTCAGCCTGAACCGGCTCTCTGTTTCCCAGTCCTGTTTACTACTCATTCCTACTCCCTGTATTCCAGTCCTGTCCTTGCCTGTTCCAGCCAGAGCCTGCTCTCAGTTTCCCAGTCCTATCTCTGTTTGTTTCAGCCCGAAGTTTGCAGCCTGTTTTCAAGTCCTAGTCCTGCCTTTACTTCAGCCTGAGCCTGTTCCCAGTTCTTGCCTCTGCCTCTTTGTATGTTCCCTTCTGTTTCTGTTTCTTCTTGGTTCTTTGTGTCTGGTAAGTGTTCTATCAGTCTTCACCAGTGTATAAGTGTCCTCCTTTGTTCTGGGGTTGGCTCCTGGTTTCCAGGAGGCAATTCCAGCCCCCATCCTTGTCCAGTGTTATACGTTGTCTTTTGTGCCTAACAGTGACAGTGTGCTATTGCTGTTTTCTCAGGAATCGCCACTGTGTTTCCAGCTGGACCCACAGGAGCGTGTCCTGTGTATGTAAGTACTATCCTTGTTTGTGCTCTAGGGTCCAGAGACAGAATTACTTCTGCTGCCTCCTTTCTATGGGGCTGGCAGGGTGACTATCTGTAAGAGCAAACTGCACAGAGGCATTGACATTCCCTGTCACTGTGGGAGGTTCTGCGCCTTACTCTGTGTACAACCCCAGCGTGTTTGTCCACTAGTAATCCGTTTCCTATTTGTTCACACAAGGGTTGCTCTGCTTTTACTTTCCTGTTTCCTGTGTCTGTCCATAGCTGTCCTTTCCGTGTATGCCTTTAGCTGCTCTTCTTCCCCAGTATACTACCTCTTTAGGATATTCGGTGACCTCAAGGGGTGTCCCAACCAGAGTCCTGATCAGACCCGCCTGAAACCGTGACAGGTGCCTGCAGATGCAGGGGCTTGACTCCTTCACTCCAAAGGAGATTCATTCTTGCTTCTTGGTGTAGCTGACATCTCGCCAACCCCAGAGGATACACTGCGGTCGAATTGTTACAATTGCTGGAAGGAGCCAGGGAAACAATGTTGCAAGGCGAGGTTGTTTTGGAAGTTGCAGTCTTGTCGGTTCCTGAAGTGTACAGTTGTGGTTCCTGTAGCCAGAAGCAGAAGAGGTTGATGAAGAAGAGTCCGGGTGGAGTCTTGCACGCCGGATCTGGGTACTCACCCGCAAAGGAGTCCCTAAATAGCCCTAACCAGGGGATCGGTCACTTTGCATGGTTGATGTCACCTGCCTGACCTGGCCATTCAGATGCTCCCAGGGGCCTTTGCACATCTTGTCTTCAAGTTGGCAGAACCAAGTGGCCACCTGGAGGAGCTCTACTCTCCTTTCCTTTGTCCAGTTTTGTGCCAGAGCAGGGATCCCTGGACTGGTGCAAACCAGTTTATGCAGGGAGGGCACCAAAAGTGCCTTTCAAAGCAAAGCAGTGGCTTGGGGAGGCTACCCCTCCCCGCCTTGTAACACCTATTTCCAAGGAAGAGGGTGTTGCCTCTCTTTCCCACAGAAAAACCTTGGTTCTGCTTTCCTCTGCCTGAGTTGATCAAGCAGCAGGAAGGCAGAAACCTATATGAGGGGTGGCAGCAGCACAGGCTTCCCAGAAAACCCCAGAAGACTGGTAGGAAAAATACTGTGGGGTCCTCTAAGGAGCCCCCAGAGTGCATGGAACCGTACAACTAATACTGGCAACATTATTGGGGTATGATTCCTACATGTTTGATACCAAACATGCCCAGGTTCAGAGTTACCATTATGTAGCTGGACATAGGTAGTGACCTATGTCCTGTACACAGTTGAAATGGCTTCATAGGGGCACCTGCAGACACATTTAGTATGGGCTCCCATGGGTGGCATAATACATGCTGCAGCCCAAGGGGGACCCCTGGTGTCCCAATGCCCTGGGTACCTAAGTACCATAAACTAGGGACTTATAAGGGGACACCAGTATGCCAATTGTGGAGTGCACAAATGTCCAAGGTAACCAAATTTGGATGGAGAAAGGGCAATCACTGGGGTCCTGGTTAACAGGATCCCAATGAAACAGTCTAAGCACACTGATAGCAGGCACAAAGTGGAGGTAACCATGCCAAAAAAGGGTACTTTCCTACACCGCCCCAAACGAAGAACAATAAGACTAACCTTGCCCAGTTGAGTCTTCACTGTCTAAGTGGAAATATCTGGAGAGACCATGTGCATTGGAGTGGTCACTCCCAGGTCTATGTTCCACTGTAAAGTCCATTCCCTGTAGGGAAATGGGCCACCTTAACAATTTGGGATTCTCACCATTCAACTACTTAAGCCATAGGAGGGGCTTGTGGTCTGTCTGAACAAGGAAGTGAGTGCCAGACAGGTATTTGGCCTCAGCTTCTTCAAGGCCCAGACCACAGCAAAGGCCTTCCTCTCACTGGATGACCAACACTTTTCTCTGGGGGTCAACCTTCTGCTTATAAAAGCTACAGCTTGATCCTGGCCCTCATCATTTAGCTGTGAGAGTACTGCTTTATTTCTACCTCAGAAGCATCTGTTTGTACAATTAAATGTTTGGAGTAATAAGGGCTTCTTAAGATGGGAGCAGAGCAATCAGCCTGTTTCAGGTCATCAAAAGCTTTTTGGCGGCTGGCTGTCCATAAAACTTTTGTGTGCATCCTTTAGGATGTGAGGTCATTTAACGGTGCTGCAATGGAGACATAGGGGGTCATTACAACATTGGCGGTAAATGCCGCTTACCGCCGTGCAGAAGACCGCCACCACACCGCCTCGGCCGCAGAATTCTGCCACAGCTATTATGACCCATAGCTCGGAATCCGCCAAAATTTAGACACCCACACAAGTCTGCCACACCAAAGGATAGTGATAAACTGGCGATAACAAAACCTCCACCGTCACGGCAACAGGAATACACCCACACTATCACGACCCACGAATCCACGCGGCGATCTTTCAACCGCGGTATTCCATTGACGGTACACACTGCCGCGCTCAAAATACACACATTTACAAAACACTACCACATTGGACAATTCAAAATACACACACCTGATACACATACACACACCACTCCCACACACCCAATACAATATAAAACACACACCCACATCACCCACAAACCCCTACGACAAAAATAGAGAAAGAAGCACAGAGAGAGACACCACTATCAACAATACTAGCATCCACAGGCACACACCATCATCACTCACACAACATCCACCCACCTCAGACAACACACACAAATACATCCCCTCACACATCACAACACACACTACCCCACACATCACCCACACCACCCCATGGCACCGCAAAGACACCCCAGATTCTCTGAGGAGGGGCTCAGGGTCATGGTTGAGGAAATCATCCGGGTAGAGCCACAGCTATTCGGATCACAGGTGCTGCACACCTCCATAGCTAGGAAGATGAAGCTATGGCGCAGAATCGTGGACAGGGTCAATGCAGTGGGACAGCACCCAACAACACGGGATGACATCAGGAAGAGGTGAAACGACCTACGGGGGAAGGTACGTTCCGTGGTATCCAGACACCACATTGCGGTTCAGAGGACTGGCGGCGGACCCCCACCTCCTCCCCCACAACTAAAAACAAGGGAGGAGCAGGTCTTGGCTATACTGCATCCTGAGGGCCTCGCAGGAGTAGCTGAGGGAATGGACTCTGGTAAGTCAAATCTTAACTATTACATCCCCCACCCTACCTGCATGCTATCACATGCCCCTACCCCCATCACTCCAACTCCTCACATATGTCCCACTATCACAAACCACCCATCCCAACACCAAGCCATGCATGCAACACCAAAGCATGGACACCCATCACCAATGCATGGCCACTGCAATACCCACACACACCCCTGAACAATTATCACACAAGATCCCACACAAGAATGCAAGCACTGGGGTACAGGGTCACCCACCCATTGCACACCATGCCACACACAGATGCAATAATCATGCCTTTACACCCCTGCAGGACCCCTACCCAACGTCACCAGACAGGAGGGCCCAGACATGTGCACTCCACCCACAGAAGAGGCCCACAGTGATGACAGCAGCTCTGTCCAACTGGATCTAGATGACCAGCCCGGCCCATCTGGGACCTTGGGACATTTGGTTCCCCTCACACTGGCACAAGACACAACAGAGCCTCCCCCCTCTGGAAACACCAGCACAGCACCCACCCAGCGGGCCCGTACCTCTGTCCCCAGGACACGTCAAGCAGCAGTGTGTCCACCACTACAGGGAACCCAGGCTAACCCACCACCCCAACAACACCTGGGGGCAGTGGTAGTGGGCACATGGTTCAGGGGACAGAGGCCCAGGAACACAGGGGAGCTGGGAGGGCTGCTGTGCGACTGGGGAGGACAGGCCCAGGGAACCCACTCTCCACGAGGCCCTCTCCAACATCATGGGAGCCTACCACCATTCCCATGAGACGATGGCAACGGTACTGGCCAAGTTTCAGGAGACCCAGCGGCTGCAGGAGGAACAGTATTTGTGGTTCAGGGAGGAACTCAAATCCATCAACACCACCCTGGGCACCATTGTAGGGGTGCTGAAGGAACTTGACAACACCAGGAGGTACACTGTGGCACAACAAGGGGCCCCTGACACTAGCCTGGACGATGAATAGCCCACCACCTCCGCCGGCGCTAGTGGACAGGAGGTACCGCCACAGGACCACGACACCAGCACCCCTCCCCCTGCAGATGGAGAACCACCTCGCAAGCGGTCCCTGAGACCCAGGACAAAGACAGAGAACAATGCCAAGACCCCCGCCAATAAATGAGACACCCTGATTGTCATCCTTCTGTCCCACTTTGTCACCCTGTCCATCCTTAAACTGCCCTAGCTCCACTTCCTATGCCCCTTTGGACAATGCACCTGTGAGACTAATAGACTGGACTCTGCCATGGACATTCCTCCACCATCACCCCTGACCATTTTACAACCCCCTCCAATATTTAGCATTTAAATAAACACCCTTAAAGCACAAAACAATCTGGAGTCAGTCTGTGCTTTCGAAAATGTGTATTTGCAATAACTGTGTAAAAATGATATATCCATTGTATTGTCAACATTCCTATGTCACACAGCCCTAGTCCATGAGGTAACAAAGCAGATGTCACACAGTGGGACCCACATCTGTGAAATTGAAAGGGAAAGTGACAACTCAGGGTCCATACATTAGGTGAAGGTGACAGACAGATGAGAGGTCGAACAATTATATCAGATGTAGCAGGCAGTGATGTCTTCTTACCTGTGTCTCACTGGAAGTATTGTTGGATCACCGTGTTTCTGTTGTCCATGTCCTCTTCTTCTGCTTCCTCTTCTTCACTGTCCACAGGCTCCACAGCTGCCACAACACCTCCATCTGGACCATCCTCCTGCAGAAAAGGCACCTGTCGTCGCAAAGCCAAGTTGTGAAGCATACAGCAGGCCACGATGTTCTGGCACACCTTTTTTGGTGAGTAGAATAGGGAACCACCTGTCAGATGGAGGCACCTGAACCTGGCCTTCAGGAGGCCGAAGGTCCTATCTATAACCCTCCTAGTTCGCCCATGGACCTCATTGTAGCGTTCCTCTGCCCTTGTCCTGGGATTCCTCACTGGGGTCAGTAGCCATGACAGGTTGGGGTAGCCAGAGTCACCTGCAAATGTCGAGAGAAATCTGTTAGACACACACTAAGGGCCAGATGTATCAAAGCTTTTTGCATTCGCAAACGGTGTGAATGCCCGTTTGCGAATGCAAAAAGCCATTTCAGAATGTATCAAAGGCATTCTGAATACAATTTTAAGGAATCGCTAAAATAGCGATTCCTTAAAATTGCGACCCTGTCTAGAGAGTCGCAAATTGCGACTCTCTAAATAAGAAATCGCAAATAAGGAATCCTTATTTGCGATTTCTAAAGCACATGTAACAAGCAATTCCTTAATGCAAATTGGGCATTAAGGAATCGCTATTTACCACCAAGTTGAATTTGGTGGTAACTATGTGCAAATTTTAAAAATGCATTTAAAATGCATTTTTAAAATTTACTTGTAAAGCACACATGCCCTTTTGGCATGTGTGCACCTTACATGTTGTAAAAAAATATTTTGGGGTGCAGCAGAGGGGGCCTAAGGCCCCCAGCACCCTGGACTTTGCATTTCCAAAAATTGCGAATTCCAGTTAGGAATTCGCAATTTTGGAAATGCAAAAAAATCGCAAATATGGGCCTACAGGCCCATAGGTGCGAATGGGGGCCGGTATTGCAATTTGCGATTCGGTAATAGCATTTGTGATTTTTAAGAAATCGCTATTACCGAATCGCAAATGTGATACATTGCATTTTGCGAATCAGAAATAGCGATTTCTTAAAAATCGCTATTTCCGATTCGCAAAAGGCCTTTTTTATACATCTGGCCCTAACTCTTAAGGACATCCCCAGACCCAGACACCTAGTCACACTGTATAGGCTCCATGTCCTCACCTAATAGCCACACACAGTGCCTCTGGAGTTGCCCCATCACATAAGGGATGCTGCTATTCCTCAAAATGTAAGTGTCATGCACTGATCCAGGAAACTTGGCATTCACATGGGAGATTAACTGGTCGGCCAAACACACCATCTGCACATTCATTGAATGGTAACTCTTCCGGTTTCTGTACACCTGTTCACTCCTGCGGGGGGGGGACCAAGACCACATGTGTCCCATCAATGGCACCTATGATGTTGGGGATATGTCCCAGGGCAAAGAAGTCACCTTTCACTGTAGGCAAATACTCCACCTGAGGGAAAACGATGTAGCTGCGCATGTGGTTCAGCAGGGCAGACAACACTCTGGAAAACACGTTTGAGAACATAGGCTGGGATATCCCTGATGCTATGGCCACTGTAGTTTGAAAAGACCCACTTGCCAGGAAATGGAGTACTGACAGCACCTGCACTAGAGGGGGGATTCCTGTGGGATGGCGGATAGCTGACATCAGGTCTGGCTCCAACTGGGCACACAGTTCCAGGATTGTGGCACAATCAAGTCTGTAGGGGACAATTACATGTTGCTCCCCCATTGTCGACAGGTCCACCAGCGGTCTGTACACCGGAGGATGCCGCCACCTCCTCATCTGCCCCAGCGGACATGCTCTATGGAGGAGAACAGCGAGCAGAGAGTCAACCAACACTGAGGTACGTTAACACAACTTTATTCCTCAATTTTCTAAAACCGCTATGTGCCTGTATTAGTGTGTATGCAAGGCCTAGATATGTGTGACACATTTAAAATTAATGCCATGTGGCCCCCTGAAATGGCGGCCTGCTGACCTGTAATGTGGGACAAGGGGATTTGAGGTAACTGCGCTGGCATTTTACACCATCGCGGTAGGTGGTCGTAGACCGCTGCACAATCCTGCATTGGTTAACATTGGACCATATGGGTCCGAGGAGCCAATGACGATGTACGCCGGCGGTGACGGTACTCACCGCCACGGACGTGACTGCCATTTTCTCTCTGTTCAATCACTTGATACCTGATCTTCGACATGAGAGGACCTACACTGCAAGTGCTGCTGTGACCTCAGTCTGGAAGAGACAATGGCTCATGTGTCTGGGGAAAGGGCCCCTGCTTTCAGCACGGAGGAGTTGGAGAAACTAGTGGATGGGGTCCTCCCCGAGTGCACGCTAATCTGCGGTCCTCCAGACAAACAGGTAAGTACACTGTGAGCATGCCAAATGGGCAATGCCTGTGTGGAGTGGTGTGGATGGAAGATGGGGGGGGGTGGGGAATGAGGCGTGCATGAAACGATGTGAGTGCATGTGCGTCATGGCAAGGGTAGGGATGCGGGCCAATGACTGTGACGGTGTGAATGGTTATATCTTCTCCTTTTCCCCTGTACTATTCCTTTAGGTCAGCGCCCACCAGAAGAAGGATATTCCGGCCCTGGGGGTCCACCACAGACGGAGCACCCACTGCCGTAAAAGATGGGAGGACATTCGCCGCTGGAGCAATAAGACGGCGGAGGCCCAGCTGGGGATGGCCTTCCAACGTGGGAGGGGTGCCTGTCGCACCATGACCCCCCTGATGTTCCGGATCCTGGCGGTGGCGGATCCGGAGTTGGATGGGTGCTTGAGGGCATCACAGCAGCCACAAGGGGGTGAGTACAGTCACATTCAGCTGATTCTGCACGCAGTGAAGTGTCTGGGTGGGGGAGGTGGGCTGTGAGTTCCCCTAGGCCAGGGCGAGTTTAGTAAGCAAGGTCCCGTCATAAGGCAGGCCATGTGGCACCCCACCCCACCTGTGTTCAGAGCCAACTATACCTAATCAGGCTCCTGTGACTTCCATGTGTGCAGCAATCGGGAATAGGCCTTGTAACCCATGTCCCTGTGATTAATTAGGGAACTCAAAGTGCACAGCGTAGTGCAGGGGGCTTCTGTGTCTGTAGTGTCTGCCAACGATAGCGGTATTGCATGCACTCAACGTGTCTTTCTTCTGTCTTCCCCCCATTTTTGTGGTCTTCCTGTTCTTGTGTGCATTTGCATCATCAGGCGGAGGAGCAGTGGCACAGGAGCAGGAGGGAGCTGCATCCCACATGGCCCTGGAGTGTGAGACAACGCAGTCTGAAGCCACCAGTGGGACGGAGGGTGAGTGGAGCTCCACGGCAGGGACAGGAGCTGAGACCAGCGACACGGACTCCTCGTCTGATGTGAGCTCCCTTGCGGTGGTGGGCCCCTCTGTGCCCACCGCATCTACAGGTACAGCCGCCACCCCCCCTACCAGCACCGCCCTCCCAGCAGCCCCTCAGCGTGTGCCCTGTGGCCGCTCACCCAGGAGGGTGGGCATCTCCTTCGCCCCAGGCACCCCAGCCCCTGCCCCAGTCAGCCCTGCTGCCTTCAGTGAGGAGGCCATTGACCTCCTCAGGTCCCTCACTGTTGGGCAGTCTACCATTTTGAATGCCATCCAGGGTGTAGAGAGGCAGTTGCAACAGACCAATGCATACCTGGAGGGCCTTCATTCTGGTCAGGCAGCCCAACAGCGAGCTTTTCAGACACTGGCCTCAGCACTGATGACAGCCATTGTCCCTGTGTCCAGCCTTCCCCCTCCAACTTCCTCTAGCCAGACCTAAACCCCTGTACCTCAACCTATCCCAAGCACACCATCAGACCAGCATGCACCTTCCTCAACACACAAGGGAAGCTCTGGCAAACATAAGCACCACACATCCCACAGGCACTCGCACAAGCATTATACCCATGCACACATACCAACATCCACTGCCTCCACTGTGTCCCCCTCCTCCACGTCTCCCTCCTCCCTCCCAGTCTCGTCTCCACTCACACCAGCATGCACTACATCTTCAGCCACTACCTCCATCACCAGCACACCCATCACCACACCCCGCTCACTTGCACTCACCACCCCCCACTACCATTCACACATCCCGTGTCCTCTCCCAGTGTGTCTGTGAGCCCAACTCCCCAGGTACACAAACGCAGCCGCACACCCACCCAACAGCCATCCACCTCACGACAGCCTCCAGCCCATGCACCTTCACCCAAAGTCAGCAAACGTACACCTCCTACAACAACACCCTCTTCCTCCACACCCAAACCCCCTCCATCTACCCGTCCCAGTGTGTCCAAAAAGCTTTTCCTGTCCAACCTTGACCTCTTCCCAAGGACACCGCCGCCACCAGCACCGCTGCCAAGGACACCGCCGCCACAAGCACCGCTGCCAAGGACACCGCCGCCACAAGCACCGCTGCCAAGGACACCGCCGTCACAAGCACCTCTGCCAATGACACTGCCACCACAAGCACCGCTGCCAAGGACACCGCCGCCACAAGCACCGCAGGCCAATGAGTGCCAAAAGCTCCGACGCTACTGGGGCCACAGTGGAGAAAGGCATCCACTACCTCAGTCCTTGGCAGGATGAAGCATTCTGGGCACAAAGCCCCCTCCAGAACCAGTGGAGAAAGGCATCCACTACCTCAGTCCTTGGCAGGATGAAGCACTCTGGGCACAAAGCCCCCTCCAGAACCAGTGGAGACTGTTATCCACTTGAGAGACTGTGGCTTTGCACTCCCCAGGATAAAGCAGTGGGCAACCCACCCACTTGAGAGACTTGTGAGACTGTGGCTTTGCACTCCCCAGGATGCAGCAGTGGGCAAACCACCCACTGTAGAGACTTGAGAGACTGTGGCTTTGCACTCCCCAGGATACATCAATGGGCATGGAGCCCCCTCGTGGATCTGGCGTCGTGCAATCATCTGGCTGAGGTGCCCCCCTTTCCCTTCCCCCTGAGGTGCCTGTTGTATTTCGAAATTATACCCCAGCAGTGTTGTCTCCGTTTTGATCGGGTATCTTGTGTGGGCCTCGCCCATGCATTTTGGGCCCAGTGGTCCACGGACTTTAATGGTGGAATACCTTGCACTTGTATTATTTGTGTATATATTTGTTAATAGTGTATATATATTTTTTGAATACTGAATTTTAATAGATTACAAACGTTCAACTCATTTCCTTTTGTCTTTTCATTCTTCCAGGGGGGTTGGGGGGTATAACTGTAATGTATCATGATGTATTGGTGTGTGTGTTGTCGTGGATGAGGGTGGGGGTGGGGGTGGGGGTGTTGCGTGTGTGTGTCACTCTCTTTTCCCTCCCCCCTCCCCTGTGTCGTAGGTGCAGTACTCACCGTGGTCTTCGCCGCCGGCGTTCGTGCTCCTGGTAGAGGAGCAGGAAGACAAAGGCAGGGAGTATGTGGAGTTCCGGTTCCATGGCGTCCTGGTTCCTCGTGGGGTGTGTAGAGGTGAGTGTTTTCCCTTCCAAGTCCTGTTTCCGCTGTGTTTTTGTTTGCGGTGAATCCGCCCCGGAAAAGGTGGCACATTGGACTGTTGTAATACTCTGGGCGGTACTTTGTCCTCCGCCTGTCTGTTGGCGGTTACCGCCGCGGTGTTTGTTTGTACCGCCGTGGCGGTCGGAGTGTTAAAGTGGCTGTCCATGTTGGCGGTTTCCGCCATGGTCGTAATTCCATTTTTTTTTCTGCCGGACTGTTGGCAGTTTTACCGCTGCCTTAACACCGACCGCCAGGGTTGTAATGACCACCATAGTTCTTAATAAACCTCCTATAGTACCCTATCAGGCCTAAGACAGCTCTGGCTTGAGTCTGAGTAGTAAGGGCAACCCAATCAATGATTGACTGGATTTTGCACTGCATTGGCTGAATTTGGTCTCTATCTACCAGGTGGCCAAATAAACCACTTTTCCCTGCCCTATCTGGCATTTTGATGCTTTGATAGTAAGGCCTGCCTTTTCCAGGACCTCAAATACATTCCCAAGGTGGACCAGGTGATCCTCCAAGGTGGAGCTAACGACAGCGATATCATCTAGATATGCTGTACCAAAGCTTTCCAGGCCTTGGAGGACTTTGCTCACCAACCCTTGGAATATTGCAGGGACATTCTTCAAACCAAAGGGTATCACTGTGAAGTGATAATGCCCACTACGTGTGGAGAATGCTGTTTTTGGTGTGGCATCCTCAGACAACTTGAACTGCCAATATCCTGCAGTTAAGTCAAATGTGCTTAGATACTTGGCAGAAGCCAGAGTATCTATTAGCTCATCTGCCCAAGGGATTGGATTGGTATCAGTCCTGGTGGCTTAATTGAGGCCTCTATACTCAACACAGAACCTCATTTCTTTTTTTACCATTTTGAGAGTGAAGTATGAGTACTAGGACTACAGGACTAGGCCAAGGGCTGTCTGAATGCTCAATGACTTCTAGGCTGTTGTGCCAGTAGACCCTATGGGTCCCACTGACATCTTCCTGAGCTAGAGCTTGCTGCCTCAGACTTTCTACAGCAAGACAGGTCATTTGCTCTTACCTAAGGTGGTCATTATGAACATGGCGGGAAATACCGCACCGCCTGCGGTAGTGGTAACTACCGCCAACAGGCTGGCAGTCTGGTTCGCCAAATAATAAACCACATGAGAAAGAAGCAGCGGGCGAGGCTGCCCAAAGGCCGGTGGAAAGGCCCTACCCGCCCAATAAATTATGAAACACAACACCGCCATCAGTTCCGGGGCGGGAAGCACCGCCAGGCACAGGATGGTGGACACAACTCATATAAAGGGAAACACTCACCGGAGACACACAGAACACGCCGACGCAGACGTGGAGCGAGAGTTGGAAATAATCCCAGTGCTTCTCCTTGCATATTTCTCTAGGACCGTGACCAACAATGAAGACGACGACGGTAAGTACCGCAGACTAGTACACATGGGAAGAAAGAGCACAGTTACACTCCCACCCACACCGCAACGCACTCCCAACCCCTCCCACCAACCCAAGCCATACATACGTAACAAAATGTACTTACCAGTCACAAGCCAACCAATACCTGCGCCAATGCACACACCTGTGCACACCACCCCCCCCCACAGTGAAACGCTGCACAGTGGCTCAATATTGCACCAACACGTCTGCTGGGCACTAAAATGTATTTTTATCAAAAAAATATAAATGTTCAAACAAGGCCATAGGCCAGTCCATAAACAAGTCCCGTAAGGGCAAATATCCGCTACACTTGACCCCTACGATGGTGAAGGAAACTCCACTGAGAAGGGGCATTAATGGGGCAGTCAGACACCTCAGGGAACAGGGGCAGTGGGTTGCGGGGGTGGTGAATCAAGTCTTGAAGGGGGGCTCTTGGGCTTAGGTTTAGGAGGTGGAGGTTGAGAGGATTTGGGCTTACCTTTGGAAGGAGGGGGAGTGGGCCTGGACCGAGGGTGGCAAAGGGATCTTGGGCAACACAGGGCTTCTTCCTCCCTGGGGAAGGGGCACAGGAATGGGAAGGGTGGACAGGGGCGGACTTTGACGACGAAGGAGTGGCCTGGGCTAGAGCATGGGAATGATTAGGGACAAGACGGGGTGGGCCAGTGGGTTCAAACAGGTCAGCACGGGAGAGGAACAGCTTCTTAGGTGCAGTTGGAGGGGATTTGGAGCCAGGTCTGGGAGTGGAGGTTGAGGGAGTGGTGGTACGAGGTGTAGGTGTGCTGTACGTGGATGCAGGTGCCTGTTTAGTCTGCTTATGTATGGTGGATGTGTGTGCTGTGGATGAGTGTGATCGTTTGAGTGTTTTGGGAGGAGCGGGGGTCGACACAGCGCGAGAAGACAGGCTGCCAAGGTATATGGATGTTGTGTGGGTGTCTGCAGGTCTGCTGCAAGTGTATGTGAATGTAGTTGTGGTGAGTGCAGGTGTGGTGTCTGCGGTGCATGACTAGATGTCAGCTGTTGTGGTGACTGCAAGAATGGGGGCAGCAGCAGTGACTGAGGGTGCAGTGCATGTGGGTGTGCATGGTGAGGTGACAGACAGGGAGGTGGATGTTGTTGTGTGTGCTTTGGTATGTTGGGTGTGTGCCTGCCTGTGGTGGGAAGTGTGGTGCTTGTGTTTCTCAGAGTGCTTCTTGTGTGTTGATCTGTGTGCATGGCTGTCTGTATGTGTGCTTGGGATGGGTGAAGGGAGTGGGGTGCTGGAAGGGGTAGAGGTGTTGGGAGGGGGGATGGTAAGACCAGGGACACTGGCTGCCGTCAAAGAGGAGGCCAGAGCCTGAAAAGATCTCTGTAGGCCAGACTTGGCACTGTGAACGCCTTTCAGAAATGCATTGCTTTGCTGTATCTGGGATGCTAGCACCTAGATGGCATTCACGATGGTTGTCTGCCCTACAGAGATGGTTCTCAGGAGGTCAATAGCCTCCTCCGTGAGGGCAGCAGGGCTGACTGGGGTAGGGTATGAGGTTTCTGGGGCGAAGGAGACACCCACCCTCCTGGGTGAGCGGGCACAGGCAACTAGGTGGGGAGCAACTGAGAGGGCGGTGATGGTATGGGGGTGGCGGAAGATGACAGAATGGGTGGGCCCAGTAGGGTTGGCCACCACTAGGGAGCTGCCATCGGAGGCGGTATCAGTCACTACCCCTAGTGGTAGTTGCCTCCCCTGTGGTACTCCCCTCGCCCTCCAACCCACTGGTCCCCTTGGCGCCAGTCGACCCTGCCTTCTGGGAACCGTGGGCTGCAGCATCCCCGCTCACCGGTGCTACAGCTCCCTCGCCAGATGATGCTAATGTACACAGGGACACAAGAGCACAGGGGTGGGGAAACAAAACAAGAAAGAAGTATGTAAATTCCAGGAAATATGTACATGTTGGGGCACATACACTCCCACCCAGCTCAGGCACAAACCCTCAGCAGACACAACACGTGTTATGAATGTGCCCCTGACTGGTAGGCATGATCCCACAATACAATACATTCCCATCCTGACCCACTACTCTGATACACTTTGTGAAGTGAACCAATGAGAGACAATGCCAAACCAACACATCTACAAGTTCAGGATGCTACATTGAATACAGGGGACCCCTCAAAGGCCTACAGACCCTGCCAAAACTAGCTATGATACTATCCCATGGATGTGGAGGGGCGCAGGACTGCAGGGACACACCTGGCTATGTGCCTGGCACTACTATGCATGCACCCCTTAGCATCTAACTACACTCATCATAGTGGCATCACAACAGTGTTGGCACTCACCCCCTTGTGGATGATGTGCTGCCTTCAAGCACCCACCCAAATCCAGATAGGCCACCGCCAGAATGCAGGCCATTAAGGGGGTCAGGGTCCGACGGGCACCCCGCCCTCATTGGGAGAACTTCCCCAGCTGGGCCTCTCCGGTCTTCCTGGTCCAGAGCCTCAGGTCCTCCCACCTCTTCCTGCAGTGGGTGCTCCGCCGGTTGTAGATCCCCAAGGTCTGCACTCCCTTTGCGATGGCTTGCTATAGTCCCCTCATCTGATGGGCGCTGACCTGCATGGGGCACACAGAGTAAAGAAACAGACGTCAGTTTGGGTGCCCGATACACAAATGCCATGCCCATTCAAACTGACATGGACCATGGAGACATGCATATGGACAAATTTCAAGCCAAAACTGCCAGACACACTATGGGTGAGCAGTCACACAGCGAACAAAAACACATACAGGCATCCAACACATTCACACACATCTAAGGAGGACAAATTGCAACTCACCTGCTCCTCTGGTCGCCCATATAACTTGGCATACAGGGGTAGGACACCGTCCACCAGCTTCTCAAGCTGCTCTGCGGTGAAGGCCAGGGCCCATTCCCCTGTAACAAGCGCCATCTCAGGGACCAGACTCATGACACAGAGACACACGCAGTGGAGTTTTTCTTCCCTTCTCGTACTGCAGGAGTCAAGTGTCAAGGGCCCGTCAAAATGGCGGTAGATACCGGGGCAGTGTGCACCATCACCACCGGCAGCGATCTTGATTGGCCCAGGTTCCCCATTGACAACCATGTAATCCAATGATCAGGTGCATGGCGGTGAACACCGCCTACCGCCGTGACGACTAACGGCAGCGGAATGAAGTCACTTCCACACTACAATACCTGGATGGCAGGAGGCTGCTATTTTGCATCCACCATGTCTCCATAGCCTGGCCAGGGGCCTCATCCATGGCCCCATTCCCTCTCCCCTTCGTCGAGTACTGACATGAATACTGGTCCCCCACATGTAATCATGGCTGGAAGTGTGTCTACACTGTGATGCCATTCTGACTGAGACACCTCACCACACATTAGCCTGACAGACTACCTCATTCTTTGTGTGCCTTACAAATGTGTTGCATTGTAAAAAGGAATTGTGTCATCATGTGATGCAAGTGTATGTCCAAACTCAAAATGTGTTCCTTCGTCACCCATAGGTACAGACCCATGTGGCGAGGGAGAGCCCCATCTGTTTACTGACCACTAGTAGATCTGGCCACCATGGAGGAACGTCACATCATCATAACTTACTGACTTAATCGAGCTACAATCCTTGACCTCTGTGCAGTAATGGATCCTGTTCTGAAGCCGGGCAATAGGAATCACCATGCCATACCTACAACTGTGCAAGAACTACCTGTGCTCCATTTTGTGGCCACAGTCTCATTTCAAGTGACAGTGGGCATGGCTGCATGGGTATCACACCCAATGTTCAGCCACATTCTGTCCAATTCCTGAATGCATTTGTTCAACACTTGCAAAGTTATGTCCAGTTTCCCCAAAGGGCTGATCACATCACCATCAAATCAGGATTATATGCCTTTGCAAATATCCCCCATGTAATAGGTGCCATCAATGGTACCCACAAAGCCCTCATACCCCCAAGAGTGAATGAACAGGTGTATCGGAATCGTAAAACTATCACTCCATGAATGTCCAATTGGTGTGTACTGCTGATCCATACATTTCACATGCTATTGCAAGATTCCCAGGATCAGTCCATGATTCATTTGTCCTGAGAAATATCAGTGTGCCACACATGATGGGACAACTAAAGGGGGATAGGGCTTGGCTCATAGGTGAGTGTGTATGACACTGGATCAGTTACATAGCTTACAGCCAGGCTGTATGCAAGTAAAATGTGTGTGTTGAAACACTCTTTTGCCCACTTTTGCAGGGGATTCTGGCTACCCCAACATGCAATGGCTCCTGACACCTGTGAGGAATCCCAGGACATATGCAGAGAGAAATTACAATAAGGAGCCACATGGTCATACTAGGAGGGTGATTGAGCGCACCATAGGACTCGTGAAAGCAAGATTTTGTTGCTTCCATCTCTCAGGAGGATCCCTGTGCTATGTCCCTGACAAGGTGTGTAAGATAGTGGTGCCCTGGTGCATACTGCACAAATTGGCTGTGAGGAAAGCTATCCCACTTCTGGAAGAGGAGGATGCTGTCCTACCAGCCCTGCCACCTCAGAGGAGGGATGAGAGTGATGGTGAAGAAGAGGGGAAAGATATCAACTCCAGGACCCAGCTGATCCGGCTATACTTCCAATGACTCTCAGGTACTGTTCTATGATGCTGATGGCTTCACTGCATTGTTTCAGGCTGACTCATGTAGTAAGTACTGTGGTGTCCTTTACCAGTGATAATGCAAAATCATGACTGAAGTGGCAGATGCCAGTGCACGCAATGGAATGTACAGTGTGACATACTTCAGACACTACAGTCTGTTGGATCCCCTCCTGCAATAAAAGTGCCATTATGATGGTAACTGGCTAATGCATTCACATTCACAACTGATAGCTCATATTGATTAAGGACAGATATTTTGAGGGCACAGGTGTATTTATTCCAAGTCAATACATCCATGAGTGTAGGGACAGTGGAAAGGAGTGGGCACATGGTAAACAACATACTCGGGTACAAATGCTCAGCTGTTGGTTCTACAGGGGTATTGTCCAGGGGGCCATTGGAAGATGGTGAGATGGCAGTGGCATGTCAACTAGGTAGCTCAGTGGCACACAAGGGAGACAGTTCAGGGCAGAGTCACTTCCTGGTGCTGGGATTGGCCTTGGCTGGTGTTTCAATGGAATGTCTGGGTCCGAAGGCACGCTTGCGAAGGTGAAGCTGGGCTGCAGGGGTAGGGGTGCTTGTGTCCTCTGAGTCCTCTGGCCGTGCCACCAGTCCAGTGGATGCTGCAGATGTAAATGGCAGGGCAGTGTCCTGATAATGTAAGGGGCCTGCATGTGGGTGGAGGACTCAGGCTGGATGTTTGTATGGAGCTGCAGCACCCTTGCAATAGAGGCCATGGTGGCATTGAGCTGTTTCCATTGCTCCATGGCGGTGTGCTACCTACAGCCTCTGATTCTGCTCCAAGGTGGCCAGGATCTGTCCCATCCTGTCCTGGGAATGGTGTAATGCTCACAGGACCTCATAAATCACCTCCTGGGCTGCAGCATCCATCCTTGGGCCATCCCCCTGGGCCACCTATGCCCTACCATTGGCCCTAGCCCCCTGTGCCTGTGTCCCCTGCACAGGTCTGGCAGTCCCACTTGCAGTTGGCCCTTCATCGTCCTGCCTGGTGGTGGATGGAGACTCTGGCCTCTGTACATGCTGGCAGCCAGTCAGTGGCCTGGTGACAATGGTGTGGGGTCGTTTGGCCAGAGCTGATGGTGGTGGCTGAGTGGTAGGGGTGTCAGTGGTGTCCTGGGTGGGGCTTCTGGAGGGTGACTGTCCAGGGGTGTGGATGGGTCAGGGATTTCCTCTGTGTCCAGACATCCCTCTGTACTCTCCTGAGTGGGGCCTCCATCTTCAGGTGGAGGACTGGCACTCCTTGATGTCTCTGTCCAGGGGCATGGGTGTCTGCTGCACCTGTGCCCTGAATAGGTGTGGCTCGACCCTGAGTATTTCGTCCACCATGATCCTTAGCTCCCTGACTGTGAAGCAGGGGCGCTTAGTGGGTGCCATGGTTTGTGTTGTGGGTGGTGTGTTGTAGGTGCATTGATGAGGGTGCTGTTGTGTGGTTCGGTGTGTGGCTTGTGATGGTGGTTGTGCTATGTATGTTTTTTGGTGGTATATCTGTGTGTGTGACTTGTGTGATGGTGAGTTCAGTGTATATGTGTTGTGTTGTCAAAATCTGTCGTGCTCATGGCATTGCAAAGGATTGTGGGGTGTGTATGTGTGTGTTTTAAAGTGTTGGGGATGTGTGTCAGGTGTGTGGTTTTTTAACTTGCCAATGTGTGCATTTGTTGTTGGCGGGTCGCATTGCTGGTCGTGGCGGTCCGTACCTCCAGTGATCGTTCGACATTCAGAGTCCGCTGAGCTGATTTGTGCATCATTAGTTGGTCGGCGGGGATTTGTCTGTATGGCGGTTGCGGGGTGAGGTGTACTGCCATTCTGCTATCGTTGGCCCTGGCGGTGGGTGGAGGTTGCAATATTTTTGGAGGTTTGTCCTTTTGGCATCATTATACGGCAGTATGCAGTTCACTGCCACTGGCGGTCTTTTATTCACCTTCAGCACGGCAGTCGGCGGTGATTGCCGCCAAGTTCATAATAAGGGTCTAAGGGCCAGATGTAGGAAAATGCCAATTTGCGACTTGCAAATTGCGAGTCCCTGCGACTCGCACTTTGCAACTCGGAAATTGGTATGCAGAACGGTGTCTCAGACACCGTCTGCGAGTCGCTATGGGGTCGCAATGACCCACCCCATTAATATTAATGAGGTGGGTCGCAAATTGCGGCCCCATAGTGAGTCTAGGCACTCGCAAACATGGAGGCCTGCTGTCGTCAGCAGACCTCCATGTTCGTGACTGCTTTATCAATAAAGCAGTTTTTTTTTAAGTGTAGCCCGTTTTCCTTAAAGGAAAACGAGCTTCACTTAAAAAAAAAAAGCGAAACCTTTTGTTTCGGTATTTTTTCAGGGCAGGTAGTGGTCCCTTTGCCGTTTGCGACTCGCTAATCGTTTCCTGCATCTGGCCCTAAGTTCTTCCCTGTGGGGTCCTCCTGCACCTAAGAGCTCAGCTGTGTCAGCCTTAAGCTCCTTTGGTATTGGTTCACCCAAAGAGTAGGTTTCTCTCCCTCAGGGGTGGGATGCTCATTGGAAGTCTGAGCAGGGGGCAACTTTTCACCCTGCCTGCCCCTCTTTTTAGGAGCTTCCTGAGCCATTGTTCCAGGCTCCAGTGCTCCTTGCTCCCTTTGCTTTTTAACCTGTGCCCTGTTAAAGCAAAGATATGCCCAGGGAGGCCCAGCATTGCTGCATGGACCTCCAACCCCACTTTAGCCCAAGCTGAAGTCTCCAAATCATTACCTAACAGACACTCTACAGGTAGATCAGTGGACACCACACCTTTCTTTGGGCCAGTAACCCCCCCAAGCTAAAGTCAACAACTGCCATGGGGTGGCACTGAATGTTGTTATGAGCATCAGTCACTTGGTGCGTGTGACCAAGTAGGTGTTGTTCAGGTGACACCAGTAACTCAGTCACCATTGTGACACTGCCACCTGTTTCCTTGTAGGCCAGAGCCTCAATACCATTTATAAGGGGATGCTGCCTGTACCCAGCCATATAAGGGGACAGGCAGCTAGGGTGACAAGGTCAATGCCATCTTCAGGAAGTAGAACTGTCTCAATGGTCTTTCCGACTAGCCCAGAACCCACTGCAGATACCAGGGTGAGCCCAGCTACACTCTTGGTCTGACTACTACTACCATTGCTATTTGTTAGACTTTTCATCCTTGGCATGGTCTCCCTTAACATTTTGCCTCTGATCCCCAGGTTGTTGATGTGTACTGGACTCTGATTTTACTGTTTTTGTTACTCTGGGCACTTTACCACTACTAACCAGTGCTAAAGTGCAAGTGTTCCTTTACATAATGTGTATGTAATTGGCTTAAGCATAAGCAGTCACAGCCCCCACAGGCAACCCACTGGCAGCAGGCACAGTAAGTTGCAGTGAGGCCCAATCAGCACACCTGGAGAGGAGTCCCATGTCGCTGGAGCAGTGGAGGAGAGACTGCCCATGCAATGATGAAGTACTGGAGGCCAGGGCTACTTAGATCCTGAAGATCCCTTGGAGCAGGAGCCTTGGTTGCTGCACGAGTTGCAGAGCACAAGGGTACCATCCTGCATGGAGAGGCAAGGGCTCACCTTCACCCAAAGGGGACAGAAGGCAGAGAGGACCAAGGGCACCACTCCAGACTACCATCTGTTCTGCCTTCACCTGCCTGAGCTGGTCAAGCAGCAGGAGGCCAGAAACATGTCTGAGGGGTGGCAGCAAGGTGGGCTTCCTGTAAACCATGAAGAATTGATAGGAGCATTTCTGGGTGGGTGGGTCCTCTAAGGAGCCCCCAGAGGCATGGAATCATGCCACCAATATCGGCATTAGTATTGTGATATGATTCCAACATGACACCAAACATGCCCAGGTTCGGCGTTACCGATATGTAGCTGGACACCTGTGTCCAGTACACAAGTAAAATGGCTTCTCCCCATTTACGAAGTCCAGTGCATTTGAACTGGAGTTCGTAGGGACACCTCTGCTCATGCAGGGGTGCCCTCACACAGGAATCTGCACCATGCCTTTTGGTCTGGAAGGGCCTACCATAGGGGTGGCTTTCAGTGACCTGTGGTGAAAGGGTGCATGCACCTTTTCACTCAGGCTGCAATGGCAGGCCTGCAGGCACATTTTGCATGGGCTCCCATGAGTTGCATAATACATACTGCAGCTCATGGGGGAGCCCTGGTGTCACAATGCCCTGGGTACCTAATTATCATATACTGGGGACTTATAAGGGGACACCAGAATGCCAATTGTGGAGTGCACAAAGGTCCAAGGTAACCAAATTTGGGGGGAGAGAGCACAAACACTGGAGTCCTGGTTGTCAGGCTCTCAGTGAAAACAGTCTAAGCACACTGATAGCAGGCAAAAAGTGGAGGTAACCATGCTAAAAAGAGGGTTACTTTCCTCCAACCATGACTATCCCTTATCACATGCACCAATTGTATCCAATATGTCTCTATAAGTAATACCAAGTCCATTGTGTGTCCTCTTTCTTTGTTGCTCCCACAGCCAGTTAAGTACATTTACCATTTTATCTATTTGGTGTGCATCTTTCAAGTTACGCAATTTACATTGCGCATGGCTAAGCCTTAGGTGCATACTTAATAGCAACATCGCTCTGGTGCTGTGATTGATATCGTTGTCAAATATTAATGTTTTTCCTTTTACATGAGAAGCACTGCAGCCTCCCATGCCTGCGCTTGAGCGCAGGCTTTCTTGTGGAGGGGGAGCAGGCAGTCCTATTACTAGTCCCAGTTCAGGACCCAAAGCACACACGCGCTCTGCATGATCGCCGTGCAAGTTATTGGAACATGGCGGGGATCGGGAGCAATAGATCATTTGCTCCCACCTGAATACTGGTCTCTTCCTGTGGCGATTGGTTACAGCCTTAAAGAGAGCATGTCAATGTCTCTAAACACGTTTATTTGAGAACCCAAAAGTGATGATTCACTTAAACAAGTCATAAAGATTTAAAAGATGCAACATTTGAAAATGGTCCATTTTGGACCTTTCAGAAGCATTTTGTGAGTCCGTGGGTCAATGATTTTCATAAAAAATTTGACTGTTTAGCTTGAATTCAAAATGAATCCAAATGATGTTTATATCACTTCCCGCAGTGCACAAATACTGCTTAAGGCCTCAATGTTAGCAAATCGGCCATTTTCATTCACTTTTATAAAACCGGCACCTTTGGAGGCCCCTCGCTTTATTTAATATGGCTCAGTCTGACAACTTTGAGGAAGACTAATATTTTCAGGACGACTCTCCTTCCTTGGAAGAGAGTCTTGTGGGGGCCTTGGACAATAGTGTCCAATTATCAGTGAATAAAGCCTTGGCAAAGGCACTGGGTCCCCTTACTTAAGAGCTTTACCCTCCAAAAAGGCTGGCTCCCCCCCCTCGCGCCTTCTGACTAGCCTCAAACTGCACAAGATAATCCTTCTAAAGGTAAAACAAAAGCTAAGAAGTGGCCCCATACAGAGATATTTGAATGACTGTCGGCGACAATCAGAGGGGACCATGGCTACACTGTCTTGCAGGCCCAGAATTTGGATGACGCAACTGATCTCTCCAACATTACGGATTCAGACGCCTTGTCTGCTGACAAATCGGATAGTGATCAAGAGGATCGCCCAGGTCCTGTTAAACGGAGACGAACCGAGAACCCCCACCTTCAGGCTGCTAAGGCTGTGAAATCTGGGATTTCTCATCAACCCAGCAAAGTCGTGCCTAATTCCATCTCAAAATATGGAGTTTCTGGGTTTCCAGATAGACTTGGTGCGGTCCCAGTTGATTCTTCCTGTGCAGAAAGTTTGCAGTACAAAGAAGGAATTACGACTGATTCTGAGCAAACAGTCTATTTCTCTGAGGACCCTGGTGCAGAGTGGTGGGGCTTTTGGAGTCATTTATCCAAGCTCTACTTCTGGGTCCTCTCCACTACAGTGATCTTCAGAGGCTCAAAATCTCTCATCTTCAAAAGGGTTTGTCTTACTCAGAGCAAATTCCCCTTTCAGAAGAGGTCAGGGCGGAGATGCTGTGGTGGCTCAAACATATGTATGCCTGGAAAGGCAGGGCGATTTTTGGCTGGAGTCAGATGCCAGCAGATGGGGCTGGGGAGCCCATTCCAGATCCCTGACCACAGGAGGTCATTGGTCAGAGAAAGAACTCCATCTCCACATAAATTGTCTGGAGTTACTGGCAGGCTCCTTTGCGACCAAGAGCCTTTCTCCCCTTCGGACGGGTTGTTGCATTCTTCTCTGGATGGACAACATCTTGACAGTCAGATATTTCAACAAACTGGGTGGCATGAAATCATGGTTACTAGTGGAGATTGCCAAGGATTTTTGCCTTCGCCACCGGATTTTGGTGATCGTGGAATATCTTTCAGGAGAGAAGAACTCTCCTGGCGGATTGGAAGCCCAGATTTCTTTGGGATTGTAACGATTGGAAGCTGCACCCTCAAGTGTTTCACTGGATTGATCACTGGACCTATTTGCCTCACATCTGAATCGTCTATTACCCAGGTATTTCAGTTGGAGACCGGATCAGGAGGCGACAGCCACGGATACATTCCTTCAGGATTGGTCCATCTATCTGGGGTGTGCTTTTCCTCCTTTCAGCCTAATTCTGAGATTTCTGGCACAGGTATGTCGTCAGCGAGTGGAAATGATTTTGGTGAGTCCACTCTGGAGAGTTCAGCCATGGTTCCCTGTAGCTCTGGAACTTTCCTGCGACTTTCCACATCTGGAACCGCTCTGGCAGAATTTGCTACTAGATCCATTGGGGAGTCCTCACCCGTTGATATAGACGGGTCAGTTATGCTTAGTAGCATGAAGGGGTCGTTGGCAAATGGTAGGTATTTCTTCATACGCTTTCTTCTACATTAATCAGGCATGGAGATCTGGCACCCACAAACGCTATGTTTCAGCTTCGAGAAGATGGTTACATTGGTGTTCAGAATGGGATTCCGATCCCTTTAAAGTTGATGTCAATTTGGTGATTAACGTTTTGGCTTTGTTGGAAGCCTGCGGGCTTGCCTATAGGTCAGTTAACAACTATCGTTCAGCCATTTTGGCAGGTCAGTTACCTGTTTCAGGCAGGCCGTTGGGTGAGCACCTGGTTGTGTGTAAACTTATGAGGGGCATTCGTTTTTCTAAACCACCTCAGGCCCGATATTCTCTTGGGGTTGTTGATAGACGTGGCCGGAGAATAAATACCTTTCTCATAAACAGTTATCTGCCAAACTGACTATGCTTTTGTGCCTTTTATCATGTAAAAGAGTTTCAGATGTCCATACTTTGGATTTGGCTGGCAGAGTTTTTTCACCAGAGGGGGTTTCCTTCTCCATTTCTTGGCGGACTAAGACTAACATTAGAACTATTTCCTATCTGGCATTTCCCCATAATTCTAAATTGTGTGTGGTGCAATGCCTCAAGGCATATGAAGCTGCTACAAATTAATTTAGAAGAGATCTAGTAGGCCAGGTTCTCATTGCTCTTCAGAAACCTTTTAACCCGGTGGCGGATGCCACTATGGTGGGATGGATGCAATGGCTGCTTTCGGAGGCTAGAATTAACATCTCAATTTTTGGAGTGCATTCAGTCAGATAAGCCATGGCATCTAAGTCCTTTGCTTTAGGGTCCATATTGGAGGATATTATGAAAGCAGCTGACTGGTCGAGTGAGTCAACTTTCACTGCTTTTTATTACAAACCTATTGCGGATATTGCTTCAGTTGTGGTGGATTAGCTTTAAACAAGCATAATCAGAGCCTCGGGTCCTGGTAGAATAAAACAATTTCTAGCTTACGTGACAAGAACTTTCAATTCCATTAAGGACACGGAGGCGAGGATTATCCCACCCTGATGCGTATTTCAACTCTACATATGAGTTAAGGATTGTTTCTTCACTTGTGTATCAGATGGTATGTTGTTAACCCACCCTATATGTTGTATTTCAATGAGAGTTTGGCTTGAACTATGTGATACTATTATTTTGACTATAATTCTGGATATTATGGCTTTCTTATTTCTTCTGGATTTCCAGGTTGTAATCAGAAAAAGAAATGAGGAAACCCATTGTGGAAATTGTTTGTCTTCCTCGAAGTTGGACCTGTGGTCAGTTGCGAAGTGGCTCGGAGACCTTCATTTTGCTTGAAGGCTTTGGAATGTTACTCTGCATTTGACTTGTTGGTTATCTGTTATTTTTTTACCACTTTTCCGCAAAGAAAGAGGACACAAGATGGACTCTGCATTACTTATAGAGACATATTGGATACAATTGGTGCATGTGATAAGGGCTAATCATGGTAACATGGGAAATGTAGTTTTTGATTTATTGTGTTGTGATTGGCTGCTTTATTTTTCACTGGAAAGAAAGAGAAGCATAATCCTCGCCTCCGTGTCCTTAATAGAATTGAAAATTCTTGTTGTGCAAGCTACAAAGATTTTTATTCACCGTTTTGTTTTTCAAAATTTCCCTCTTTGCAACTTGAAATGAGCTTGAAGAGAGATACCGATCACCATCTATACATTCTTCTCATCTGCAGGATCCTGCTCTATTCTGAGCATTGTGTGTGTTGCCATCAATCCAGTCTCATAAGGTAACATTAAAGCACTGGTCCAATGTAGATAACTTAATTATGATAACACAAAAACAACATGGTACCTAAATTGCATGAACACATATATTTTCACTGAATTTGAAAATGGCTTAGAAGCAACTTCACAGATAATTCAAAACTGTGTATTAAGTGCATAGTGAACACATAGTGCTTGCGAATAAACAGTGAATGGCGCACAGCAAAATACATGAAAATACTTAATCAGTGAACGGATATCAATCAATAGATATTATGCATGAATATCGATCAATCCAGTATATGGTATTACAAAATCATGGCATAAACTTAGGGGGTTATTACAACTTTGGAGGAGTTGTTAATCCGTCCCAAAAGTGACGGTAAAGTGACGGATATACCACCAGCTGTATTACGAGTCCATTATATCCTATGGAACTCGTAATACGGCTGGCGGTATATCCGTCACTTTTGGGATGGATTAACACCTCCTACAAAGTTGTAATAACCCCTTAGTCTGTATAGCCTTTGAAGTTTGTTGACGGCGTTTCAACCTTCATTAAATTGAGGTCATCATCAGGACAGCGTATACATAAGAAAATGATTGCTGCATAAAGAATGAAGAGAGAAAGGGAAATGTAATAGAAAGAAATACACCAGAATTGAAGTGGACAATCAGGTAATCAAAAGTAATTAGTTTGGGCCACATGGTCGGTACCTGAAGGGGTTTTACGAAACCTGAGAAACAATAAGAGAAGATAAGGCTTGGGTTAACTGTGAAACATGCTAAATATAATTAAGGTCACTGAGTATCCCATAAAGGAGTAGGAATGGTTAATAACACTCTCAATTAACTGTCAAAATGATATTCAAGGCAGGGCAAAACAGAGTTCTGATGCGATGCTGCCGCTCTCAAGTGGCATGCAAACAAACATCAAATGGTCAGTAAATCACCCAAGCAGAGAAGGAGGAGTGGGGATCGTAGAGCAAAGTAATCAGCTCATGATCTGGAGGCCTTTAATTCTACGCATGGCGTGCCAGCCGGTCACACTGCATGCAAAAAGCTCTGTAAAGAAAATCGAAAAATGCTACTCAAGCAATTGGTCAAGTGCATCAAAGGATATGTAGTAATGCCCATTCTAAAAGCCTTTGAGTTGAGAGTTTGTGGACGAACAGTATAGTTTTGACATTTAAAGTGACCTATAAAGGGCGATAGCCCCCAACTTGTAGTAATAGTCTGGTTAGCGATATTTGCTCAACACAACGACTTTTATAATAGGCACTACTACATATCCTTTGAAGCAGTTGACCAATTGCCGATCCACCAATATCATATATGCAATCCATTGTCCTTGTGACTTGGTGTACATTGGTCAAACTACACAAATGATTAAAGCCCACATTATCCAACATGAGAGCCAGACTGGGTGCAAGATTGAGAACACCCCATTGGTTTCCCACTTCATTTCTCATAATCATACGAAAGATGATTTCAACTGGCAGGTAATTGGCCAGCCTTGACTTCCAGTGAGGGGTGGAGATATTTTACTCTTATTCACACGTTGTGAATTTTGTTGGATTTCACAGTGTGAGTCAGAAAACAAATGGCCTTAATTCTTTGGATGAATGAAACAGCATGGTGACTACATAAATCTCGAAAGCTTAGAATCTTGTACTAGTTTTGACATTTTCCTCTATATTTAAAACTCATGCTAGGAATTCTTGTCACATTTGTTCCTTTGAACTGTACTATTCTTAAAAAATGTTAATTCTGTATTGTCCTTTCCTTGTTCATTGGAACAATTCTATTTCGTAGCTGTGGCCATTCCTTTGTAACAATTTTGATTCTCGATTTTTGTTCATTTTAGGCATAAACATTTTAACCATGTTTCACATCTCTGTATATTTTGCAAAGACTGTACGCCCTTGTTGAAGGATAGGATCCGCTATGCTGCTTTCGCCTTTCTCTCCCTCCATCTATTGGACCATTGTATCTACTGGCACATTTCCCTCCACCCCCCCTGGAGCCTATATTTCCCCACGGTCCCCACAGGGTACTCGAATCTCCTGTTTGGCCATGTGTATGCTGCCTGTCAAAGTTCTAGCGGTTGCACACTGCTGACACCTTCTGGCTTGTAATGCATTTTGACCCTGAGGCGCTCCTTCGTGAGCAGCATGCCGTACCTGTGTGCACATTGTTCCTGCCTATAAGACGATTTACTCTCTACATGCCACCTTATACCTCAACATTTTCCACTTTGGTTGGGCTTTGGTAGCTCTGTTCTGAGTTCCATTTTTCAGTTTTCCTTATAGAGCTTGTTACGGGCGAGCGCAAAGCGCTTCCCTCCCTTGTTGTTATCTCTCTTTGGGCTTCAAACCACGCCCATGTCACTTCAGTGTCTTTCACTGGTCCGTGGGCTTGCCTATTAATTAAAATCTGCTTGCTTTCATTAGAGGAAGGCATGCACCCATCATGCAGTTGCCGGTGGTTAGCCCTTCTCGAGCGCAGTGACCAAGTACTGAAAACATACGAGGCTCGCTGTTCTCCGTCCGGTTTCTGGACTACTATTTTTCTGTTTTCACAGTGTGATCTCGCTGGGCAGAAGTCGAGCGATTTGCATGACATCGGCCCTGTTACATAGTTAGTTGCACTTCTGCTGGTTATGTAGATAATTGCACTTTTGCCGGTTACGTGGATGATTCCACTTTTGCCGATAGGTTTCACTACGAGTGAACTTTTATTTCCATTTGTGTGTCTGCTTTGCACTGATGGAAGCCGTCAGTCGCTTATGTGAAACTTTTACTTTTCAGTTTATATGGCAAGAAAAGTCCAATTAGTAATGTGAAACTGTTTTATTTTCATTTTTAATTTATGTGGCAAAAAAAATCGGTTAGGAGTTTACAATGCTAATTGCTCGAGCTCAAGCAAACATGAGACTGGTTGCATTGCAAATGCTTGTTTTTGCATGTGGTGTGACTGGATGTCACACCAAGCAAAGGCCTCCTGATCATGAGCTGATTCCCCGCTCCTCCTTCTCTGCTTGGTGATTTACTGACCATTTGATGGTTTTAAACGCCACTTGGGAATGGCAGCATCTCCTCGACATGCTGCTTTGCCAAGTCTTGAATATCGTTTTGACAGTTAATCATGCGCTTCTCCTTGCAATCTCGGCACTCCTGCCGCTTCGCTCCTGCCACGTTGCCGGCTGTGTTGTTCCCGGCCGTGGTTGCTGCTGCCATTACTTTTCCATCAACGTTACCCGCCGGTACTACCACCGTTGCCACCGCCTGGGGAGGCGAGGTGTGGCGCAGATGGTGTAGGCGTCAGAGGCCGGTGAAGGTCGTGCAGCCAGCTGCCATCAAGCTGCGAATTCGGGAGAACTTGTGAGTTTGATGGAGGATAATTGTGACCTGTCAATCGCATCATGCTTTTACACCGAGCACCGACTCATGCAGGTCTACCATAACCAAGGAGAATACACAGGCGTCTTACTGACGTTTCAGGGTGCGTGCTCGTGCCACCTCCCAGTAGCGTTTACTTGTAATTTCTATCAGGGTACATATTCCCCCCCCCCCCTTCCACCCATATGGTTCCCTGTGTCGCGTGGGCTCTCATTATCCTAAATGAGACTACTGGATTTCTAGGCAGCAGGATCGATCACGGTGTGGGGGACTGAGTCTGACCCACGTGTAAGGAACTCTGTCACCCTAAATCAGTTTTTTGCTCCGGCTAACTAGCAGTGCCTCATTTCTCCCAAAGGGAAGAGATGATTGGGCAGCCGAGCGCATGACATCTGTGGAACTTCTCAGGGAAGTCGTGGTCACTCAGATCCAAACCAACTCTCTCATTTACAGTATGATCTCATATACAAATGACAAAGGCAGTATAAGTTTTATATAATGTTTTAATAAAACGACTGCATTTTAGATAATAAGGCGTGAGCCGCAATAACCGGAACCATACAACGCAGTAGGATTGAAATAGTCACCAGGAGAGTAAAACATAAGAACAACGCTATCATGGTGTCTAATAGTTTCTACTCTCCCTCTGCTAGTTCTATTTCGAGCACAGCATGTTAAGCTTCTAACTTGCCTTTCTGAATCACTGGGGAGACATCAGCCCTCATACCTGAGCAAAGGCCTGTGATCTTGGTTCAGCATCTGCAACGAGGCAGTCAGCATCTAGTTGTGGTTCCATGGTCGGAATCTCCCTCTTGCGTGTATTGGGACAAGGAAGTGTTTTTATAACTAACATGTCAGCGTGATCACAAAATGTCCCTACGCAGGAATGCCAAAGACTAAACTCCTACCACGTCTATCGGCAATGTACCAGACTGTATCCTTGACTGAAGCACAGAGTGAACAAGAATGTGTTATGGAGAACTCCAGTGCTGAAGTAGGCTAAACAGTGTGATATGAATATAAAACAAGACCGTAGAACTGGCTATTTGAAAAATAACAGTACGAAGCCGAATAAAAAGCATTTAGAGCAAAGTGCACAGAGGCTCTAAGCTGCAAGCAATGAATAAAATACATCCAGGGCAAAGTGCACAAAGGCCTAAAGCCTGAAGCTAATGCGCAAAGGATACGTAAAAACTAACCACACTACACCCTCCCCTTGTCGGTAGAAAGTGGTTCCAATAATATAAAAGTATGCCCCAGATATAAACAACACATGAAAAGATATATTTCGACAAGGTCAGAGGACAACAAAGTCATAAATTTGGGAAGCATGTGACGATAAAGCCAATTTCAATATAATGTCAATTTATGAGGAGAAAAAAAAAATCCAATTGTCAGACAGAAGCAATAGAAAGCAGGAGCTCCTCCACTTCGATATATGTCAATATTGGAAAATCCACGCCAAAAAGTACCATGGAGCAGGTGTGTTCCAAAGCCCCAAAGCCATCCAGGGCGGCACCCCGTGCAGGGCCTATGAATGAGACAATACCATCTACCTCCAGGAAGGGAATCTCATAAACCGCCTCACGAAGCAAACCCAACCGTAGTACACAAGTCTGGGAGTGAGCCCTAATCGGGAACATCAACAGATCAGGATCACCCACTGGAGGGTGCTGCAGCGAGAGACAGAGAGCCAGTTCATGTTCAAACGAGCACCAGAGGCACCGAAACACGGGTTGCACACAATCCAAAACCGGTCGGAATGTCAGAGACCAGTCACACTCCAAATGTCCCAGGAGTGTCGCTCCAAAATGCTGCAACATGCGTTCACGACACAGCTGCTCTGACGGGAGCATCACTATAGGATCTCGTCGTGGCGGGACAGCCATTACGGAGGAACAGCAGCAATAACAAGACTCCAGCCAATAAAGCCAAAGTAATTGGGAAACCCCCAAAAATGCTTCCGAAAATAGAGTGTATAGCCGAAGGTATTAAACCGAATAAAGAAGAGAAGGTGTGAGCAAAACCAACACCAATGGCTTTGAAAAAATGTGCAATTCCAGCAGTGCTGGACGCATTAAATATACGTCCCACGAGTTCACCAAAGTGACTCGGAAAGTTAGTATTCAAAAGGGACTGTATTTCTGCCGATGACCTTGCCACCTGAAGTGCGTAGGTCTCGCTAGCAGATGTAAGGGCCACATGCTTTTGAAACAATAAAGCCTTTAGTCGACTCAACTTGTCGAAATTTACCTTGGAAGTAGCAATATGAGGCCAGATGTCTGCTACCTCCCTAATTTGAGTAGGGGGAAACAACACATTCCCGCAGAACGTAACGGCCTTGGTGACAACGACTACGTAAACTATTCCGACACGCATGCCACAGCAGCATTCGCTGTTAAGAACAATGTAACTGCCGTTAGAAAGCACCTGGAAAGTGTTTTTAATAACCAGGACTGGAACTCCCTTCAGATTACAAGCTAAGTTAGCAATCGAAGCGTTACACGCCCCGTGCAAGGACAGCTGTTTACAAACCATGGAATGGCTGACAGAAGTTTTGCATTCACTACCGCTAAGAAAAACCTCCCTCAAACCATTAATACATCTGTATAGAAAGGGAAGCTCTCACACCTCGTGTATGTAACTGTCTCCCAACCGTTCGTATCTACCCACCGGAATGTGCTTCAAACAAGAAGTAAATTGCAGAGTGGAGATAGGCAAATTAATAACCCCATGAATCAACCACTCAGCTGACGGAATCTCAGCAACCGTAAAAGGCAGTTTCTCCAATTTCTCAATATTTAACATGACATAAGTCGCTTCCTTTTTAGCCATCAGCTGTTGTTGACGAGTCAAATTAAAGGAAACAAAGATCTCCCTGGCACGAATGTGCTGCCACGGAACGCGACCTGCCTTCAAGGTCTGTAGAGTCCAACCCAGCTGCATGATGGACCGCGTCTGACTCTGCCCATGATATAAAGAAGACACATCCGATTTAATAATGTCTATAGCAGAGGAAACAATGCTGTCAATTGTGTAAACACGGTCAGAAAGGGTATGCATCCCATTATTCACAACAGACAAAGCCTGTATCAGGTTTTCCTGATCAATTTGCCTCAACCGGGCCGCTGCCTCTTGTTGTGAAAGCTTCCAAATCTCATTATATACTTCGTATAAAAAACTTTTCTTCCGAGGCACCTTAGGTCCTGACAAAAAATCTTGTAAGTCAGTATCATTAGACAGTAACTTGAGATGTGATTTAACTGCATCCAGCGTGGATGATCTTAACCATTGTTGACAAAGCTTTCCCACGCTGTATGTAGTAATGATATCAGCATGTTCTGGTGATATGTAGCGAGGGTCTGCCCTACTAGTCCTGAACCCCCCTGAAGAGGTGACAAAACGTTGATGACACTTATTAGTGTCTACGGGCTATAATAACCACCCGCCCGGATGTATCAATGAAGTGTTAAGCGTACCATTCTGGACCCAATGTGTAAACTCACTAAATGTGGCATTAACATATCGCTGCCAATTATTTAATTTGGAAGGGACTCTCTAATCGTTGCTAAGCCCAAACAGCTAGTCTGTTGTACTGTGTCATTGAGGAAAATCATCTGCACAGGGATAATACATGCCCTAAATAATGTGTCCCTGCCTTGCATTTGCCAATTTTTCGTTCCCCAGACACTTTTTAAGTCAACAGTCTTAAACCAATATTCATACCCCTCAAACGAAAGTTTAGATACAAACAAATTTTAATACAGTAATTTACTATCGGTCAATAACATTTGCTTATTAGCATACGGAGTAACTTTAAAATAATACGACTTAGCATTTTGTTGATTATGCCCAGAAAAATATGCAAATTTATCATAATACGTTTTAGAACTCCCCTGTGGAGGAGTTGGGCAATGTTCCCATTGCACATAATCAAATATCGACTTAGGGCTACTTGCTTTATGAATAAAATGGTGTCCATAATAGTTGTAGCAAAACATGTCACCATGATTATCTCTAAATAGGTAAGCATCTTCATCATCGTAGACAGTATAATATTGTAAATCTGTCAGCATAGAATCTACTGTCTTCACATCCCAATCATCAGAAACAATGCCTGGTATAACAATATCATTCATTGATAATTTGAGAACATACGGTATTTGAATCAATTCAGTAGGACCATATATATCAAATATTACTTTATCCCACACAATCCCATCCGGAATCGGAATAGCAGAAATGTTCACATTGGACAAGTCTCTTCGAACCATATGAGACGAAAAATGTGGTTTTAACACCGTCTCCACGTGCTCAATGTCAGATCGTTCAGGAAGAAAATGACCATGTATTACTAGAAAAAAAGTAACCACAAATCCCAACCACAAAAAAAGAGTCATTACGGCCATAAAAAGCCACAAATAGTTCCAAGGAAAAACAAAATATGTGCATTTAAGCCAACACAGCAGCTTACGTGGACCTCGGATTGAAGATAGTGAGGACGAGGAGTCTGACACGGCATCATCAGTGTCGTTGAAGCAGCCAGAGGCAGTTCTTGCAAAAGGTGCAACTGTAAACAAAGAAGCAGATGGAGGCTCTCGCCTTGGCACACTGTAAACCACATGTTCAGAAATATCAGTAGAACATACAGCGTCTTGATCAAAAGATTCCAAATTAATCGTCGTCTGTGGAACAATCGCAAGATCAGCTTCCACCTTCCCCAGCTCGGAGAGGAAACAGCATCGGTGCAGATCACCTGCAGCGGGAATTCTTCCCCAGTAGTGAGAGGGATTCCGGAACTACTGGGTGTCCCCCTTGGTCTGCTGTGCAGAATCGGCCACATGTTGTAACTTGACATTATCAATGGAAACAAAGCGATTTCCTTTGGCCCCGTGCAGCGGCGGTAAAATCAAAGTTCTCGTGCCGCTAACCCCTAACACAGGGACTGGTGCTCGATAAGAAGGACCAAATTCTTTCTTTACTGCAACCTTTTCACGCACTAGATCCCCAATCCTGGGTATCCAACCAGTAGGCGTTACTGGCTCATCCTTAATTCCAGTGGAGGCAGCACTTGCAGAAGAATTATCTTCACAGAATTGTTGTAAATCCTGCAAAACAGTGACACGATCATTTATGTCAAAGGGCGTATCTGCCGCCTCCACACCAGGACCATCTAGATCAGGAACATACATTTGTGTTCCAAACAGGCACTCATATGAAGTACAACCCCCGAGGGACCTTCTAGGCAAGTTATTAAGTGCTCTCTGTACTCCATACAGGTGGGCTAGCCAACTACGACCCGTACCTATAACTCTGGCCGTTAAGGATTGCTTTAAATCACGATTTAAACGCTCCACGACAGAATTTCCCTCGGGATGAAATGGAGACGAGAATTGGAGTTGGACCCCCAACGAAGCCATGGTGTCCCTGAATGCCTTAGAGGCAAAAGCAGGGCCCTGGTCCGAATGAAAAGCCGCAACTGCAAATGTATCGACAAAGATGCGCAAATCTTTAATAACAGTCCGAGCGTTAGCCGAGCGCTGTGGCCAGACCCACACAAATCTGGAGCACGAATCTACAGCAACCAAAATATATTTGTATGCACTATCTGGCGTCAGCGGACCACAATGATCCAAGTACACACACTGTAAAGGCTTATTTGAAATCAGAAGGGGCGTCTAGCCATCGAAGCTTTAATTTGTTGACAAACGTCACAACAAAGGACATGCTGCTTTGTCTCCTTATAGAGACCAGGCCACCAGTAACGAGCCTGTAAAAGCGAAATAGTGGCAGCCACACCAGCATGTGCAGATGCCGCCCCCTCATGTGCTGCAGAAATGAATCGAGGTCTCTCAATTTTATTGGGCATATCACGTACACCAATGCCTGGAATGTTAACAACAGCATTTAGCGCACCACCCAAGCAGTAACTATATTTAGAAGGAAATCCTTTAGGAAAGGGCGTGCCATCAGCTGTAGCCTTTATGGCAGCCGAAATCTCTGTGTCTGGTTTGGAACTCGAAAGAGTCACTGCAGCCACAGTGGCGACTGCCACTGGCGACTTCGCGGCTTCATCAGCCAAAGTATTCCCAGCAACGTGTATTCCAACGCGCTGGTGTCCAAGTGTATGTACAACATGGACTTTAGGAAGCGTCTCTTTCAGAGCCGCAACCTTACCCCACAGCAATTTGTGTTTAATGGTGTTGCCTTTAGAATCTCTGAACCCATTCAACTTCCAATAGTGTAAATATTCATTGAAAAAATGAACACAGTAGTAGGAGTCACAGACCAGCAATGTTAAAGTCGCCGGATCTGCGTGTTCCAATGCTAATAATAGAGCCTTGAGCTCAGCCAGCTGTGCCGTACAATCTCCCAAAGTTTGTGTATAGGTATGTCGGGGGCAGAACACTTCCCCCTCCATAGTGCCGCTCACCACCGCACATGCAGCAGAATACTGTTGTTTAGTCCCAACCGCTGGTTGCGCAGAGCCATCGGTATACATGACCACCTGATATTGGTCAATAGGCAATGTGCCAGCAGGAACTGGGTATTCCATTTCATATTGAAGAAATTCTTGAGTCTGCAGTTTAGGGTCAAAGATGTAATCTACATCAGTGGCTGTCAAAGACGTAGCCCATTGTATCCATCGCGGGTGTAAAGCTTTCGAATTAGGAACACTCGCTTTAGTAACAGCCTCTAAGGCCGGAATCGGGGAAACGACAATGATGCGTTGGCCCTGGGCCAGAGGTCTTTCTTTAATCACAGCCATCTGTACAGCAGTGAGTATTTTCTCAGTTTGTGCAAATCGTTGTTCTGCAGCAGAATACAAGTGGGACTTGTATGCTATCGGGACTGTCTCACCCTCATTAAAGGTGACATATGTAAACCCAACGGCACCAGGTATTACCCTGATGACCAGCTGCGTTTTATTGTCCCTAGTGTGTAAATGTTTAACTGCTAAGAGATCAGTTTGTAGATCTCGAAGAATATGTGTATGCTCAATCGTCCAAAATCTACTTGAAAAATTTGGGCGAATCAACTCGTATAAGGGTTTTATACGCGTAGCATAATCAGGAATGTAAGTTCTGCCAAAATTCAGAAACCCCAACAATGACTCGAGCTTCCGAACCGTATTAGGAGGCTGCAACTGAGCACATTTCTCCAAAAAATGTGGCGCTAAGCTCTTGCCCTCATTCGACAACTCATATCCCAGGAAAATGAGGCTGAGGAAGACAATCTTCGATTTCTTAAAATTAAACTTATAGCCAATTTCAGCAAACCCCACAACAACGTGTGCTACACACCTTAGATGTTGCAGAATTTCATTGTCTGTCAAATATATGTCATCAACATATGATAACGCTTCAGGGTCCAACTAGTGCAGAATTTCAGTTACACAAGCCGAAAATAGCCCTGGGCTATTCTTATACTCCTGAGGCAAACGACAAAACTTTTTCTGGGAGCCAAACGCACTGAAACTGGTATAGTCCCGACTTTCGGGCGCTATATTTTGGCAGAAAAATCCATTCGAGATATCTAACGTTGTTTTGTATTTTTTACGCACTATCCTAAATGAATGGTCCGGTTTAGCAACTGGAAATAAGGGATTATTCATCGGCGAGACACAGGGTTCAATTACACCCTGGTACTCCAATTGTGTAAGAATATTCCTAACCGATGCCCTTGCCTCAAATTTGATAGGATACTGCGGCTGCGGCTGAGGTTCGCCCTTTATTGGAATTACATGATAAGGTGATTGTCTATCCCACCCCACGTTATTTCTATATAGGGCGGGGGCCTGTGCTAGAGCCCATGTTTTACTATAGGACTCCGCTAGTTCTCTCGGAACAAGTGGCGAGAAGGAAGGTGTAATAACCTCCTCCCCAACCGGACAGTCGCAAACAAAGTCAGGTGGCCAATCCTGTTCAGCCAGCAGAACGTCATATGATTTTACCACATGGTCCCAAAAGATGGCGTGTACAATGCGGTCAATGTCCCCTTCTAATTGCAAAGTAATCTCATATACTCTATCAGGATCAGAGACACGCATGTCTGCCGTTTCAACTTGTTTGAAGTCATCAGTTGCTTTCACCTCCAGATGCTCTAGAAGACTCCGGCGAACTATTGTGACCTCTGCCGCGCTGTCTAACAGTGCCAACGCCCATGTCTTGTTCGTCAAGAGAACTCTCTTCTTGAGTGGCATGTCTAACTGAGACTGCTGCCACCTTCTTCTTTTTAAATTGTTGTTTTTGTTGGAGTGGTTTCTCTTCCTGTTTAACAGAAACCTCAGTTGAGCGTTGTGATTCCTGTCTTGGTTTCACGTACTCAGTTCTCCGCTCTGACCGCCCATCTCTCTCACTTCTCTTGTCTGAGGAGTCCTGAAAGGAACGAGATTGGCGTGTATCAGTATATTGATATCTATCAGGCGTCTTCAAATTATCCCTATTCCTGAGATTATACCTACTCTGCGGGGTCTCCGGTTGCGGAGACTGCCCCCCATCTTTCTTAGGTGTTTGCTGTTTCTTTTCCCAGCGCTTTTTAGTACCCTCAGGTTGCTGTTGTTTAGCATTTTCTTTATTATTTTTACCCTGTAATTGGCGTTTTTGTGGTCTAGCCCCTAGGCTATCGCGACCAATACTAGAATATGTTTCTGCAATTATTCTCGGGAGTTCCCGCTCTTGATTAATCTGCGGAACGTCCCGAAGACGCATTCGCACTGCTAGTGCTACTGCCTCTCCCTTGAGATTACTCAAAATAATAGAAGAAACTGCGGCAAAATTGCCCATCAACTGCATGCCCAAATCTAAGGCAGGGGCAGCCCCATATTCATGTTCAATTTGTTTAAGCACTTCCGGTAAATTAGCTAATGTTGGTGTACCGTGTGCCGTAGTGTAGAGCGCGGCAAACACTGTGCCCCAGGTATTACAAAGGTCCACCGGAGGAACCATCCCATACGGCAAACACATCGTCAATATTCTATGTTTATCCTGAGGTCCCGTATGGGGAAATACTGCTTCCAGCGTATTAATTTTTTGCGCCAGCCAAAATGGAGTTTCCTCACGTTTAGCCAGTACTTTACCCATAACTGAGTGTACAGTGGCCGGATTAATACCCGGTACCACTGCTTGTGGGTGCGCCGGAGCAGCACGCGCTGCATTAGTATTTAATGCCTGCATGACAAACTGAACCAGTCTTCTGTATGTAGCTGCCAAATCCATATATAAACGACGCACGTCAGCCACTACCAAATTAGCAACCGCAGGATATGGTGTGTAAGTAGCCAATAAAGGCCAGGTAGGACCTTCATTACTTAAGGGACCTAACCTAACCGGTGCTACTGTGTGTGGGAGGGCGCCATCAAGCCAATTATGGTGTTCTTGATAAGATAAAGGTATCTCTAAGTATGCATAAGCCCTGTACTGTCCAGGGAGATTCGCAACAGTGTATTCGTGAAAAGTGTTTGTACCCCCATCAACTGCTGGAAATACGACCCAAGAATAAAAAAGTTCTGTTCTATAGGCTGCATGGGCGTCCACCACAAAAGTGACCGGATACCCCCTGGACCGTCAGTCCATGTGCTATCAGATGTCCTGTGAGCGGTTGTTGCATATTAAGCGCTATATTCACTACATTTGGATTCGCCATTTGTAAAAACAGCACTAGGTCAGAGAAGGCACACCAATATCGGGGTTTTCCTTTCAAAGTTCAAGTTTGAACAACCAACCACTAAGTAATAGGATGTACCTATCCCGCGGCGGCGGAAATCCTCAGCCCCATGGACGTCTCCGCTTACGGAACCGAGGAGTCAATATATATATGAGACCGAGAGAGTCAGCCGGACCCAAAAATTAGAGCCAGACCAATCATTGGCGGCGCCATGTCGCGTGGGCTCTCATTATTCTTAAATGAGACTACCGGATTTCTAGGCAGCAGGATCGATCACGGTGTGGGGGACTGAGTCTGACCCACGTGTAAGGAACTCTGTCACCCTAAATCCGTTTTTTGCTCCGGCTAACTAGCAGTGCCTCATTTCTCCCAAAGGGAAGAGATGATTGGGCAGCCGAGCGCATGACATCTTTGGAACTTCTCAGGGAAGTCGTGGTCACTCAGATCCAAACCAACTCTCTCATTTACAGTATGATCTCATATACAAATGACAAAGGCAGTATAAGTTTTATATAATGTTTTAATAAAACTACTGCATTTTAGATATTAAGGCGTGAGCCGCAATAACCAGAACCATACAACGCAGTAGGATTGAAATAGTCACCAGGAGAGTAAAACATAAGAACAACGCTATCATGGTGTCTAATAGTTTCTACTCTCCCTCTGCTAGTTCTATTTCGAGCACAGCATGTTAAGCTTCTAACTTGCCTTTCTGAATCACTCGGGAGACATCAGACCTCATACCTGAGCAAAGGCCTGTGATCTTGGTTCAGCATCTGCAACGAGGCAGTCAGCGTCTAGTTGTGGTTCCCTGGTCGGAATCTCCCTCTTGCGTGTATTGGGACAAGGAAGTGTTTTTATAACTAACATGTCAGCGTGATCACAAAATGTCCCTACGCAGGAATGCCAAAGACTAAACTCCTACCACGTCTATTGGCAATGTACCAGACTGTATCCTTGACTGAAGCACAGAGTGAACAAGAATGTGTTATGGAGAACTCCAGTGCTGAAGTAGGCTAAACAGTGTGATATGAATATAAAACAAGACCGTAGAACTGGCTATTTGAAAAATAACAGTACGAAGCCGAATAAAAAGCATTTAGAGCAAAGTGCACAGAGGCTCTAAGCTGCGAGCAATGAATAAAATACATCCAGGGCAAAGTGCGCAAAGGCCTAAAGCCTGAAGCTAATGCGCAAAGGATACGTAAAAACTAATCACACTACACCTGAATCTGGGAGGGGTGTGTCGGCGCACCTGGGAACATCTCAACAGCTCTTCTGGACTCTGACCTTCCTCTTACTGGGGCAAAGACTTACCTTTTACAGTGCCCTGACCCTGGGTGGAATGTGGGCGCACTTGGGAATAGTGCCAGCAGTCTTTCTGGACTCTGATTCCACCCCCACAATGGGATAAATACACTTCCTACAGCTGGCACACTTGTGAATGAATTATCAGCACAATGAGATCTAATACATCTAGACAACTACCGGCACCCAGTACCCGTAAAATGACTAGAAGTTGAATTTCGAAGGCTGCAGCTGGGAAATTGGAGATAACTATCCCAGCCCAGGTTTCCCCTTCAATTTTCTCTGTCGAAGCATCGCCAACTACCTCTGAAGCTTTATCGTGCACCAACAAATTCACCCTTTTAAAAGATCCTACCTCAGCCATTTACTCAACTACTTCTAACATCGTAGGGCTACTGACTCCTCTTTAACTGCAAAGAAACATCAATTTCAAAACACACGCCACATCTACCCATATCAGCGAGGCTATGTGCGCTGGAGACCCAACTGGTAACTCAATTGGTAACTTTATTACTATTAAGGCGCAAGTCCAAACAGACAATCAGTTCTTCTCGACACCACTAACAGGCAATCAAGGCTGAATCAGTAACAACAAAGGCGATAACAGCCCAATAAAATCCAGGGACAAATCTAATAATTCGTCCCTTCTTTCCATATATTTAAGAAACAATAGCAAGCTAGTAGAAGCACTAGAGGCTAAAAAAATCACTCCACCCAATACGGGGGACGTGCGACTACTGTCACCAATAGAGATTTCGAGCACTTTGGACCTGGAGCTGCCCACCGATTCTAGTCCTGTTTGTAAGTCATTGAGACATTCATGGACTACCCTGGCTCAAGACCAACCAGTTGGCTTAGCTTGTATGTCCTTCAACTCAGAGCCCACAGAAAAAGTCGCCAGACAAGAAGAGTCGAGTAAAGGAGAAATCCGAGACAATGCAGAGCTCTAAGCAGAGACTATAAACATTTCCAAACATTATGCCTCCTTGCTAAGCATACTTCACACAATGATTACAGCAATCAGATAAACTTTATCTTCAAACTGACCTTAGCAGAGTTGTAACAGCCTACCTTGCTGAAAGTGATATCAAGCTGGGGAAACTGGCAGACTTCATATTACAAGACCAAGACAGGAACTGTTTGAAGCAATCATCATGCGGGTGTGGCCCCAATACCGACAAACTAAGTTGAATTCCAGCCATTCTCACTAGCATTCTAAAAGATCGAAGAAGCTATGAGGCTGAAAAAAATGGTAACTGTCTCATAGAGCAGTGTAACTACATACAAAATCAGAACTCTGGACTGAAAGTTCGGAACCAATGTTCGGTAAATGTGAAAACAAACAATCAGGCCGAGCAATCCACGTTGGATCAGGTTTTGGTTGATGAACTAATTGCAATTGTTGGACTTTGTTGCTTATGCGGGGTCATCCCCATTCTTTTTGCCTCCTGCCTCCTATTTTTTTTCTGACCTGTTGCTGTTGGCTTTTGAACTCTGAGCACTTTACCACTGCTAACCGGTGCTAAAGTGCATATGCTATCTGTGTAAAATTGTATGTAATTGGTTTATCCATGATTGGCATATTTGATTTACTAGTAAGTCCCTAGTAAAGTGCACTAGAGGTGCCAGGGCCTGTAAATCAAATGCTACTAGTGGGCCTGCAGCACTGGTTGTGCCACCCACATAAGTAACTCTGTAATCATGTCTCAGACCTGCCATTGCAGTGTCTGTGTGTGCAGTTTTAACTCTAAATTCGACTTGGCAAGTGTACCAACTTGCGAGGCCTAAACCTTCCCTTTTATTACATGTAAGGCACCCCTTAGGTAGGCTCTAGGTAGCCCTAAGGGCAGGGTGCAGTGTATGGTTAAGGTAGGACATATAGGGCCTCATTCCGACCCTGGCGGTACAAGACCGCCAGGGCCGGGGGCAACGGAAGCACCGCCAACAGGCTGGCGGTGCTTCATTGCCCATTCTGACCGTGGCGTTAAAGCCGCGGTCAGAAAAGGGAATCCGGCGGTTTCCCGCCGGATTTCCCCTGCTTGGGCAGAACCTCCATGGCGGCGCTGCCGCCAGGAACAGGATGGCGGGAACGGGTGTCGTGGGGCCCCTGGGGGCCCCTGCACTGCCCATGCCAGTGGCATGGGCAGTGCAGGGGCCCCCTAACAGGGCCCCAGAGAGATTTTCACTGTCTGCATTGCAGACAGTGAAAATCGCGACGGGTGCAACTGCACCCGTCGCACCCCTGCAACACCGCCGACTCCATTCGGAGCCGGCTTCAATGTTGCAGGGGCTTTCCCGCTGGGCTGGCGGGCGCTCCTTTGGCGGGTGACCGCCAACCCAGCGGGAAAGCCAGAATGGCCTCCGCGGTCTTTTGACCGCGGAGCGGCCAAGTGGCGGTTCCCGTTTGGCTGGCGGCAACCGCCGCCAGCCAAACTCAGAATGAGCCCCATAGTAATGTGTTTTATATGTCCCAACAGTGAAATATTGCTAAATTCGTTTTTCACTGTTGCAAGGCCTGTCCCTCTCATAGGTTAACATGGGGGCTACCTTTAAATCTGATTAAAGTGTAGATTCCCTTTGGGATCGGATGGACATGTGGAGTTTGGGGTCTCTGAGTTCACAATTGAAAAATACATCTTTTAGTAAAGTTGATTTTGAGATTGTGCGTTTGAAAATGCCACTTTTAGAAAGCGAGCATTTTGTTGCTTATACCATTTCTGTGACTCTGCCTGTCTGTGGATTCCCTGTCTGGGTCAGTTTGACAGTTGGGCTGGTTGCACCTCACACTAGACAGTGACACAAAGGGAGCTGGGGTGTAGCCTGCATATCCTGATAAGACATCTGTGCTAGGAGGGAGGTGAGGAGTGGTCACTTACACCTGAAAGGGCTGTGCCTGCCCTCACACAATGCAGTCTCCAAACCCCTGGCGAGTGTCTGGGGCCTGGCCTGGGCAAGGCAGGATTTCACATTCCAAAGAGACTTTACTTTGATGAAGGCCTACTTCAAAGGAGAAATTGGGTATAAAAAGGGCACCCGAAATCACAGACTTTAGAAACACTTCTGGAACCAAGAGGAATCTCTGCCTGGAGAAGAGCTGAATAGCTGAGGAAGAAGAGCTGCCCTGCCTGCGCTTTGTGGAGCTATCCTGCAGTTGCTGCTTCTGCCAGAGTAAGAGGGCAAAGACTGGACTTTGTGTGCCTTCCATCTTGAGAAGAAATCTCCAAGGGCTTGATCTAGAGCTTGCCTCTTGTTGTTTGAAGTCTCAGGGACAGCAAAGACTTCTCTCTGCCAGCACCTGGAATCTCTGGAGAGACTCCTTCTCTGCCCTGTGGTGCCCATCCAGTTCCTGGGACCCTGAAAGGAGAAGCTGGCAGCCTAAAGACAAGAAAATCCACGCACAGAGCGTTGTGTGGGGAACAGATTGCTGCAAATCCGATCTGCGGCTGAAAAAATGACGCACCGCCGGATCCGCAGCTGAGAAACGACGCTCGCAGGAAACGCGACCGAAGAATCGACGCACGGAGCAGGAGAAATGACGCGCAGCATCGCTGACGGAGGCTGGGAGATCACAGCCTGCGCTGCGGGATTTTCGGATCATCGTACAGCTGGATTTTTGACTCAAGTACCGCTGTGCGGGGTTATTTTTGACGCACACCAGGTACATTTTCATTCTAGCAGCGCTAGTGTGTGTTTAAAACTACTTAAAGACTCTTTTTGCATTTTTATTGATAACTTGACTTGTGTATGGTGGATTTTTGTCGTTTTGGTCTTGTTTTGTTTAGATAAATATTTCCTATTTTTCTAAACTGGTGTTGTGTCATTTTGTAGTGTTTTCATTAAGTTCCTGTGTGTGTTGGTACAAATAATTTACACCTAGCACTCTGAAGTTAGGCCCACTGCTCTGCCAAGCTACCAAGGGGGTAAGCAGGGGTTAGCAGAGGGTGATTCTCTTTTACCCTGACTAGAGTGAGGGTCCTTGCTTGAACAGGGGATAACCTGACTGTCAACCAAAGACCCCATTTCTAACAGCAATCAATAACAGATACAGAGGATCCTGTACAGAACGGACGGGACAAACTGCGATTGCAGCCTGGCCCGGACAGGCCCCTACTGACTCCTGGCGGAGTATGCCCTCCCACGGGCATGCCACGCCACAAGAATTAGAAGGGTCTCAATCCCCAGTAGAAGAAAAGTCCATGCAACCTCTCCAAAGCTCATCAAACTGTGGTGAATTACTAAGTATAACAGCAAAGAATGGAGGCAGAATTGTATTAATGAAAGAGCAAACATCCAAGAGACAACGTTCCAAGGGTAATTCTCTAATTATGACATTCCATTCCAGCGACAAGTTCACAATGAAGGAAAAAGAGCAAACCACAGCAAAGGTTGACTTTGACACTCCATTTCACTCTCCCACCACAACAGTAACCTCTTGTACAATGGAGAATGGCAGCCAATGGCAGTATTCTTAGCAAGGACCGCAGGACATCCTCAACAGCTGCTGGCGGTGATACCTATGTTAAGGCATTTAAACTCTTCTGATCTATTGGCAATTACATTTCTTTCACAATCTGATAATTCCCAACCTGAGCAGAATGTGTCCATCTGGAGAACAGACGGAATAGCAGCTTTATTACATACAGCAATCCAGCAATTAGATGCTTGGGGCAACTTTTTCGAAACCTACAAAGCCTCGCTATCCCTCACCTTTGTTAGCCTCCACTACTGTTCGAACTGCCAAAACAGGTTCAAAACCAGTTTATTCAGTGCTGCTTAGCGCTTGCGGCCCAACAGGCTTAACAACATGGAGGTCAAGGAAGGAGGACGTGGCAGACAAAGACAAATGGTATTGGTTACCATCCGTCTTAAATGTCCTGGCTTGCAAGTGACCGCACAAAGGATGAGTGGAACCTCCTCCGAGCCCAGCACTCACCATTCTTTCCTAGAACATCGCAGGGCTGAAAAAGGTTCTTTATAAGGTGGGCCCTCCGCGTAAATGGGGCAAGTATGAGCTAATCGCCTTACAAGAACCTTGGCAAATTGATCCTCTTCAGTTACCAGCTTTTACATTACACCACTGTGAGGCCAGAAAGCTACACAGTTTCGGAAGACCAGTGGGGGGCTTGGCAGTTTACGTGTCTATAGTCCTGGATGTACGATCAGAGCAATTACTATTACCGCCACTGGATTTGCAAATTATAAAATTCAGCTTGAGTCACGCAATTGCACCAAGACAGTTTTGCTGTTTATTGTGTATGCCCACCCTACTGCATCTAAAACAAGCATTTACAATGCAACGGGTCTCGCATTTCTCTGAGTTGGAGCTATTAGCAGTTGTAAACTCCCAACTGGATTTTTCTTGCCACATTAAATGGAAAAAAAAGCACAATCGCGCTGCTACAGTTCACTCGTAGTGAAACCTATCGGCAAAGTGCAATTATCTACGTAACCGGCAAAAGTGCAATTAGCAATGTAACAGGGTCGATGTCATGCAAAGCACTCGACTTCTGCCAAGCGAGATCGCGCTGCTAAAAAAGATAAAAAATAGTCCACAAACCGGATGGAAAACAGCGAGCCTCGTATGTTTTCAATACTTCGTCGCCGCGCTCAAGGAGGGCTAACCTTCGGAAAAGTCATGATCTATGCATGTCTTCCACTAATGAAAGCAAGCAGATTTTAAAAGGCAAGCCCACGAACCAATGAAAGACACTGACGTGACATGGACGGGGCTCCGAGCCCTTTTCTAACTACTAAAGCGCCTCGCAAGCGATACGCATGTGCAAGCGCATGCGACGCAGGCTCAACCTAAAAAGGGCACTGTTCAAAAATCTAATATCCATTATAATGGTGGTTAAATTGGCAAATCCAATTTGGGAAATAATTAAAACTGGTGATTTCAACACCAATTTAATCTACACTCCAGCAGACGAGGAATTACTGCTAATCGAGAATGATCTTTGTCCCGTTACACCACAGGCAGCTCAGCTGTGCAAACGCAGAGATCGCAATGTTCAGGAGTTGGTTACTTCGCTGGAGTATCTAGGTTTGAGATGTATAAATGGCAGAACAAAAGAGGGCCTGCCGCATAGGAACACTTATTATAGTGCAAGCAGCAAGTCCATTATTGACTATACCATTCTCTCACTTACATTATTACAATATATGCAGAGATTCATAGTTAAATATACCAAAGTTAGCTACCACATGATTTAGCACTTTGAGTTAAGTTTAAATCTTCCTTGTCATAAGCCCACACCTTCTGACATTGGCTCTTGTCACAGCATCAATCTGAAGCGGCTGAGATGGACTAACAATTCACTTGCCACGTTGGTAGACAAAGTGAAAGAAATAATTGAGATTGGCTGTACATGTCCTAACACGATCATAGCAGCCTGGCCATACTTTTCCACCTGTCTGTTAGCTGATTCTTCTTCTTTTGCAAGACCTACCATCATGGGAATGGCCAGAGGGCATTGTGGATTAAAATTAATATGCTGGACAATAAAAAATAATTAATCCCATTAACAGAGTCACAGTGCCAGTAAACTCTTCAAGTATAACTGAAGAAGCATGGGTAGCTCATTTGAGTAAATCTTTTTCTAACAGCTAGCAGCAGGCTGCACGTGGAACAACAAGGAATAATACAGTTGGTGCAGAGGAAATTAAGGAATCTCCCCAAAACTGGAAGTTAGTTGTCAGTATCTGCCCTCTTGCTATCCATGGAAATCTGATGATCAGTCCTTATACAACAGCAGAAGTGTCAACGATGATCAAAGCTAGTCGCTGGGACAGTGCGTGGGGCCTAAATAGCATTCTTCAAGCCATCTATAAGCAGAATCCTGAATATTGGTCTCAACACCTAGCGGCTCTTTATAATGAGTGGCATTGACATTTGAGATCCCTGGTGATTGGAGATGCTCAATAATAAGCACAATTTACAAGGGCGGGGATTGCTCAAATCCAGCAAACTGCAGACTGATTGCCATCATCGACACAGAAGCAAAATACTATGCCTCTCTAATTTTAGCTGAGCTGACACAATGGTCACCTTTAAGAGATCTAATTCTTGTCAATCAGGCTGAGTTTCCCAAAGGCTTTGGCACAACTACTAATATTCTAGCTTTAGCATTGATTGCTGACAAAATGCAAGCAAACTAAAAATAAACTCCACCTATGCTCTATTGGCTTCAAAGCTGCATTTGACTTAGTGTATCGGGGACTCCTTTGGAAAAAGCTAAGAATATGGGGGCTTCCACCAAACCTCTCATGTGCTATAGAGCAGCTATTCTCGTCCACTTGGACACAAATCAGATTAGCTGACAGCACTAGGCTGACTAGAAGATTCCCCACCGAAGTTGGCTCGAAGCAAGGGTGTGTGCTAGCTCCATAATTGTTTAATTTGTTTGTAGCCGATTTATCTCACAGATTTGACCAGGTCAGCTCCCAGTCTCCTCGGCTGGGCATTTAAGACTGTCCCATCTCTCTTACACAGATGACATTGTTCTTCTTAGTTACACAAGAGTAGGCCTACAAAGATTGTGCACAGGACTTGCAGATTATGCCACGTTCAAGAAACTGGAAATCAACACCGAAAAAACTAAGACCATGTCTATCTGTAGTAATATTGGTTCTTTCCCAACGATCAGGCTAGGCGACTCCATCTTAGAGGACGTTAACTGTTACAAGTATTTAGGGATGCATATAGATAACAAGTTGACCTTCAAGGCTCATCAACAGCACATTGCTAAGAAAGGAAATGCTTATAAATTTGCATTTCGAGCCTTAGCCAAAAACTTGACTGGCTCGACACAAACCTTTGATGAGGGTTATCTCTGCAAAACTCCTGCCATCAATCACTTATGCTAGTGCTGTTATGCTTGGAAGAGATGCACGGCTCCTGGATACACTTCAAATCAAGGCATACATGTGTGTATTTGGGTTCCGGCTGAGCGCCTCCCCAGCAAAAGTCCATTTGGAGTTTGGACTGGTGAACCAAACTTGTGGGAGAAGGTATTCTGTCATAAAAGCATGGCACAAGGTAACACCAAATCAAAATCAAGCTCTCTTCAGTACCTTATGGCAGTCAGTGGACCTGGACCCTAAGTCATCCTATAGGGCTTATCTACACTCTGCATTGGAAGCGACAACCACAACAGCAATGTGGAACACAAACTTATCTCGTCATGCATTCTGTGAGATATTGAATAAAGCTACGAAAACCCATTCCTTTATCACTGATAAGCAAGCATTTGCATCTCGTACACATGTCTGGAGGGACCTCCGCATATATAGGAACCTGCCTCTAGCAGCATATTTATTATGACTTTTTCGTTACATCTGAAAAGTAAACTGATGGCGATTTGCTTTGGATCATTGCCGTCTTTGACAGACCAGCCTTTGTGGAAGTACTGTGGCCCCAGATCATGTAGGCTGTGTGGAGTGGTTAAGGAAGATATTGTACATTTATTCTACATCTGTCCAATCTTAAAACATCTGAGAGTTGTATGGCTAAAAGAAGCTTTTAACAGCCGAGGCATTCGGACCTGTAGGTCAGCTATAATTAATGCTTTCCATCCATCAGACCCTCAGATAAACTGTAGACTGATGAAGTTTTATCTGCTTGTGATAATATTCTGAGTAAGGTGCCATCCATTAGACCCTCAGATTAACTAACGGCTGTCTGACGAAGCATGCAACTGCTCGTGATAGTGTTCTGTGTAAAGTGCTACTTGGCAGGTAACAGCGGATTTTACTTAGTATGATTTCCATGGAATCTTCAACTCACGTTCATGTGTAAAATGTACACAACACCATGGCCACTGAAATAATACCTCACCAGTATTCGGGCATTTTAATTCTGGTACTTTAGACGTTTTAGACACCAGTTTAGAAGATCATATTTATTATTCAATGTTTTCATTATTTCCTAATTTTGTATACATATATTTATTTATAAATGGTGTAATATTGTTTGAGTTCTAATCAATTGAAACAATACATTTGTATTGACATTGAGTGTTATTATCCATTCCTACTCCTTTATGGAGTACACGGGGCCTTAATTATACTTTGCATGTTCCACAGTTACCCCAAGCCTTGTCTTTTCTTATTGTTTCTCAGGTTTCCTGGATACTGTTCAGGTACCACCGATTTGGCCCGCACCTGTTGCTTTTCATTACCAGATTGTCCAGGTCCATACTGGTGTTTTCTCTGTTTTAAATTTCCCCATCTCTCTTCATTCTTTAGGCAGCAATCTTTTTCTTTTGTTTATACTGTCCTGATGATGATCAAACACCGTCGACAAATTTCAACGGGTATACCGACTCAATTTATGCCATGATTTTGAAATACCATATACTGGACTGATCAATATTCATGCATCATATCTATTGACTGATATCCATTTGCTGATTAAGTATTTTCACATGTTTCACTTTGCACCGTTCACTGTTCCTTCATGAGCACTATGGGGGTCATTCCGACCCTGGCGGTCCATGACCGCCATGGCGGAGGGCGGCGGAAGCACCGCCAACAGGCTGGCGGTGCTTCCTGGGCTATTCTGACCGCGACGGTAAAGCCGCGGTCAGAAAAGGGGAACCAGCGGTTTCCCGCCGGTTTTCCCCTGGCCCAGGGAATCCGCCATGGCGGCGCTGCTTGCAGCATCGCCATGGGGATTCCGACCCCCTTCCCGCCAGCCTGTTTCTGGCGGTGTCCACCGCCAGAACCAGGATGGCGGGAACAGGTGCCGTGGGGCCCCTAGGGGCCCCTGCACTGCCCATGCCACTGGCACGGGAAGTGCAGGGGCCCCCTAACAGGGCCCCACAAAGATTTTCACTGTCTGCTTTGCAGACAGTGAAAATCGCGACGGGTGCCACTGCACCCGTCGCACCCCTGCAACACCGCCGGGTCCATTCGGAGCCGGCTTCCTCGTTGCAGGGGCTTTCCCGCTGGGCCGGCGGACAGCCTTTTGGCAGTCGCCTGCCGGCCCAGCGGGAAAGTTGGAATGACCGCCGCGGTCTTTTGACCGCGATGCGGTCATTCGGCGGTAACCGCATGGCGGGCGGCGACCGCCGCCCGCCGCGGTCAGAATGACCGCCTATGTGTTCACTATGTACTTAATACAATGTTTTAAATTATTTTTAATACTGCTTCTAAACTCTTTACAACTTCTGTGAAAATATATGTGCTTACACTATTTTGTTTCCATATTGTCTTTTGTTATTATAACTAAGTTATCTACATTGAACCAGTGCTTTTATGTTACCTTATGAGACATTGTTGCATGATACTATACCTAACCCAGGTCTCAATTGGATTTACGGGTCTCTCCTGTTGTTTTTACTATCAATCCTGAGAGGGTAGTAGCACACAGTTTCTCAGCCTTCCAGGGAAGGTGATACCAGACTCAGGAAACTGGCGCAGCTGTCATGCCATGATCCTTGTTGTGTGGAGATCCACATTGTCCTGGGGTAACTATGGACACACTCCTGTGATTGCTGAGAGATTCCTTTTTTCTCCTGCCAAGGCAAATGTCACTGAAGCATACAAAAACTGATAGATTGGATGCTTGAATTAATCTCAGCCACTGGGTTTTTCAGTCAAGTGTGTGTAGCTTGGTTCCAATGACACAGTGAGCACAGGACCCACATCTGGGCTTACCCATCTCACTTAGAGTGTTACACTGAAGAATGCAAAAGAGTGATTGGTGGGATGCTTGAATTTATTTCAGCCACTGACCATTATTCAAGGCTGCATCTGAGGCCATCATTATTTTGCGCACCACGCCACCTTAGTTTTAACCCATCCATATGCTTATGAGTCTAGACCATTCTCCAGTAGGAGTCTGACCTATAAGCCAGATTCTCCCCAAACCAAAATACAAGCAAAAGACCAGATTTCCCTTGATTGTAGCTCTTCAGTTCGGTGTAGCTTCCTACAGTGGCACAGTGAGCACGGGAATCTTATCTGGGCATACCCGTCTCACTTAGGTTATCGTACTGAAATATACAAAAAAGAGTAGATGGAATGGGTGAATTAATCTTAGTCACTGGTAATTACTCAAGTCCACATCCCAGTTCTTTGTTATTTTGCATATCATGCCACCTCAGTGTTAGCCTAGCCATGTGCAAGTGTGTTCTGACCCTCCTCCAACAGTAGCAGTCCAGAACAAACTGCAGGGTCAGGTCCTCCCTGAACTGGAACACAAGCAAATTAAGACCAGTTTAGCTCTCATTAATGGTCTTCAGTCAGGTACATCTTGGCTCCAGTGGCACAGTGAGCACAGAACCCATGTCTGGGCATACTCAGCACACTAAGGGGGTTATTCTAACTTTGGAGGAGTGTTAATCCGTCCCAAAAGTGACGGTAAAGTGACGGATATACCACCAGCCGTATTACGAGTTCCATAGGATATAATGGACTCGTAATACGGCTGGTGGTAAATCCGTCACTTTTCCGTCACTTTTGGGACGGATTAACACCTCCTCCAAAGTTAGAATAACCCCCTAAGTATACAGAGAAGTGATAGATAAAATGCTTGAATTATTCTCAGCCACTAGTGATTACTGCTCGTAAATTAACAGCATTCGCCAGTAGGAGCAGACTTAAAGCTCTATGCCAGTAAAAGAAAATTAAGACATGTATCATTGTGCATACCCAAAGACCCACAAAGTCTACTTCAGGAACTATTGTCCACAGGAATTAGTAAGGAGGCAGAATCCTCTGAGTGGGTTTTTAGCATAGGTTTGACAAAAAATAATGGAAGAATGGAGAATTCATTATTGCGTGGACCACAGAGCTTTAGATTCCAACATCATTAATGACAAGCATCCATTGTTCCTGATGGAACACCAGTGTTCTCTATGATAAACTTGTGCCAGGCACATTACCAGGTTGTTGTAACTGAAGACTCTTAACCTCCTTCTGCTTTCATAACAACCTTTTGTATTTTTCAGTACAGATGGATGCCGTTTGGCCTTGCACCAGTAGCATCCGTTTACAGTGTGCTTGTACCAGCTATTTAAAGACCTTGAGGAAAACGTCAGATGTTTCCAAGACAACATTTCGGCCTTTTCTAAAACAGCTAAAAAGCATTACCAAATTCTGTGCATCACCAAATTCTGTGCATCATATGATCGAGATTGGAAAGCAATAGACTCTTCGGGACACCTGACCAATGCAACCTGTTCAAACATCAAGTTGAATACATTGGCCACAAACTAATCACAGAAGGGGTAGCTACTGCGGATTCCTTGGTGAGCGCAATTTACTTTGCACCCCAGCGCAACAATTAGGAACAGCTGCTGTCCTGTTGTGGTCTTTGTGGATACTACTGTTGTTTCATTCAGAATTTTGCCACGGTTATGGAACCTCTGAGAAAATTTCTAAATGAGGCAAGTGGGTCAGAATAAACAAATGGCTATGGGTATGCTTCCAGCACACTAAATGAAACAAAAAGATGATATGCATTAATTGAAGGTGTACTATTGGCTTGTGTTTGGCCTGAAAATCATTTTAGATTCTTTATTTGGGGAAATAAATTTGTTTTACAAAGAGACCACAAGCCGCTAGTTCATGTTTTGTCTCCTGGAGGAGGGTTGACATCCACAACGCCAAATGCCAGGCTGTGTTCCAGATTACAGGAATATTGCTTTGAACAACCTTATTTGCTCGGGGAGCGGAACACATGCGCAGACTGTTTATCCAGACTGAACTGGCCAGTTTTGGAAATGAAAGATCAGGATGACAATGATCTGGATGTGATTGCAAATGAGAGATCTATATTATGCAAAAAGTACAAGTGACTGAATAGTTCTAGTTTGAAGAGGAAACCAAGGATGGTGTGTTTAAAAAAAGGAAAAGAGCAAATATGCAGAGGTTTGCCACCTATTAAGAGCCTGCGTGGAGATATGTATTCTGTTGCGCCGCTGCGTGTGGCACGAGCCGAACATTCGGCTCGGGCCTCAGCACGCGGTCATAAGACGCGCCGCGCCCCCAGCCTGCTCTGTACCTTACGAGGCCCCAAATTGGGCATGGGGCCTCGTTCTTTTTTAGCACACCGCGTGTCTAGGCAGGTCTGACCCCCCACTCACCTGTTCTTTTCTTTTCTTCTTTTTTCTGGACATCTGGTTGTGCCTTCTTTTATGTTTTCCCCCCTTTCCCATAGTACCCTTCTCTTCCCAGCATTCCTTGTTCCCTACTCTCCATTGGTTCCTAGTCCATTCTGTTCTATGTGCTTTTCCCTATCTAAGATGGTGTCCTTTTACTTCCTGTTGGTCGTTTCCTGTTTGTTGGTATTTAAGGGCTGTGTTTCTTTCTCTCCTTGCGCTGCAACACTTTCTGTTTGGATGGTGTCTTCGCTCCTGCTTCCTTGTATTCCTGTGCTGGTTCTCGTCGGTTCCAGTGTATTTCCTGTATTTTGTTCCTGCTGTTACCTATTCTTTTTGTTCCTGTTGCAGGATTCTATCTTTTTGGAGGTTTTTTCCCCCTTTCAGGGTTTTTTTCCCCTCTGGCACTACTTCGGAGGGACACGGCCTGCTCTTGGCGTACCCACTGCCTGCAGCACCGTGGCTACCAGAAAGAGTCACCCCTACTTGGGCCAAGGCCGAACATTCCAGAACAGGATCCACGCCACTCGCTCTGCGGCCTCCAGGGTAAAGCAGCATGTAAGTCGTGACAGATTGCAGCGCCCAATACTCCCGACGTCATCTAACATCATGGACGATACAGTGGCGGCTGCTGCAGATCCTGACCAATCTCTTCTGGCAACCATTCAGCAACAAGCTCAGGAACTGCAACAATTACGCAATGAGAATGCTGCTTTACGACAAGCTTTGGCCTTTCGCAGTGCGGATGTTCTGGCCGTCTCCACCTCTACTCCTCGTTTCTCCGGTGAACCAACTAAGCTACGAAAGTTCCTCGATGCATTGACGGTGTATTTCGCCTTCCGACCTACCCAATTCTCCCATGACAAGACAAAGGTGGGATATCTTATCAGTGCGTTATCCGGTCCTGCCTTGGCCTGGGCAACCCCAATGGTATCCTCCAATGACCAAATATTATCGGACTATTCCGCTTTCGTGAATCGGTTTAAACAGATGTTCAGTCGTTCAGGATTGGAGGCCTCTGCGGAAGAAGCCTTATGTGACATCCAACAAGGCTCACAAGATGTCCTCCAATATATTACCTGCTTTCGACAGCTAGCAGCTGAGACCACTTGGGTGGAACGAACTCTGGTGACTTTATTCCGTAGAGGACTGAAAGATGAGATTAAAGATGAGTTAGTACACTCCACCCGAGTTGAAGATCTTCGTGGTCTGATGGATCAGGCTCTTTCCATTGAATACCGTCTCCAAGAACAACGTATGGAGAAGAGAAAGAGTAGAGGATCTTCTCAGCCAAGCACTTCACGTGTCTTTATGCATCGTCCTGAGGAACCTCGTCCTCCCGCCAGAGACACCGAAGGCGAACCTATGCAAGTGGCTACCACTCGAGACCCACTTTCCGTTAGCGAGCGGGAAGACAGACGTAGGAAAGGATTGTGCCTGTATTGTGGTGCTGCTGGCCACATGCTTCCTACCTGCCCCGTTCGTCCTCAAAGGCCATCGGGAAACGCCACTTCCCGCCCTCTGTAAGAAGGGAGGGGACGGGATCATCGGCTATACCTTCCATCAGTTCATTCAAGGACAATGCCACGACTTTGTTTATGTTGCCTGTGACGCTACATTTACCGGACGGCCGTCAAGAGAGAACAATGGCTTAACTTGACTGTGGTGCCAGTGGCATATATATGGATAAAACTTGGGCCACGACTCAACAAATACCAACACGACCCAAAGAAACCCCAGAAGTTCACACAGTGGATGGGTCCTTAATATCCTCTGGTCCAGTTGATACCACCACCACGACACTGAGTTTACAATTCGGAAACCACCAAGAACAAATCTCATTTGATTTAATATCATCCCCCAACCATACTATCATTTTGGGAATTCCGTGGTTCATAAGACATAACCCTTATGTAAATTGGGAAACCCGGACTATTTCCTTGTCCTCACAGTTTTGTCATGAGAACTGCTTTGCTTCAGACACTTATTGGTCACCCAAGAGGTTGATGCCTACTGAAATTATTACCAGATGTTCCATCAATACAGTTCAAGTTGTCCCCGATCACTATCTAGAATTTCAAGATGTGTTCCAAAAACCAACCAGACCTGTGTTACCTCCACATCGAGATTACGATTGTGCTATTCCCTTGGAACCCGGAGCTATTGTTCCCTTTGGAAGGATGTATTCACTCACGGAACCTGAAAGGGAAGTACTAAAGTAATATTTGCAAGAAAACTTACATAGCGGTCTTATTGTACCATCGTCCTCTCCGGCAGGGGCTCCCCTCTTTTTTGTACCCAAGAAGACGAAGGATCTTTGTCCCTGCCTGTATTTTCGAGGTCTAAATAAAATAACTATAAAAGACCGTTATCCTTTGCCCTTCATCAAGGATATACTAGAGGCAGTCAGAGGGCTCAACGATTTATCAAATTGGATCTTCATGGAGCCTACCACCTTTTGCGAATTAAAGGAGACGAGTGGGAGACGAGTGGAAGACTGCCTTCCGGACCCCTTTTGGTCATTATGAGTACAGAGTTATGCCTTTTGGTCTCACTAATGCCCCCTCCATTTTCCAAAGATTTATGGACTCTGTGTTCTCTGATCTCTTGAACCATATGGTCGTCATCTATTTAGACGATATCCTTATTTATTCTAGACGTCCTGAACTTCATTCCTCTCACGTGAAACAAGTCCTCCAAATACTCCGGGAACATCAACTGTCCTGTAAACCGGAAAAGTGTGGGTTTGACAAGACCGAAGTCAAATATTTGGGATATAACCTTAGTCCCACTGGAATAGCAATGGACCAGGAAAAGGTACAAGCCATCCTAGACTGTCCATCTCCCTCCTCTATTAAGGAAACGCAATGTTTTCTAGGATTGGCTAACTTTTATCGGCAGTTCATCTTAGACTTTGCAGAACAAACCAGCCACATAACTCAAACATTAAAAAAGGAAAATTTAAAGAAAGACTTTGTCTGGACAATGGCGGCTGAAAACTCTTTTCAGAGTCTAAAAAAGGCCTTCACTCAAGCACCGATATTGAGACACCCAGACACTAACAAACAATTTATTGTTGTTACTGATGCTTCCGAAAGAGCCATCGGAGCTGCTTTACTGCAACAACAAGAAGATGACGGTCTTGAACATCCTGTGTTCTATTTGTCCCATGTACTCTCTGCATCGGAACAACATTACTCTGTACTTGAAAGGGAGTTGTTAGCTCTGAAAACAGCCTGCCTAGAGTGGAGACAGTTTCTTATGGGTTCCAAAGAGCCGTTCGAGGTGAGAACAGACCATCGTAATCTACAATGTTTACATAATTTTTTATGCCAGAACAGTCGTCAGGCTCGTTGGGCCTTTTTCTTCAGTCAGTATGACTTTTATGTCACCTATTTTCCTGGATCCCAAAACATTCTGGCTGATGCTCTGTCTCGCCGTTATCCAGATTGTACTTCCACCCCATCTCAGTATCTACTTGAGCCCAGTAAAATCATCGTAGTAGCTCAGTCTTTCCTGGAAGAGGTACAACTGGAATATTCTAACCTGACTGATCAAGAATTAAAGAAACTGAACATATGTAAAATGCAAGGGTATTATTATTATAAGAACTTGTTCTTACTCCCTACTAATGGAGTAAGAGAAAAGGCACTACAAATGTGCCATGATTCGCCGGTTGCTGGTCATAGAGGCATTAAGGCCACACAAGAACTACTCTCGCGATCTTGCAGGTGGCCTACCTGGAAATCGGATGTCGAAAAATACGTGCAGGCTTGTCCCATATGTGCTCAAGTAAAGATCCCCCGTACCAGACCTGCAGGATTACTACAACCATTACCTGTTCCACCGGCTCCCCGGCACACCATTTCTACTGATTTTATGTGTTCATTACCTCCATCAGCAGGAAACCGGGTTATCATGGTCACCATAGATTCCTTTACTAAGATGGCTCACTTCACTGCCCTGTAAAAACTACCTACGTCCCAAGAACTAAGTCAGATATTTATCCATCATATTTTCCGTCTCCATGGACTTCCACACAGCATTGTATCTGACAGGGAACCTCAGTACAGCTCCCGGTTTTGGAAACATTTTTGTAGAACACTGAATATCAACATAGCACTATCATCGGGTTTCCATCCTCAAACCAATGGACAGACTGAGCGTCTCAACCAAGGATTGGAGCAGTACCTTCGCTGCTTTTGTAATTCTACCCAGAGCAACTGGAACACTTACCTTCCTATCGCTGAATCCTCTTACAATAACACTGTCCATAGTGCCTCCAAGGTCACTCCTTTTTTCTGTTCTTATGGCTATTATCCTACCTCTTTTCCTACTACTCCCCAGTCTGTCTCTTGTCTTCCTGCTGTTACTTCATTCTCCAGACGACTTTTACAGATCCATAAATTGATTTGAGCTAACTTGTTGAACACCAAGAGATACATGAAGAGAATAGCAGACAAGAAGAGTAGGGATGCTCCAGAATATCACCTTCAGGATAAAGTCTGGCTTTCGTCAAAATTTTTACCTTTACGCCTTTCTCAAAATAAGTTCACACCTCGTTACTATGGTCCTTTCCGTATCCTTCAGCTGATTAATCCTGTCACTGTCCGTCTTCACCTGCCCCGTACCTGAAGGATTCACCCGGTCTTTCATGTTTCTCAGCTCAAACCCTATGTCCCTGATCCTTACTCTCGTCAGTTTCCCTGTCCTCCTCCTGTGTTAGTGGATGATGTACCTGAATATGAGGTACAAGAGATTCGTGACTCTTGTATCTTTCACAAACGTCTTCAGTATTTAATTCATTGGAAGGGTTACCCTCTCAGTGAATGCTCTTGGGAAGATGCATCTTCTGTTCACGCACCTCTTCTGATTTGCCATTTTCACCGCTTGTTTCTGCACAAACCGGGGACTTCGGGGGGGACCTACTGTCGCGCCGCTGCGCGTGGCATGGACCGAACATTCTGCTCGGGCCGCAGCACGCAGTCATAAGACGCGACGCGCCCCCAGCCTGCTCTGTACCTTAAGAGGCCCCAAATTGGGCATGGGGCCTCGTTCTTTTTTAGCGCACTGCATGTCTAGGCAGGTCTGACCCCCCACTCACCTTTTCTTTTCTTCTTTTTCTGGACATCTGGTTGTGCCTTCTTTTATGTTTTTCCCCCTTTCCCATAGTACCCTTCTCTTCCCAGCATTCCTTGTTCCCTACTCTCTATGGTTCCTAGTCCATTCTGTTCTATGTGCTTTTCCCTATCTAAGATGGTGTCCTTTTACTTCCTGTTGGTCGTTTCCTATTTGTTGGTATTCAAGGGCTGTGTTTCTTCCTCTCCTTGCGCTGCAACACTTTCTGTTTGGATGGTGTCTTCGCTCCTGCTTCCTTGTATTCCTGTGCTGGTTCTCGTCGGTTCCAGTGTATTTTCCTGTATTTTGTTCCTGCTGTTACCTATTCTTTTTGTCCCTGTTGCAGGATTCTATCTTTTTGGAGGTTTTTTCCCCCTTTCAGGTTTTTTTTCCCTCTGGCACTACTTCTGAGGGACACGGCCTGCTCTTGGCATACCCATTGCCTGCAGCACCGTGGCTACCAGAAAGAGTCGCCCCTACGTGGGCCAAGGCCGAAGATTCCAGAACAGGATCCATGCCACTCGCTCTGCGGTCTCCAGGGTAAAGCAGCACATAAGTTGTGACAAATTCTTTCTCACACGTTGGTAGTGAGTTGAGCGTGGTGGATGACATTTTATTCAGGAATGACAAATTTATTACCACAGAAGTGGCCAGAAAGGTTATCATGAGAACAAGCCACCAAGGATATATGGGAATGGCAGCTCTAAAAAAATCCTTTTGAGCACAATTGTGTTGCTCTGGCATAGATAGGGACGTAGACCATTTTGTAATGAATTATGAACTGTGTGCCAACTGTGATAAAAATCTTCTGAACTTTTCTAGACCCATACAACCAGTGCCTTGGCGCCATTCTCCATGGCTAAAACTAGCCTTTGTTATAGCAGGTCTTTTAAAAAAAAAGAAATGCTGCCCTACATGCACTACGCTATCGTAATGATTTACTATGTCTCAACATGGCCAAAAGTAGCCTTTTTCGCGAAAGTTACCACAGTTGAAGTATTTAGCTTCTTAAGAGAACTATTCAGCCACAAAGGGTTCCAAGAAACCATTGTTAGCAATAATGGTGGGCAATTCACATCCCTAGAAATGGGGAACTTTCTCAGTGGAGCACAATCAAGATTCATTTGCATATGGCTGGGCTCAATATCAAACTTTTCAAAATCTCCATTCATGATCCCAGTGTAATGGCTTTGTAGAAAGGTTTAATTGCTACCTCAAAGCTAGTGTTCATCTAGCTTTCCAAAATAAGTTGTCAGTCATTCAAATGATTGGGAAAGGTAATGGGCTTCTGGCCAAAATCTCCATTCTATAGCTGCTATCAGTCACTCAGGGGTAGTTTATCATTTTCTGATATGGGCCCCTGGTGGTTTTGAACAATTGTCCCAGCAAAAAGCATTTTGAGAACTCATTGAATTAGGATCCAATACGAAAATGGGTGAAGGAAAAGCAATCCAAGTCCAAACAGCAATATCATATTACACATAGAGTAAGATTGTCAGAATTAAATGTAGGCAATGTGGTGCACATAGTGTTAACTGTAAGGATGCCAGAAGGAAGTTTTAAGTTCTCAAAGCCTATTAAGATTGTTTAGATAAACAAAGGGAGTGTTGTCACACAAGATGGAAAGCTTTGGAATGTCAGAACAGTTGCCAAGTGTGTTGGTAATAAAGCTCCGACTGACAGTGATTTTGATGAGGATGAAAATTGGGAGTGTCCTTCTCCTGGAAATCTGTATTAAACTCCTTACCCCAAAGCACCACTGTATGATAGTAAAATCAACCCTGAAATGAATAATCACCTGTAGGAGGCTGGCCTAGCTTATAGTGGGTACTTTGTGGTACTTACACCTTGTGCCAGGTCCAGTTATCTCTTATTAGTAGATAAGTAGTGTTCTAGCAGCTGAGGCTGATAGAAGGTAGCTATAGCAGAGCAGCTTAGGCTGAACTAGGAGACATTCAAAGCTACTACTATACCACTTATATCATATAGCACTATATCATAAGAAACACAATACTCAGAGTTACTAAAAATAAAGGTACTTTATTTTAGTGACAATATGCCAAAAGTATCTCAGAGGATCTACTCCCTTAGGAGGTAAGTAATATACATAAAATATACACACAAACCAAAATCAGGTTAGTAAACAGTTAGAAAAGTAGTGCAAACACTGTAGAACACAATAGAATGCAATAGGAGACAATAGGCCTAGGGGCAACACAAACCATATACTCCAAAAGTGGAATGCGAACCACAAATGAACCCCAGGCCTAGGGTAGTGTGTAGAGGTTTGCTGGGAGTGTAAGAAAACACTAAGGGTGTCCACGATACCCCACCCCAAGACCCTGAAAAGTAGGAGTAAAGTTACCCTACTACCCCAGAAAGACAGTAAAGTCAAGATAGGGGATTATGCAAAGGCAACAACTGACTGCAAACCACTGAAGACAGATTCCTGGACCTGAGGACCTGCAAAGGAAGGGGACCAAGTCCAAGAGTCACGCAAGTGTCCAGGGGGCAGGAGCCCACTAAACCCTGGATGAAGGTGCAAAAGGGCTGCCTCCAGGTGGAAGAAGCCAAAGATTCTGCAACAACGGAAGGTGCCAGGAACTTCTCCTTTAGTCAGAAGATGTCCCACGGCATGCTGGAGGATGCAGAGTTGTTTCCACGCAGAAAGATCACAAACAAGCATTGCTAGCTGCAAAAGTCACAGATGAGGATTTTGGGTGCTGCCAGGGCCCAGGAAGGACCAGGAGGTCGCCCCTTGGAGTAGGAGACAGAGGGAGCGCTCAGCAACAGAGAGAGCCCACACAAAATCAGGCAGCACCCGCAGAAGCACCTGAACAGGCGTTCAGAAGATCTGAGCACGGCAGTCGTCTCAGCACAACAAAAGAGGATCCCACGAAGTCGGAGGCCAACTCAGCGAGTTGGGCACTGCAGGACAGAGTGCTGGGGACCTGGGCTGTGCTGTGCATGAAGGAAGTCTTGCAAAAGTGCACAGAAGCCCTAGCATCTGCGGTTCACACAGTACACAGGATTACTGTCTGGCGTGGGGAGGCAAGGACTTACCTCCACCAAATTTGGAAAGAATGCCCACTGGACTGTCAGGGACACTTGGATCCAGCTCCTGTGTTCCAGGGACCACACTTGTCAAGATGAGAGGGGACCCAGAGGACCAGTGATGCAGATGTTTGGTGCCTGCGTTATCAGGGGGAAGATTCCGTCGACCCACAGGAGATTTCTTCTTGGCTTCCAGTGCAGGGTGAAGGCAGTCAGCCCTCAGAGCATGCACCACCAGGAAACAGACGAGAAAGTCGGCAGGATGAGGCGCTACAATGTTGCTGGTAGTCTTCTTGCTACTTTGTTGCGGTTTTGCAGGCGCCCTGGAGCAGTCAGCGGTCGATCCTTGGCAGAAGTCGAAGAGGGAAGTGCAGCGGAACTCTGGTGAGCTCTTGCATTCGTTATCTGGTGAGAAACCCACAGGAGAGACCCTAAATAGCCCTCAGAGGAGGATTGGCTACTTAACCAGGTAAGAGCCTATCAAGAGGGGTCTCTGACGTCACCTGCTAGCACTGGCCACTCAGAGGTCTCCATTGTGCTCTCACACCTCTGCATTCAAGATGGCAGAGGTCTGGGACACACTGGAGGAGCTCTGGGCACCACCCCTGGGGTGGTGATGGACAGGGGGGTGGTCACTCCCCTTTCCTTTGTCCAGTTTCGCACCAGAGCAGGGGCTGGGGGCTCCCTGAACCAGTGTAGACTGGCTTATGCAAGGAGGGCACCATCTGTGCCTTCCAAAGCATTTCCAGAGGCTGTGGGGGCTACTCCTCCCCAGCCCTTAACACCTATTTCTAAAGGGAGAGGGTGTAACACCCTCTCTCAGAGGAAATCCTATGTTCTGCCCTCCTGGTACTGGGCTGCCCAGACCCCAGGAGGGCAGAAATCCGTCTGAGGGTTGGCATCAGCGGTAGCTGCAGCGAAAACCCCAGAGAGCTAGTTTAGCAGTACCCGTGGTCCATGCTGGAGCCCCAGAGATGCATGGAACTGTCCCCCCAATACCAGAATGGTATTGGTGTGACAATTCCATGATCCTAGACATGTTACATGGCCACATTCGGAGTTACCATTGTAAAGCTACACATAGGTATTGACCTATCTGTAGTTCACACGTGTAATGGTGTCCTCGCACTCACAAAGTCTGGGGAAATGGCCCTGAACAATTTGGGGGCACGTTGGCTAGTGCCAGGGTGCCCTCACACTTAGTAACTTTGCACCTAACCTTCACTAAGTGAGGGTTAGACATATAGGTGACTTATAAGTTACTTAAGTGCAGTGTAAAATGGCTGTGAAATAACGTGGATGTTATTTCATCCAGGCTGCAGTGGCAGTCCTGTGTAAGAATTGTCTGAGCTCACTATGGGTGGCAAAAGAAATGCTGCAGCCCATAGGGATCTCCTGGAACCCCAATATCCTGGGTACCTAGGTACCATATACTAGGGAATTATAAGGGTGTTCCAGTGTGCCAATCAGAATTAGTAAAATTAGTCACTAGCCTGCAGTGACATCCTTAAATGCAGAGAGAGCATAAACACTGAGGTTCTGGTTAGCAGAGCCTCAGTGATACAGTTAGGCACCACACAGGGAACACATATATGCCACAAACTTATGAGCACTGGGGTCCTGGCTAACAGGATCCCAGTGACGCATATCAAACACACTGACAACACAGGGTTTTCACTATGAGCACTGGGCCCTGGCTAGCAGGATCCCAGTGAGACAGTAAAAACACCCTGACATATACTCACAAACAGGTCAAAAGTGGTGGTAACAAGGCTAGAAAGAGGCTACCTTCCTACATCACCTCTCAGAAGGTTCCAGTTCCAACACTGACTTGTTCCGACTGAAACTGATTCTAATGAAGGAACCAGGTTAAACTGTCCTCTCGAGGTAGGACACTTTTTTTGGAGGATTCAAGACTGAATAGACATCTTATGGGGAAGGATATTTTGTGTACCTCATTGTTTTCCCTTTATACCTACCCCATCTTCTTTCCTTCCCTCCCCCGTCCTGTCCTCTTTTGGGATGAGCTTTAAAATGTTGGGACAGAGCAAATTATTTTGTGAACGTTGAACCTTTTATTAATCATTCTCAATGTCCTTTTTCAGAGTTAAGATCTAATTAAGGGTATTACTATATTCAAAGGTGTCAGCATTACAACATGTACTAAGGTGAAATACTTCTGCATGTTAAAGAATACACTCTTTTGAAAAGACTATAGTGTTTTCACAGGATGTTTTTTTGCACAATTTACTTGGCAAAAACGTTTTTGAGGCAGTTCGTGCATTGGACGTTTAAAGCCAAGCCAGACCCTTAACTTGACTCTGGCTTGGCTTTCCCTTTTAACCTATTGGCTCAGCCACCTCTTGGTGCTGATAACGATTGCCCAATCTCACTGCTGATCATTAAACTTTTCCAGTCAGTGTCAGCAAGCTCCTTTTACTGCTGCTCTATTCACCTGGCTTGGTATAGATTGAGAACAGCCAGGCAGCCCGAGCCAGGGACTTGTACATATGTCACTCTCCTGGGGCTGCTAGCCGGGTGCTGATAACAAATAGAACAGGTCACGGACTGGTCTTGTTCGATCTGGTGGAGTGTTGCAGGATTTTGCAGCGTGTGGGTTTTATCTCTCTGTCAGGCCCAGGACCCCGAGTGCACCCATACAGGCGACCAAAACAGACGATTCTTCTCAAATCTAAAATCCAGGGTTGGAGGTAGGGCTGTCAACGCACAATTTAGTCTCACATTCTAGCTCATAGCTGTGCCAACAGCTAGGACTGCAAGGAGTGTAGCCCCGATATGGACTTTGGTGCTCCCCGACCGGAACCGTCACTCATTTTTGTTAGGTAAATTCACATGAATAGACTGAAACATTCTCTAAACAGACAGGGGTTGTAAGCTAGATGAAACATTTTGCTGTAAGATAAATTAAAGAATTCTTTCATAACAGTAACACATTGAGACCCAGTCATTCTCATAGTTTTAGCCGAACTGTTGAAAATTCTTTGCTTAGTCATGTGGACACGAGCAATACTTTATTTACAACATAAATAGTGATCATGTGGTATATTGTGACATTGATGCAAGATGGAGGACAGTGTAAACACAATCTAATGTTAGCATAAACTCAATTCATAGTGCTCTTTATTGATAGAAAATCAACTCCCACAGGGGGGAGGTGACATCTCCCAAAACCAACACCGACTGCCAGGATAAGAAAATCATGGACAATTAATTAGTAAAATTGCCAACACGAGCAGCCCGTTTATCCCAATTTTTGATTTTTTTTTTATTATCCCGTTTTGGATTTATTCCTGCTCTATTCACAGCACCTGCATCGCCCCCTATGAAGACTTCTACCCCTTTGAGGTGCGGACTTCTGAACCTCGATTCTAACACTGGGCCCTGCTCACTTCTCGAACCCACATTTATGTCAGATACGCACACCTGTAATTTTGGTGATTATCCTTTTCCATTAGTCTTTAATGCCTCTAAATATTGGCAATTCCTTTTTTTATGGTACCATTAATTTTGCATTAGTCTCTTTCCACTATTGGTAGGCATTCTTTGCCTTTTACTCCAGAGACCTCGGTATGAGATTCCCTTTCCTGATCCATAATTATTAAATTAAACAAATTAGTCCATGCCTTTTACTTCTAGATTGCTTTCCCACTACCTTAGCACTACACAACTTCAATGTACTAGTACTTCAAGTCAGCTTCGCATAATCATTAAATTAAGCAAATGTTGGATGATTCCATGCCTTTTACTTCTATATTGCTCTCCCACTACCATAGCACTACATAACTTCAACGTACTAGTACTTCAAGTCAGCTTCGCATACTCATCACCTTATTGAATTTGTCACTACCTTCTTGGTCCTGATGATGACCCATTTACTTGAATAGGATCAAAATATTGTCAACATGAAATGAAAAGCATTTTATGATTGCCTTTGTAGCACAACATTTCTATAAACTTTACATTTTCGTTGCTTTACATAACAATTTGTAGCTAGTGTGCCTCCACTGTTTCTGTTCAGTTGTGTTATCACCCCAGCAGTCCATCTGTATTACTAGCGCTGTCTGTTCACTGTCCCCACTAAGCACTTCCTTTTTTCATTTAATCTGTACAAATATCTAACTATTTAATAAAATGTGTCTTACTCTTACATGTAATGGTTACACTTTCTATCTTCATTGTCATACAGATACACTTTCTTGGTATCTGACAAATGTTTTTAATTGTGATGTACTAGTTATACCTTTGGGACATTGTTAACTTTAACTATGATTACCCCTGTCCAAATTGGTCAATGTGGTTTATGATGCAATTGTTGTTATCCTGTCATCATGCGCCCACTCGGCTATGGCTGAGGGTGCAGGTCACTTGGTCTCATGTGTGTCTATTGCACCCATAGCACATAGCAAGACTTAATTTAAGACCCACTGTGATACATCTTCAGAAGTACTGGAACCTGGCTTCAATGAGTCTGTGAGTCTCCAAATCTCTAGTTTGCTCCAGTGGTGGCTGAATCCTTTGTCTTGTCGAAGGGGTTTCCTTTGCATCTGGGTCCAACGAAAGTTATGATAAAGGATGCCAGTGGAGAAGGATTAGGCGCAACATTAATGGCCATGTCAATACAGGGGAAATGGTTTGTCAGAGGAAAGAACAAGTTTTCGAAATGGAGAGAATCATCAGCGATACACCTAACAGTAATTCAGTTTCATCCTTATCTTCAACAACAACATGTCATGGTGTGAACTGACAGTATGGTGGTGTTGTGGTACATGAGCATACAATGGTGCACCAAGTTGGCATCACTCAGTTTGATGGATCCTGGTCAGAGCAGACCTTCTTTTTTTAAAGGTAATTCACATTAGATGAAAAGACTAAGTGAAAGCTGACAAGCTGAGCAGAGTTTTCTAGCTTCTAAAGATCTCACCCTATCTCGAAGTGTCTTTTCATTCCTATGTAACAAATTTAGGGAACGTTATCTGGATCTTTTTGTCCCTCAAGAAAATGATTAGCTGTCAGTTTCTGCTATCAGTTTCCTGCTCCACAGGATTGGGGTGTGAACACCTTACCTCTACCGTAGCCTCCTCAGCTCCTTTATGCATTTCCTGCTATTCCAATTTCTTCTAAGAATACTGGAGCAAGCACTAGAGAGGAAAATCGTTCTATATTTTTAGCCTCACAGGTCATGATTTTCTCTTCTGAAATAAATGACTCCGTCTCCACCTTGGAAAATTAGTTTAGCATATTTTTTTCTTTGGGGCCCTTGCTGTCTCCTACTGTAATGTCTGTCTCTAGTAGTTTAAAAATTGAGAGGATTGGGCTTCGGAGTAGAAGAATTCCAGACCATTTAGCTGAGGCTTTTCAGAGAACCAGCTGGTTGTCTACACTGAAGGCCCTTTTTAAGCACTAGAAGAATTTTGAGCACTGGGGTTCTTTAAGATCATTGTCTCCTGTCATCTGTGATATGTCTTCCATTCCTCAGTTTTTACATAATGGATTTGAAAGTAATCTAGCAGCTGCTTAAAACATAAGTGGTCAGCAACTGAGGCACTTAGAGAACACAAGGACGCTACAGATCAGATGAGGATTTGATATCTAGACATTTAAAATATTTTGTGTTTCTAGGCCTGTGCTAAGGTATACATTGTCTCCAAGGGATCTACCATTGGTTTTGAGAACCTTTGAAGGAGATATGAAAAAAATGTGATTATGAAAGTAGTATTCATGGCTGTAATTAAACCAACTAGAAGGATTAATGAACTTGGTGTATTGTGCAAATCAACTTTTTGTTGAGACATATTCCTGCTTTTCTTCCCAAGGTATCGCCCAGATTTCACAGATAATAGGAGGTTAAGTTACTAGTGTTATTAATTAATCTTTCTTTTAGGCATCTGTTGGATGTGAAAAGAGCAGTTTTAATCGACTTGAACTAATGAAATTCTTTTAGAATTCATGTAATTTGTTTATAATGTTTAGAGAAAGGACAGTGGCATAAAGCATCTAAACTTTATATTTGCAGATGGATTAGTTTAACCATAATTATGGCATACTCTTTGTCTGCTATTTTGGTCCTGGAGGGGATACAAGGGAGGTACATGCATCAGTGGCAGAAATACAAGAAGTTTTATTGCGTGAGATTTATATAGCTGCTACCTGGTTTCCTTCATATACATTTGCAAGCCCTACAGGATTGATGGTGTTAGATCTGGAGAACTCTCTTTTGGTCACAATGTTTTGAGTTCAGTTCTGACTAAGTTCTGACTAAGTAATTGGTTTATGATTCATTAACTACAGGATGTACTTAGCTTAGCTTCACACACCGTCACATTGGTGGTTCAGGTATTTTTCCACGCACAGCTTGTGCAAAGTGTTTTAGCTCTTTCTCACTGAAGGATGGGACCATAACATGGGGGAGTAAGGAGTAAGGGTGATAAGATGCACCAGGCTGAGAATATTTATGGTAAAGCAGGGAACAGCTCGGTCTTGGAAAAACACCATGAGACTTGGCCAGTCTCTAGCGTGTTTTTTTTCAACAATGACCTGGTATGGCCAGTGTTTGAACAACAATTTACCGAATGGCAGGGGGAGTTTCTAGACTTTTCCTCTCCAGTTTGTTTAAAGTATATAAGGTAGTGGAAGCTTGACCGCTGGATAGATGGAGCTCATCTGAGGAGGGACGCCTTGCTCAGAACCTAATCCCATTATGGGTAATTATCTCTTTCCGGTCGTCCAGGTTCCATGACCTGATGCTGGCAAACAAAGGGATGATGTCGATGTCAAGCCCCATGGGGATGCATTTTAATTTCTATTTTTAGCTTTGCATTGTGCATGTGTGAATACGTAATATATATATATATATAAAATAACCATTGTTTTATTCTGTGATCAGTATTATTTCCCTGTTTGATCATTTTCAGAATTGCAAGTGTGTTTCTGCAGCATCTGAAATAAAAACTAACATTCTAACATTATTTTGTCTGTGCATGAGACTTGAGAAGTGTCTTAATAAATTAATTACTCAGACTAAGAGTGCTGCATTCTTGGCATTCCTTTTATTTTGTCTCTTCTCAGTCTGAAGTAGAGCAAAACAATCTGGCGTCGTCTGGCAGTACGAGGAGGGAAAAGTTGAAATGTGTAAGTTTAAAAGTGAAAAATGTTTGGCAAGAAGTCAAAAGCACAAGCCATTTCTCAAGTTTCATGTGAGATTCCAGGCTGGATCAAAGAACCTTATAATGTCTTGGCGAACGAATAGTCTTGTTGCTCGGGGCTTTCAGAATCATGGGACGAATGTCTTGGTGAAGCTGAGCCTCAGGTTGTGCTTTTATGTTTAAAAAAGTACCTCTTGAACGGGGTTGTAATTTATCTACTGTAGGTCGAAGGGGGTGGGTTTTGCTAGCTGTTTATACAAAGATGCAAGCAATTGGAACAAGAAAACCAGCAACTGGAGATGCAGCTAGTTGAACCTAAAAATACCGTAACTATGCTGTCTTGTCAGAATAAGCTATTGCAAGATAAGGCTGATACCTATCAGTCCGTGGGAGAGAAAGCCGCTGTCAAAGTCACTCAAAACAGATTTCGGAAACACAGAGGTCGAATTAATCAAAAGAAAGTTCATTTAGCAATCGCTAAAGCTGGGCTAGATTGGAATCCAGATGAATGGGACCCGAATATTTGGGAAAGTACTGATTTCTCAAACTCCAGTGATGAAGAGGTTAAAAAAGGTGGGGGCCAGTTTGAGGCAGGCGAGCCAAAAATGGTTTGCTCACAGCCCATATTTAGACAAAAAATACAGGGCACCCCAAAGAATCCGTCAGGAATTGAAATGTAGTCTCTAGAAGTTCATGATATTATACATAGATTCAAGCACAGAGCTGGGATAATATTACTCACATGGTTGGTACGATTATTTTACACAGGAGCCTCTGGAGTAATGTTAGATATAGGAGACGCTCCTAAGTTTTGTACCCTTAGCACTAACCCCATAATACAGGAGCAGTTTAGGAGTTATCAGGGCCACCAACAGATTGTAGGGAATCCTGTTTTGTTTTAATGGGAAACATGAGTTAGATTAGCCTTTGGCTTGCAGACTTGTGCCCCCGTCAACCAGTGACTTTTACCCTATATAGCTTGCTCTGTCTTAGCTCATTTATTTAATTATATGTTATATGTTTTCAAGATGGCTGCCTTGTTCCCAATTAGCCCAATGTTTTAATTTCACGTTATCAGTGCACTGCGCTAAGGTGTCAATATTAAGCGACAAAGATAAACAAACTGTAAGTGTTCACATTAGGTACTTTCCCTCTTCACGCCTTCAAGGGATTTGTTAACATAAATTGCCTTTCCAAGCATGTCTTGTTATCTATTGTTTGGGAACAGACCTACATCAAGGGTCTGAGCAGATCTGTATAAATGCACCTTACTTAGACAGATAGTCAGAGGGATTCCGACCAGATGCCATCGCTGCTATTGATGCTGCATGTCGCCTTGACGCTGATCCATTCTTCATGTCCCATGGGAGTCTGCGCTAGAGACCTCATTCCAAGGTAACAATGGTTGGGGGGCTCTTCTCATGGACATGGTTTGGGCAGATTAGGTTTAACACACCTAGCTCTCTTTTAGGTTAGAGATTAGGTTTACATTACTAGGGAATTAGGACATATTTCATATCTGTCATTTTATGTCATTACACGATGGAGGGAGTGGGAATGACTCTTGTCTTTCCCACTTTGTTTCTTGCATTATTCATTACCCTAATCATTGCAGCCCATGAAACGTATATTAGATTGCAGTTTTGTTAAATAAAATCTATTGAATGCTTACTGCATCTTCTTCATTGCCTGTGTTTGATTGAGACATGTTCTTCATGTGAGAAAGGGGTAATCTCTGTTTACCCATAACACTCCCTGAGATGTCACACTCTTGAGTCCATGCCTAAAGGCTGCCACAAATCACCTTGTACTGTTTAAGCTTTTGGTGAGGTGCTGCTTGTGAGCTGTGAGAGTTGGGACGACAGCTGTGACCTGTTGTAGGACAGCATAGTCACCTACAAACATAAGTACTGTCATCCTTAAACAGCAGTTTTGCCTAGAGCAAGAGTCAAACTATGACAAGATCACCCTACTGCAGGTAAAAGTTGTGGAATGCAACTATAAGTATCCTACAGAATCAGATTGACCACCAAATGACAAACCCTGGTACACCTTAAGAGATGCAGTGCAGAGAGGAGGGAATAAACATTGTTTTTTCCTGAGTGATGCTCACTGTCTATTATACGGACTGCTCTCTGTATCAGTACAAAATAAAATTATTCACCTTGCTCCTCCAGCCTGTAAGCAAGTGATAATGACTCTCCTAATTAATCGGACAGGGCAGTCCTTGAAAGATGTGCTGGAGGCAGTTTGCGAGCTAGGAGAGCTTGGAGACCGGAATAAACCTGAGAGAGCTTTGAGGTCTGAAGGTCACACAGATAATAACTGAGTGTCTAGGAGAGATATGTTTATGGCATTACTGAAGGATGGTGTCAGCAAGAAGCAGATTGATGGAATAGATACTAAACGTTTGTGGGAGATGTACCACAAAAGAGGGCTGGACTTAAAGGAAGGCAGTAGAAAAATAAATAAGCAGAATAATAAACAAGTGAATCTGGCAAGCCAGAGACGAAGGAGGATGGAACAGAAAGGGAAAGAAATGTTTCTTCACAAGGGAAAGAGGAGGAAGATTTGGACAGCGATTGATTAACGGAGAGCAGGGAAGGAGGGGAATCTGCTTACAGATATGAAAGCATATAACCAGACTTCACTTGGGCAAAGGTTGACAGTTTTAAATTAAGTTAGGAAACAGGCCAAGCTCCGGTACAGGGATGGGCCCGTAAAGATAACAGACCCCATGTTAGTTTAGAAATACACTGGAACCACAAAAAATGTTCAAAGAGTCTGAGCATTAGTTGGCACCGGAGCGGAGGCCTCTTTAATTTATGTAAATCTCAAATCTCAAAAAGTTTACCCGTCAGCATCCAGATAAGTCCCGTGTAACTGGTACTTCTAGTACCAAGGGCCCTGATGCCAAGGAAGGTCTCTAAGGGCTGCAGCATGTCTTATGCCACCCTGGAGACCTCTCACTCAGCACAGACACACTGCTTGCCAGCTTGTGTGTGCTAGTGAGAACAAAACGAGTAAGTCGACATGGCACTCCCCTCAGGGTGCCATGCCAGCCTCTCACTGCCTATGCAAGTATAGGTCAGTCACCCCTCTAGCAGGCCTTACAGCCCTAAGGCAGGGTGCACTATACCATAGGTGAGGGTACCAGTGCATGAGCATGGTACCCCTACAGTGTCTAAACAAAACCCTAGACATTGTAAGTGCAGGGTAGCCATAAGAGTATATGGTCTGGGAGTCTGTTTTGCACGAACTCCACAGCACCATAATGGCTACACTGAAAACTGGGAAGTTTGGTATCAAACTTCTCAGCACAATAAATGCACACTGATGCCAGTGTACATTTTATTGCAAAATACACCCCAGAGGGCACCTTAGAGGTGCCCCCTGAAACTTAACCGACTGTCTGTGTAGGCTGACTAGTTCCAGCAGCCTGCCACACTAGAGACATGTTGCTGGCCCCATGGGGAGAGTGCCTTTGTCACTCTGAGGCCAGTAACAAAGCCTGCACTGGGTGGAGATGCTAACACCTCCCCCAGGCAGGAGCTGTAACACCTGGCGGTGAGCCTCAAAGGCTCACCCCTTTGTCACAGCACCGCAGGACACTCCAGCTAGTGGAGTTGCCCGCCCCCTCCGGCCCCGGCCCCCACTTTTGGCGGCAAGGCCAGAGAAAATAATGAGAATAACAAGGAGGAGTCACTGGCCAGTCAGGACAGCCCCTAAGGTGTCCTGAGCTGAGGTGACTCTAACTTTTAGAAATCCTCCATCTTGCAGATGGAGGATTCCCCAAATAGGATTAGGGATGTGACCCCCTCCCCTTGGGAGGAGGCACAAAGAGGGTGTACTCACCCTCAGGGCTAGTAGCCATTGGCTACTAACCCCCCAGACCTAAACACGCCCTTAAATTTAGTATTTAAGGGCTACCCTGAACCCTAGAAAATTAGATTCCTGCAACAACAAGAAGAAGGACTGCCTAGCTGAAAACCCCTGCAGAGGAAAACCAGAAGACAACAACTGCCTTGGCTCCAGAAACTCACCGGCCTGTCTCCTGCCTTCCAAAGAACTCTGCTCCAGCGACGCCTTCCAAAGGGACCAGCGACCTCTGAATCCTCTGAGGACTGCCCTGCTTCGACGACGACAAGAAACTCCCGAGGACAGCGGACCTGCTCCAAAAAGACTGCAACTATCCAAAGAAGCAGCTTTAAAGAACCCTGCAATCTCCCCGCAAGAAGCGTGAGACTTGCAACACTGCACCCGGCGACCCCGACTCGGCTGGTGGAGAACCAACACCTCAGGGAGGACCCCCGGACTACTCTACGACTGTGAGTACCAAAACCTGTCCCCCCTGAGTCCCCACAGCGCCGCCTACAGAGGGAATCCCGAGGCTTCCCCTGACCGCGCCTCTCTGAAACCTAAGTCCCGACGCCTGGAAAAGACCCTGCACCCGCAGCCCCCAGGACCTGAAGGACCGGACTTTCACTGCAGAAGTGACCCCCAGGAGTCCCTCTCCCTTGCCCAAGTGGAGGTTTCCCCGAGGAAGCCCCCCCTTGCCTGCCTGCAGCGCTGAAGAGATCCCTTGATCTCTCATTGACTTCCATTGCGAACCCGACGCTTGTTCTAACACTGCACCCGACCGCCCCCGCGCCGCTGAGGGTGAAATTTCTGTGTGGGCTTGTGTCCCCCCCGGTGCCCTACAAAACCCCCCTGGTCTGCCCTCCGAAGACGCGGGTACTTACCTGCTGGCAGACTGGAACCGGGGCACCCCCTTCTCTCCATTGAAGCCTATGCGTTTTGGGCACCACTTTGAACTCTGCACCTGACCGGCCCTGAGCTGCTGGTGTGGTAACTTTGGGGTTGCTCTGAACCCCCAACGGTGGGCTACCTTGGACCAAGAACTGAACCCTGTAAGTGTCTTACTTACCTGGTAAAACTAACAAAAACTTACCTCCCCCAGGAACTGTGAAAATTGCATTGTGTCCACTTTTAAAGTAGCTATTTGTGAATAACTTGAAAAGTATACATGCAATTGAAATGATTCAAAGTTCCTAATGTACTTACCTGCAATACCTTTCAAACAAGATATTACATGTTAAATTTGAACCTGTGGTTCTTAAAATAAACTAAGAAAAGATATTTATCTATACAAAACCTATTGGCTGGATTTGTCTCTGAGTGTGTGTACCTCATTTATTGTCTATGTGTATGTACAACAAATGCTTAACACTACTCCTTGGATAAGCCTACTGCTCGACCACACTACCACAAAATAGAGCATTAGTATTATCTATTTTTACCACTATTTTACCTCTAAGGGGAACCCTTGGACTCTGTGCATGCTATTCCTTACTTTGAAATAGCACATACAGAGCCAACTTCCTACATTGGTGGATCAGCGGTGGGGTACAAGACTTTGCATTTGCTGGACTACTCAGCCAATACCTGATCACACGACAAATTCCAAAATTGTCATTAGAAATAGATTTTTGCAATTTGAAAAGTTTTCTAAATTCTTTAAAGTCCTGCTAGGGCCTTGTGTTAGTCCCTGTTAGCATTTCTTTTAGAGTTTAAAAGTTTGTTAAAAGTTTGAATTAGAACCTAGAACTAGTTTTAGATTCTTAAAAAGTATTCCAACTTTTAGAAGCATAATGTCTAGCACAGATGTGAATGTGGTGGAACTCGACACCACACCTTACCTCCATCTACAGATGAGAGAGCTAAGGTCACTCTGTAAACTAAAGAAAATAGGAATGGGCTCCAAACCTACCAAAGTACAGCTCCAGGAGCTTTTGGCAGAGTTTGAAAAAGCCAACCCCTCTGAGGATGGCAACACAGAGGATGAAGATAGTGACTTGGAGGGAAATTCCCCCCCTCCAGTCCTACTTAGGGAGAACAGGGCTTCTCAAGCCCTGACTCCACAAATAATAGTCAGAGATGCTGGTTCCCTCACAGGAGGGACCATCAACTCTGAAATCACTGAGGATAACTCCAGTGAAGAGGACATCCAGTTAGCCAGGATGGCCAAAAGATTGGCTTTGGAAAGACAGATCCTAGCCATAGAAAGGGAAAGACAAGAGATGGGCCTAGGACCCATCAATGGTGGCAGCAACATAATTAGGGTCAGAGATTCTCCTGACATGTTGAAAATCCCCAAAGGGATTGTAACTAAATATGAAGATGGTGATGACATCACCAAATGGTTCACAGCTTTTGAGAGGGCTTGTGTAACCAGAAAAGTGAACAAATCTCACTGGGGTGCTCTCCTTTGGGAAATGTTCACAGGAAAGTGTAGGGATAGACTCCTCACACTCTCTGGAAAAGATGCAGAATCTTATGACCTCATGAAGGGTACCCTGATTGAGGGCTTTGGATTCTCCACTGAGGAGTATAGGATTAGATTCAGGGGGGCTCAAAAAACCTCGAGCCAGACCTGGGTTGACTTTGTAGACTACTCAGTAAAAACACTAGATGGTTGGATTCAAGGCAGTGGTGTAAGTAATTATGATGGGCTGTACAATTTATTTGTGAAAGAACACCTGTTAAGTAATTGTTTCAATGATAAACTGCATCAGCATCTGGTAGACCTAGGACCAATTTCTCCCCAAGAATTGGGAAAGAAGGCGGACCATTGGGTCAAGACAAGGGTGTCCAAAACTTCCACAGGGGGTGACCAAAAGAAAGGGGTCACAAAACCTCCCCAGGGGAAAGGTGGTGAGACAGCCAAAAATAAAAATAGTAAAGAGTCTTCTACAGGCCCCCAAAAACCTGCACAGGAGGGTGGGCCCAGAGCCTCTTCACAAAACAATCCTGGGTACAAGGGTAAAAACTTTGATCCCAAAAAGGCCTGGTGTCGTAGCTGTAATCAGCCTGGACACCAAACTGGAGACAAGGCCTGTCCCAAGAAAGGTTCCACTCCAAACTCCAATCCAGGTAACACTGGAATGGCTAGTCTCCAAGTGGGATCAACAGTGTGCCCAGAGCAAATCAGGGTCCACACTGAAGCTACTCTAGTCTCTGAGGGTGGGGTGGATTTAGCCACACTAGCTGCCTGGCCGCCTAACATGCAAAAATACAGGCAGCAGCTCTTTATTAATGGGACAAGTGTAGAGGGCCTGAGGGATACAGGTGCCAGTGTCACCATGGTGACAGAGAAACTGGTTTCCCCTGGCCAATACCTGACTGGAAAAACTTATACAGTCACCAACGCTGACAATCAGACTAAAGCACATCCCATGGCAATGGTAACTTTAGAATGGGGAAGGGTCAATGGCCTGAAACAGGTGGTGGTCTCCTCAAACATCCCAGTAGACTGTCTGCTTGGAAATGACCTGGAGTCCTCAGCATGGGCTGAGGTAGAACTAAAAACCCATGCAGCCATGCTGGGTATCCCTGAACTGGTGTGTGTAAAAACAAGAGCACAATGCAAGGCACAGGGTGAAAAAGTAGAGCTGGAGTCTGGAAGAAAGGCCCAGCCTGCCAAGAGAAAAGGAAAGTCAGTTGGGAAACCAACTGCAACACAGTCAGAAAAAGAGAACCTCTCTTCTCAGGAAGAAGTTCTGCCCTCTGAGGGAACTGAGCCTTTGGAACTTGAACCTTATCAGGTTGAGCTCTTAGGCCCAGGGGGACCCTCAAGGGAGGAGCTGTGTAAGGGACAAGAAACCTGTCCCTCTCTTGAAGGCCTTAGGCAGCAAGCTGCTGAAGAGTCCAAGGGCAAGAAAAATGGAACACATAGGGTCTATTGGGAAGATGGACTCCTGTACACTGAGGCCAGAGACCCCAAACCTGGTGCCACTAGGAGAGTGGTAGTGCCTCAGTCGTTCAGAGAGTTTATTCTGACCTTAGCCCATGATATTCCCCTTGCTGGGCATTTGGGACAAACCAAGACGTGGGAGAGGTTAGTCAACCACTTCTACTGGCCCAATATGTCCCAGAAGGTTAAGGAGTTTTGCCTCTCCTGCCCCACCTGTCAATCCAGTGGTAAGACAGGTGGGCACCCAAAGGCCCCCCTCATTCCACTTCCAGTGGTGGGGGTCCCCTTTGAAAGAGTGGGTGTGGACATAGTTGGTCCACTAGAACCTCCCACAGCCTCAGGAACTATGTACATCCTAGTAGTAGTGGATCATGCTACTAGGTATCCTGAAGCTATTCCCCTTAGGTCGACTACTGCCCCTGCAGTAGCCAAGGCCCTCATTGGTATCTTTACCAGAGTGGGTTTTCCTAAGGAGGTGGTGTCTGACAGAGGTACCAACTTCATGTCAGCATACCTAAAACACATGTGGAATGAGTGTGGAGTGACTTACAAATTCACTACACCATACCATCCACAAACTAATGGCTTAGTTGAGAGATTCAACAAGACATTAAAAGGCATGATCATGGGGCTCCCAGAAAAGCTCAAAAGGAGATGGGATGTCCTCTTGCCATGTCTGCTTTTCGCTTACAGAGAGGTGCCACAGAAGGGAGTAGGATTCTCACCCTTTGAACTTCTGTTTGGTCACCCTGTAAGGGGACCACTTGCTCTTGTTAAAGAAGGCTGGGAGAGACCTCTTCATGAGCCTAAACAGGACATAGTGGACTATGTACTTGGCCTTCGCTCTAGAATGGCAGAGTACATGGAAAAGGCAAGCAAAAACCTTGAGGCCAGCCAACAGCTCCAGAAGTTTTGGTATGACCAAAAGGCTGCAATGGTTGAGTTCCAACCAGGGCAGAAAGTCTGGGTTCTGGAGCCTGTGGCTCCCAGGGCACTTCAGGACAAATGGAGTGGCCCTTACCCAGTGCTAGAAAGGAAGAGTCAGGTCACCTACCTGGTGGACCTGGGCACAAGCAGGAGCCCCAAGAGGGTGATCCATGTGAACCGCCTTAAGCTCTTCCATGACAGGGCTGATGTAAATCTGTTGATGGTAACAGATGAGGATCAGGAGGCAGAGAGTGAACCTCTCCCTGATCTTCTGTCATCAGACCCAAAAGATGGCTCAGTAGATGGAGTGATCTACTCAGACACCCTCTCTGGCCAACAGCAAGCTGATTGTAGGAGAGTCCTACAACAGTTTCCTGAACTCTTCTCCCTAACCCCTGGTCAGACACACCTGTGTACCCATGATGTGGACATAGGAGACAGCATGCCTGTCAAAAACAAAATTTTTAGACAGTCTGACCATGTTAAGGAAATCATCAAGGTGGAAGTCCACAAGATGCTGAAATTGGGAGTAATTGAGCGCTCTGAAAGCCCCTGGGCTAGCCCAGTGGTCTTAGTCCCCAAACCTCACACCAAAGATGGAAAGAAAGAGATGAGGTTTTGTGTGGACTACAGAGGGCTCAACTCTGTCACCAAGACAGACGCCCATCCAATTCCTAGAGCTGATGAGCTCATAGACAAATTAGGTGCTGCCAAATTCTTAAGTACCTTTGACTTGACAGCAGGGTACTGGCAAATAAAAATGGCACCTGGAGCAAAAGAGAAAACAGCATTCTCCACACCTGATGGGCATTATCAGTTTACTGTTATGCCCTTTGGTTTAAAGAATGCCCCTGCCACCTTCCAAAGGTTGGTGAATCAAGTCCTTGCTGGTTTGGAGTCCTTTAGCACAGCTTATCTTGATGATATTGCTGTCTTTAGCTCCACCTGGCAGGATCACCTGGTCCACCTGAAGAAGGTTTTGAAGGCTCTGCAATCTGCAGGCCTCTCTATCAAGGCATCCAAATGCCAGATAGGGCAGGGAACCGTGGTTTACTTGGGCCACCTTGTAGGTGGAGGCCAAGTTCAGCCACTCCAACCCAAGATCCAGACTATTCTGGACTGGGTAGCTCCAAAAACCCAGACTCAAGTCAGGGCATTCCTTGGCTTGACTGGGTATTACAGGAGGTTTGTGAAGGGATATGGATCCATTGTGACAGCCCTCACTGAACTCACCTCCAAGAAAATGCCCAAGAAAGTGAACTGGACTGTGGAATGCCAACAGGCCTTTGACACCCTGAAACAAGCAATGTGCTCAGCACCAGTTCTAAAAGCTCCAGATTATTCTAAGCAGTTCATTGTGCAGACAGATGCCTCTGAACATGGGATAGGGGCAGTTTTGTCCCAAACAAATGATGATGGCCTTGACCAGCCTGTTGCTTTCATTAGCAGGAGGTTACTCCCCAGGGAGCAGCGTTGGAGTGCCATTGAGAGGGAGGCCTTTGCTGTGGTTTGGTCCCTGAAGAAGCTGAGACCATACCTCTTTGGGACTCACTTCCTAGTTCAAACTGACCACAGACCTCTCAAATGGCTGATGCAAATGAAAGGTGAAAATCCTAAACTGTTGAGGTGGTCCATCTCCCTACAGGGAATGGACTTTATAGTGGAACACAGACCTGGGACTGCCCATGCCAATGCAGATGGCCTTTCCAGGTTCTTCCACTTAGAAAATGAAGACTCTCTTGGGAAAGGTTAGTCTCATCCTCTTTCGTTTGGGGGGGGGTTGTGTAAGGAAATGCCTCCTTGGCATGGTTGCCCCCTGACTTTTTGCCTTTGCTGATGCTATGTTTACAATTGAAAGTGTGCTGAGGCCTGCTAACCAGGCCCCAGCACCAGTGTTCTTTCCCTAACCTGTACTTTTGTATCCACAATTGGCAGACCCTGGCATCCAGATAAGTCCCTTGTAACTGGTACTTCTAGTACCAAGGGCCCTGATGCCAAGGAAGGTCTCTAAGGGCTGCAGCATGTCTTATGCCACCCTGGAGACCTCTCACTCAGCACAGACACACTGCTTGCCAGCTTGTGTGTGCTAGTGAGAACAAAACGAGTAAGTCGACATGGCACTCCCCTCAGGGTGCCATGCCAGCCTCTCACTGCCTATGCAAGTATAGGTCAGTCACCCCTCTAGCAGGCCTTACAGCCCTAAGGCAGGGTGCACTATACCATAGGTGAGGGTACCAGTGCATGAGCATGGTACCCCTACAGTGTCTAAACAAAACCCTAGACATTGTAAGTGCAGGGTAGCCATAAGAGTATATGGTCTGGGAGTCTGTTTTGCACGAACTCCACAGCACCATAATGGCTACACTGAAAACTGGGAAGTTTGGTATCAAACTTCTCAGCACAATAAATGCACACTGATGCCAGTGTACATTTTATTGCAAAATACACCCCAGAGGGCACCTTAGAGGTGCCCCCTGAAACTTAACCGACTGTCTGTGTAGGCTGACTAGTTCCAGCAGCCTGCCACACTAGAGACATGTTGCTGGCCCCATGGGGAGAGTGCCTTTGTCACTCTGAGGCCAGTAACAAAGCCTGCACTGGGTGGAGATGCTAACACCTCCCCCAGGCAGGAGCTGTAACACCTGGCGGTGAGCCTCAAAGGCTCACCCCTTTGTCACAGCACCGCAGGACACTCCAGCTAGTGGAGTTGCCCGCCCCCTCCGGCCCCGGCCCCCACTTTTGGCGGCAAGGCCGGAGAAAATAATGAGAATAACAAGGAGGAGTCACTGGCCAGTCAGGACAGCCCCTAAGGTGTCCTGAGCTGAGGTGACTCTAACTTTTAGAAATCCTCCATCTTGCAGATGGAGGATTCCCCCAATAGGATTAGGGATGTGACCCCCTCCCCTTGGGAGGAGGCACAAAGAGGGTGTACTCACCCTCAGGGCTAGTAGCCATTGGCTACTAACCCCCCAGACCTAAACACGCCCTTAAATTTAGTATTTAAGGGCTACCCTGAACCCTAGAAAATTAGATTCCTGCAACAACAAGAAGAAGGACTGCCTAGCTGAAAACCCCTGCAGAGGAAAACCAGAAGACAACAACTGCCTTGGCTCCAGAAACTCACCGGCCTGTCTCCTGCCTTCCAAAGAACTCTGCTCCAGCGACGCCTTCCAAAGGGACCAGCGACCTCTGAATCCTCTGAGGACTGCCCTGCTTCGACGACGACAAGAAACTCCCGAGGACAGCGGACCTGCTCCAAAAAGACTGCAACTATCCAAAGAAGCAGCTTTAAAGAACCCTGCAATCTCCCCGCAAGAAGCGTGAGACTTGCAACACTGCACCCGGCGACCCCGACTCGGCTGGTGGAGAACCAACACCTCAGGGAGGACCCCCGGACTACTCTACGACTGTGAGTACCAAAACCTGTCCCCCCTGAGTCCCCACAGCGCCGCCTACAGAGGGAATCCCGAGGCTTCCCCTGACCGCGCCTCTCTGAAACCTAAGTCCCGACGCCTGGAAAAGACCCTGCACCCGCAGCCCCCAGGACCTGAAGGACCGGACTTTCACTGCAGAAGTGACCCCCAGGAGTCCCTCTCCCTTGCCCAAGTGGAGGTTTCCCCGAGGAAGCCCCCCCTTGCCTGCCTGCAGCGCTGAAGAGATCCCTTGATCTCTCATTGACTTCCATTGCGAACCCGACGCTTGTTCTAACACTGCACCCGACCGCCCCCGCGCCGCTGAGGGTGAAATTTCTGTGTGGGCTTGTGTCCCCCCCGGTGCCCTACAAAACCCCCCTGGTCTGCCCTCCGAAGACGCGGGTACTTACCTGCTGGCAGACTGGAACCGGGGCACCCCCTTCTCTCCATTGAAGCCTATGCGTTTTGGGCACCACTTTGAACTCTGCACCTGACCGGCCCTGAGCTGCTGGTGTGGTATCTTTGGGGTTGCTCTGAACCCCCAACGGTGGGCTACCTTGGACCAAGAACTGAACCCTGTAAGTGTCTTACTTACCTGGTAAAACTAACAAAAACTTACCTCCCCCAGGAACTGTGAAAATTGCATTGTGTCCACTTTTAAAGTAGCTATTTGTGAATAACTTGAAAAGTATACATGCAATTGAAATGATTCAAAGTTCCTAATGTACTTACCTGCAATACCTTTCAAACAAGATATTACATGTTAAATTTGAACCTGTGGTTCTTAAAATAAACTAAGAAAAGATATTTATCTATACAAAACCTATTGGCTGGATTTGTCTCTGAGTGTGTGTACCTCATTTATTGTCTATGTGTATGTACAACAAATGCTTAACACTACTCCTTGGATAAGCCTACTGCTCGACCACACTACCACAAAATAGAGCATTAGTATTATCTATTTTTACCACTATTTTACCTCTAAGGGGAACCCTTGGACTCTGTGCATGCTATTCCTTACTTTGAAATAGCACATACAGAGCCAACTTCCTACATTGGTGGATCAGCGGTGGGGTACAAGACTTTGCATTTGCTGGACTACTCAGCCAATACCTGATCACACGACAAATTCCAAAATTGTCATTAGAAATAGATTTTTGCAATTTGAAAAGTTTTCTAAATTCTTTAAAGTCCTGCTAGGGCCTTGTGTTAGTCCCTGTTAGCATTTCTTTTAGAGTTTAAAAGTTTGTTAAAAGTTTGAATTAGAACCTAGAACTAGTTTTAGATTCTTAAAAAGTATTCCAACTTTTAGAAGCATAATGTCTAGCACAGATGTGAATGTGGTGGAACTCGACACCACACCTTACCTCCATCTACAGATGAGAGAGCTAAGGTCACTCTGTAAACTAAAGAAAATAGGAATGGGCTCCAAACCTACCAAAGTACAGCTCCAGGAGCTTTTGGCAGAGTTTGAAAAAGCCAACCCCTCTGAGGATGGCAACACAGAGGATGAAGATAGTGACTTGGAGGGAAATTCCCCCCCTCCAGTCCTACTTAGGGAGAACAGGGCTTCTCAAGCCCTGACTCCACAAATAATAGTCAGAGATGCTGGTTCCCTCACAGGAGGGACCAACAACTCTGAAATCACTGAGGATAACTCCAGTGAAGAGGACATCCAGTTAGCCAGGATGGCCAAAAGATTGGCTTTGGAAAGACAGATCCTAGCCATAGAAAGGGAAAGACAAGAGATGGGCCTAGGACCCATCAATGGTGGCAGCAACATAATTAGGGTCAGAGATTCTCCTGACATGTTGAAAATCCCCAAAGGGATTGTAACTAAATATGAAGATGGTGATGACATCACCAAATGGTTCACAGCTTTTGAGAGGGCTTGTGTAACCAGAAAAGTGAACAAATCTCACTGGGGTGCTCTCCTTTGGGAAATGTTCACAGGAAAGTGTAGGGATAGACTCCTCACACTCTCTGGAAAAGATGCAGAATCTTATGACCTCATGAAGGGTACCCTGATTGAGGGCTTTGGATTCTCCACTGAGGAGTATAGGATTAGATTCAGGGGGGCTCAAAAAACCTCGAGCCAGACCTGGGTTGACTTTGTAGACTACTCAGTAAAAACACTAGATGGTTGGATTCAAGGCAGTGGTGTAAGTAATTATGATGGGCTGTACAATTTATTTGTGAAAGAACACCTGTTAAGTAATTGTTTCAATGATAAACTGCATCAGCATCTGGTAGACCTAGGACCAATTTCTCCCCAAGAATTGGGAAAGAAGGCGGACCATTGGGTCAAGACAAGGGTGTCCAAAACTTCCACAGGGGGTGACCAAAAGAAAGGGGTCACAAAACCTCCCCAGGGGAAAGGTGGTGAGACAGCCAAAAATAAAAATAGTAAAGAGTCTTCTACAGGCCCCCAAAAACCTGCACAGGAGGGTGGGCCCAGAGCCTCTTCACAAAACAATCCTGGGTACAAGGGTAAAAACTTTGATCCCAAAAAGGCCTGGTGTCGTAGCTGTAATCAGCCTGGACACCAAACTGGAGACAAGGCCTGTCCCAAGAAAGGTTCCACTCCAAACTCCAATCCAGGTAACACTGGAATGGCTAGTCTCCAAGTGGGATCAACAGTGTGCCCAGAGCAAATCAGGGTCCACACTGAAGCTACTCTAGTCTCTGAGGGTGGGGTGGATTTAGCCACACTAGCTGCCTGGCCGCCTAACATGCAAAAATACAGGCAGCAGCTCTTTATTAATGGGACAAGTGTAGAGGGCCTGAGGGATACAGGTGCCAGTGTCACCATGGTGACAGAGAAACTGGTTTCCCCTGGCCAATACCTGACTGGAAAAACTTATACAGTCACCAACGCTGACAATCAGACTAAAGCACATCCCATGGCAATGGTAACTTTAGAATGGGGAAGGGTCAATGGCCTGAAACAGGTGGTGGTCTCCTCAAACATCCCAGTAGACTGTCTGCTTGGAAATGACCTGGAGTCCTCAGCATGGGCTGAGGTAGAACTAAAAACCCATGCAGCCATGCTGGGTATCCCTGAACTGGTGTGTGTAAAAACAAGAGCACAATGCAAGGCACAGGGTGAAAAAGTAGAGCTGGAGTCTGGAAGAAAGGCCCAGCCTGCCAAGAGAAAAGGAAAGTCAGTTGGGAAACCAACTGCAACACAGTCAGAAAAAGAGAACCTCTCTTCTCAGGAAGAAGTTCTGCCCTCTGAGGGAACTGAGCCTTTGGAACTTGAACCTTATCAGGTTGAGCTCTTAGGCCCAGGGGGACCCTCAAGGGAGGAGCTGTGTAAGGGACAAGAAACCTGTCCCTCTCTTGAAGGCCTTAGGCAGCAAGCTGCTGAAGAGTCCAAGGGCAAGAAAAATGGAACACATAGGGTCTATTGGGAAGATGGACTCCTGTACACTGAGGCCAGAGACCCCAAACCTGGTGCCACTAGGAGAGTGGTAGTGCCTCAGTCGTTCAGAGAGTTTATTCTGACCTTAGCCCATGATATTCCCCTTGCTGGGCATTTGGGACAAACCAAGACGTGGGAGAGGTTAGTCAACCACTTCTACTGGCCCAATATGTCCCAGAAGGTTAAGGAGTTTTGCCTCTCCTGCCCCACCTGTCAATCCAGTGGTAAGACAGGTGGGCACCCAAAGGCCCCCCTCATTCCACTTCCAGTGGTGGGGGTCCCCTTTGAAAGAGTGGGTGTGGACATAGTTGGTCCACTAGAACCTCCCACAGCCTCAGGAACTATGTACATCCTAGTAGTAGTGGATCATGCTACTAGGTATCCTGAAGCTATTCCCCTTAGGTCGACTACTGCCCCTGCAGTAGCCAAGGCCCTCATTGGTATCTTTACCAGAGTGGGTTTTCCTAAGGAGGTGGTGTCTGACAGAGGTACCAACTTCATGTCAGCATACCTAAAACACATGTGGAATGAGTGTGGAGTGACTTACAAATTCACTACACCATACCATCCACAAACTAATGGCTTAGTTGAGAGATTGAACAAGACATTAAAAGGCATGATCATGGGGCTCCCAGAAAAGCTCAAAAGGAGATGGGATGTCCTCTTGCCATGTCTGCTTTTCGCTTACAGAGAGGTGCCACAGAAGGGAGTAGGATTCTCACCCTTTGAACTTCTGTTTGGTCACCCTGTAAGGGGACCACTTGCTCTTGTTAAAGAAGGCTGGGAGAGACCTCTTCATGAGCCTAAACAGGACATAGTGGACTATGTACTTGGCCTTCGCTCTAGAATGGCAGAGTACATGGAAAAGGCAAGCAAAAACCTTGAGGCCAGCCAACAGCTCCAGAAGTTTTGGTATGACCAAAAGGCTGCAATGGTTGAGTTCCAACCAGGGCAGAAAGTCTGGGTTCTGGAGCCTGTGGCTCCCAGGGCACTTCAGGACAAATGGAGTGGCCCTTACCCAGTGCTAGAAAGGAAGAGTCAGGTCACCTACCTGGTGGACCTGGGCACAAGCAGGAGCCCCAAGAGGGTGATCCATGTGAACCGCCTTAAGCTCTTCCATGACAGGGCTGATGTAAATCTGTTGATGGTAACAGATGAGGATCAGGAGGCAGAGAGTGAACCTCTCCCTGATCTTCTGTCATCAGACCCAAAAGATGGCTCAGTAGATGGAGTGATCTACTCAGACACCCTCTCTGGCCAACAGCAAGCTGATTGTAGGAGAGTCCTACAACAGTTTCCTGAACTCTTCTCCCTAACCCCTGGTCAGACACACCTGTGTACCCATGATGTGGACATAGGAGACAGCATGCCTGTCAAAAACAAAATTTTTAGACAGTCTGACCATGTTAAGGAAAGCATCAAGGTGGAAGTCCACAAGATGCTGGAATTGGGAGTAATTGAGCGCTCTGAAAGCCCCTGGGCTAGCCCAGTGGTCTTAGTCCCCAAACCTCACACCAAAGATGGAAAGAAAGAGATGAGGTTTTGTGTGGACTACAGAGGGCTCAACTCTGTCACCAAGACAGACGCCCATCCAATTCCTAGAGCTGATGAGCTCATAGACAAATTAGGTGCTGCCAAATTCTTAAGTACCTTTGACTTGACAGCAGGGTACTGGCAAATAAAAATGGCACCTGGAGCAAAAGAGAAAACAGCATTCTCCACACCTGATGGGCATTATCAGTTTACTGTTATGCCCTTTGGTTTAAAGAATGCCCCTGCCACCTTCCAAAGGTTGGTGAATCAAGTCCTTGCTGGTTTGGAGTCCTTTAGCACAGCTTATCTTGATGATATTGCTGTCTTTAGCTCCACCTGGCAGGATCACCTGGTCCACCTGAAGAAGGTTTTGAAGGCTCTGCAATCTGCAGGCCTCTCTATCAAGGCATCCAAATGCCAGATAGGGCAGGGAACCGTGGTTTACTTGGGCCACCTTGTAGGTGGAGGCCAAGTTCAGCCACTCCAACCCAAGATCCAGACTATTCTGGACTGGGTAGCTCCAAAAACCCAGACTCAAGTCAGGGCATTCCTTGGCTTGACTGGGTATTACAGGAGGTTTGTGAAGGGATATGGATCCATTGTGACAGCCCTCACTGAACTCACCTCCAAGAAAATGCCCAAGAAAGTGAACTGGACTGTGGAATGCCAACAGGCCTTTGACACCCTGAAACAAGCAATGTGCTCAGCACCAGTTCTAAAAGCTCCAGATTATTCTAAGCAGTTCATTGTGCAGACAGATGCCTCTGAACATGGGATAGGGGCAGTTTTGTCCCAAACAAATGATGATGGCCTTGACCAGCCTGTTGCTTTCATTAGCAGGAGGTTACTCCCCAGGGAGCAGCGTTGGAGTGCCATTGAGAGGGAGGCCTTTGCTGTGGTTTGGTCCCTGAAGAAGCTGAGACCATACCTCTTTGGGACTCACTTCCTAGTTCAAACTGACCACAGACCTCTCAAATGGCTGATGCAAATGAAAGGTGAAAATCCTAAACTGTTGAGGTGGTCCATCTCCCTACAGGGAATGGACTTTATAGTGGAACACAGACCTGGGACTGCCCATGCCAATGCAGATGGCCTTTCCAGGTTCTTCCACTTAGAAAATGAAGACTCTCTTGAGAAAGGTTAGTCTCATCCTCTTTCGTTTGGGGGGGGGTTGTGTAAGGAAATGCCTCCTTGGCATGGTTGCCCCCTGACTTTTTGCCTTTGCTGATGCTATGTTTACAATTGAAAGTGTGCTGAGGCCTGCTAACCAGGCCCCAGCACCAGTGTTCTTTCCCTAACCTGTACTTTTGTATCCACAATTGGCAGACCCTGGCATCCAGATAAGTCCCTTGTAACTGGTACTTCTAGTACCAAGGGCCCTGATGCCAAGGAAGGTCTCTAAGGGCTGCAGCATGTCTTATGCCACCCTGGAGACCTCTCACTCAGCACAGACACACTGCTTGCCAGCTTGTGTGTGCTAGTGAGAACAAAACGAGTAAGTCGACATGGCACTCCCCTCAGGGTGCCATGCCAGCCTCTCACTGCCTATGCAAGTATAGGTCAGTCACCCCTCTAGCAGGCCTTACAGCCCTAAGGCAGGGTGCACTATACCATAGGTGAGGGTACCAGTGCATGAGCATGGTACCCCTACAGTGTCTAAACAAAACCCTAGACATTGTAAGTGCAGGGTAGCCATAAGAGTATATGGTCTGGGAGTCTGTTTTGCACGAACTCCACAGCACCATAATGGCTACACTGAAAACTGGGAAGTTTGGTATCAAACTTCTCAGCACAATAAATGCACACTGATGCCAGTGTACATTTTATTGCAAAATACACCCCAGAGGGCACCTTAGAGGTGCCCCCTGAAACTTAACCGACTGTCTGTGTAGGCTGACTAGTTCCAGCAGCCTGCCACACTAGAGACATGTTGCTGGCCCCATGGGGAGAGTGCCTTTGTCACTCTGAGGCCAGTAACAAAGCCTGCACTGGGTGGAGATGCTAACACCTCCCCCAGGCAGGAGCTGTAACACCTGGCGGTGAGCCTCAAAGGCTCACCCCTTTGTCACAGCACCGCAGGACACTCCAGCTAGTGGAGTTGCCCGCCCCCTCCGGCCCCGGCCCCCTCTTTTGGCGGCAAGGCCGGAGAAAATAATGAGAATAACAAGGAGGAGTCACTGGCCAGTCAGGACAGCCCCTAAGGTGTCCTGAGCTGAGGTGACTCTAACTTTTAGAAATCCTCCATCTTGCAGATGGAGGATTCCCCCAATAGGATTAGGGATGTGACCCCCTCCCCTTGGGAGGAGGCACAAAGAGGGTGTACTCACCCTCAGGGCTAGTAGCCATTGGCTACTAACCCCCCAGACCTAAACACGCCCTTAAATTTAGTATTTAAGGGCTACCCTGAACCCTAGAAAATTAGATTCCTGCAACAACAAGAAGAAGGACTGCCTAGCTGAAAACCCCTGCAGAGGAAAACCAGAAGACAACAACTGCCTTGGCTCCAGAAACTCACCGGCCTGTCTCCTGCCTTCCAAAGAACTCTGCTCCAGCGACGCCTTCCAAAGGGACCAGCGACCTCTGAATCCTCTGAGGACTGCCCTGCTTCGACGACGACAAGAAACTCCCGAGGACAGCGGACCTGCTCCAAAAAGACTGCAACTATCCAAAGAAGCAGCTTTAAAGAACCCTGCAATCTCCCCGCAAGAAGCGTGAGACTTGCAACACTGCACCCGGCGACCCCGACTCGGCTGGTGGAGAACCAACACCTCAGGGAGGACCCCCGGACTACTCTACGACTGTGAGTACCAAAACCTGTCCCCCCTGAGTCCCCACAGCGCCGCCTACAGAGGGAATCCCGAGGCTTCCCCTGACCGCGCCTCTCTGAAACCTAAGTCCCGACGCCTGGAAAAGACCCTGCACCCGCAGCCCCCAGGACCTGAAGGACCGGACTTTCACTGCAGAAGTGACCCCCAGGAGTCCCTCTCCCTTGCCCAAGTGGAGGTTTCCCCGAGGAAGCCCCCCCTTGCCTGCCTGCAGCGCTGAAGAGATCCCTTGATCTCTCATTGACTTCCATTGCGAACCCGACGCTTGTTCTAAAACTACACCCGGCCGCCCCTGCGCCGCTGAGGGTGAAATTTCTGTGTGGGCTTGTGTCCCCCCTGGTGCCCTACAAAACCCCCCTGGTCTGCCCTCCGAAGACGCAGGTACTTACCTGCTGGCAGACTGGAACCGGGGCACCCCCTTCTCTCCATTGAAGCCTATGCGTTTTGGGCACCACTTTGAACTCTGCACCTGACCGGCCCTGAGCTGCTGGTGTGGTAACTTTGGGGTTGCTCTGAACCCCCAACGGTGGGCTACCTTGGACCAAGAACTGAACCCTGTAAGTGTCTTACTTACCTGGTAAAACTAACAAAAACTTACCTCCCCCAGGAACTGTGAAAATTGCATTGTGTCCACTTTAAAGTAGCTATTTGTGAATAACTTGAAAAGTATACATGCAATTGAAATGATTCAAAGTTCCTAATGTACTTACCTGCAATACCTTTCAAACAAGATATTACATGTTAAATTTGAACCTGTGGTTCTTAAAATAAACTAAGAAAATATATTTTTCTATACAAAACCTATTGGCTGGATTTGTCTCTGAGTGTGTGTACCTCATTTATTGTCTATGTGTATGTACAACAAATGCTTAACACTACTCCTTGGATAAGCCTACTGCTCGACCACACTACCACAAAATAGAGCATTAGTATTATCTATTTTTACCACTATTTTACCTCTAAGGGGAACCCTTGGACTCTGTGCATGCTATTCCTTACTTTGAAATAGCACATACAGAGCCAACTTCCTACAAACACCAAAAAGAGAATATACTGTCTTGATTGTGCCCCTTCTAGAGTATATACTATGATTTGACATTCTAAAGGGGATGACTTTATATTTGGATGGTGGTTGTTATCAATTTGGATCAAAGGGATACATTATAGTGGCCGCCATGAGGGTGGGCCATCTGAAGATACCCCTAGTGAAAGTGCCTCCGGCAACTAAGGTAATTCGCCTGAAACAATACTGCATTCCAGATGAGCATGAGGAAATAAGTAAAACTATACAAGAATTGATTGAGGCTGGTGTGATAGCTCTAACCACCACTGAATGGAACAATCCTTTGGGGTCCTTACGCAAAGCTGATGGGCGCTATAGAATGACGATTGATTTCCACAAGCTGAATAAACATACACCCCCATGGACAGCTGCAGTCCCCGACACCATCACTTTGATTGAAAGAATACCGAAACATACAGTGACCTGGTATGCAACCACTGATATTGCTAAAGCTTTCTTTTCCATACCGTTGGCCCCTGCGTGTCAGGAACAATTTCCTTTCTCACAGTGTGGCAGACAATTCCGAATGTTATCTTTATCTATGGGGTATATGCATAGCCCCACCATCTGTCACCAGATGGTAGCAGAGCACCTGGATGAAGTATCAGTCACTCCAGGGGTGCAATTGACCCATTCCATTGATGATGTGATGATTGATAGTGAGACACATTAACAGGTGCAGACTCATTTGGAGCGGGTTGTGGAACTTTTGCAGAGTAAAGGGTGGATGATGAATCCAGACACGACACAGAGACCATCTAAAAATGTGAATTTTCCAGGAATTTAGTGGAATCAGGACATAGAGAGGTGTTGCAGCAGGCAAAACAAAAGATCTTAGAGCTTGTCACTCCCCACACAGCAATTCATTGGATTGTTTGGTTTTTGGAAACAGCATATTCCTCACTTGAGTCAGATTGTGGCCCCTTTGTACAAAGTGAAACGAAAGAAGCATGAGTTTGAATGGGGTGAACAGCAGCAGTGTGCGTTTGATTTGGCAAAGGAGGCAATTCAACAGGCTTCAGACATTGTAGCCAGGACAGGAAGGAGATATTGAGTTGCATGTAACCGTTCAGGGGCAATATGCAAATTGCAGCATGTGGCAAAAACAGTGAAGAATGAGGGTGCGCCTGGGTTTCTGGACTAAAAAGCTACCTGATGCTGGAGAGCTATGTACTCTCTTTAAGAAACAGTTACTTGCATGCTACTGGGCTCTAGTTGATACTGAACAAATGACCATAAGTCATAATGTGTTTTTGAGACCTGAGATTCCAATAATGCAGTGGGTGATGAGTTCACCTAAAACTCACTGTATAGGGCATGCACAAGAAGCTAGTATCATATGTTGGAAACGGTACAACAAGACAGAGCCCTAGTGGGACCAGCAGGCACAGCAGCTCTACATGAACAAGTGTCACAGGCCCTGGTGCAGGATGAGGAGAGGGTGCAGGAGGTACTGCAAATAAAAGAATCACCAGTGAGGTGGGGTGAGGCATTTTAATCCTTGTTCCCTGAGGATAGGAAGCATGTATGATTTACCAACAGTTCAGGCAAGTATGTGGGGGTCCAAAAGACATTGAAGAGCAGTGTCATACAACCCGATCACCAAGAAGCTGTTGACCACTACAGGAGAAGGGAAGAGTAGTCAATATGCAGAACTGTAAGCTATGTATCAAGCACTGAATCAAGAATTGCCTGGACTTGTCACATTTATACTGATTCTTCGTCCACTGCCAATGTATTAGCCACCTGGCTTCCCATATGGCATGCACATAACTTGCAAATACATTCAAAGGAGGTGTGGGTCAAAGAGTTGTGTCAGGAAATTTGGGAAATGCTGGAGCAAAGTAATGTTACTGTGTATCATGTAGATGCCCACTGTCCCACCAACTCACTTGAATGCTGGTTCATTTCCCTTCCAGATGACAAAGCCAAAGTCTCTGAGGCAGAGGTGGTGACACAGAATTCTGACTTGGTGGGGATGGCTAAATGGGTGCACCAAAAATGTGGACACCTGGGAGAGAAAGCCACTTACAGGTGGGCAGAGATTAGAGTGATGCACATTCTCCTAGACTTGATAAAAACTGTGATTATGCAATGTCCTGTTTGTCAACACAAACAACAGAGATCTGTCACGCAAACTGTCAGAGGTCAGTTGGGGAGAGGGAAGTTGCCAGGGCAGATATGGCAAATTGATTACATTGGGCCACTACTGATTAGTTGCGGGTTCCAATACGCTTGCACAGTAGTGGACACTTATTCTGGTTACCTGATTGCCATCCCTTGTAAACATGCCACTCAGTACAATGCCATCAAAACTCTGGACTTGCTAATGTTATATTATGGAGGACCACTTCAGGTCCAGAGTGAAAATGGGTCACATTTCAAAGGAAAATTGGTACAAGATTACTGTTTACAACACAACATTGAGTGGATTTATCACATTCCTTATTATCCACAAGCTTCACAACTGATTGAGAGAATGAACGGCTTGCTTAAAGCCCAATAACGGAAACTATCAGATGGAACCTTGAAAAACTGGAGAGAGCATCTAAATGAAGCCCTCCAAATTTTGAATAACAGACCATTGACAAATGCAGAGACTCCGCTAATGCAGATGTTAACCCCAGCATTACAGATACTACCACATGTAGCGACAAATACCATCATGTATTGGGATATAAAACCAGGAGCCTTAGCTCCTCACCGAGCCACTCCAGAATCTGCAGATCTTAATCTACATGCTTTAAAAGCAAACACATTGAAAACAAGAGACATGGCACTCTGTGAAACAGGTGCTGGAATACATATTTCCCTGGAGTATTTCGGATTGATTGCTCCCGGATCTGGTTTGGCACTCAAAGGTATTCAGGTCTTAGGGGAAGTGATCAATGCAGACTACCAAGGAGAAATTAAAGTTATTCTCCTGAATAGTGGAGACACTGATTTGATTATACAATCTGGAGACAGAATTGCCCAGTAGGTGATTATCCTAGTGTTTGGAGGAATAGTGAAAAAGGGGACTGCCCCAGCTCTTCTTACAGTGCATGGGGAGGGAGCTTTTTGTTCAACTGACAAAATCCCTGGTGCTAAGGTGCGGATGGAATCCCAAATCATCCTCCTGAACTAGCAGAAATCATAGCAAAGGGCAAGGACAATGTTCTATTACTCATGAAACCTGATAGAGAACAGCGGGAGCATGTACTGGCTGACAAATGTTATTTGGAAGAATGATCATACTTTTTTTTTGTTACAGATCATACTACGAGGTGTCTGTGTGGGGCTGTGCTGCCTAGTCACCTTTTGGGTGTGTGCATGTGGGATCAGGGGGTACCGAAAGCCCCCAACTTCAAAATGATTGATCGATCACGCCGATCGACACCTTTACTGCACTTGACAAAAAATGTCTGGATACATTTGGCATGAGTCGTACTTAACAGGACGGATCTCCGTATGGCCTCCATGCAAAGTACGGTGGATGTCACATCTACATTTCTGATTGCAATACTGACGCCTGCAAAAACATTGTTAGATATCCTTAATGGCACTAACCAGGATGGAGAGGCCTGTGAGAGTGATGTATTATCTCAGTACAGTCCCTATGAATATTGAAGGTTTTGCCAAGAAACTACTGACGAAAAGTGGCAAAATATTACCCAAATAATTGCGTACAATATCACGACAGGCGACGTCTGTTATCAAATGTCTTGCAATTCTCAAGACATTGGAAAATGTGCTCAACTACGCCTAGAGGCAACAGATACCGTGGGAACAACAAACTCTATGTCGTTACCGAACTGATAAACATTGCAAAAACATGACAAACAACATGTCTTGTCTTCACATTGTGATTGCCGCTTGTCACATCAAACATGTCAAACTACCAGTGGGATGGTTATTCTCTTGTGGAAATATCACTTTCACATACATTCCTCCTAATATAACTAGTGGACAGTGTACCTTTACACGATTAGGACTCATGATGTTTCCATTCCATTCTGTACATACTCGCTATCCAAGGGACACAGTTCAGTTAAGTGAGGACTGTGACTCCGAAATTCACTTGTTATCCTAATCAGAATATATCAGCTTGAGTCTTCCTACTGTAGGAGTACCAGGACTAGCCATTTATAATATTCGAGTCACTAACAAGCTAGCATGTTTAATGGTTAAGAATATCAATCATACGTCTATCGCTTTAGCTGAATTATTGCTAGATATACGAGGTACTATGAAAGCTGCATTGCAAAACAGCTATTGACTATTTACTGTAAAGCACGATCGTGGTTGCTCAGAATTTGAAGGTTTGTGCTGCTTCAATTTGTCAGATCACTCTAAATCTATCCAGTACCATATTGACACTTTACGTGAATTGGTGAAAGGAGTAAAACAAGATGTGGGCAAAGGGTGGTGGGACTGGTAGTTCCAGTGGTTGCCTGATTTTGGGGAGTTGCGCAATGCTTTGGGTGGGATCCTGGTAACAATTTCCGTCATGACCATGCTGTGTTGCTGTGTGCAATATATGCCTCATTTGCTTACAATGTTTAAACCAAAAAGAGTTAGTTTCACACCAGTATGTTCTGAGAGTCACTGGTCAAAGGGTGGAGTGTAATGCGATTTGTATTTAACCACCAGCCCCCTCTTGACCACTGACTCCATTTTGTGCTTAGCTTAGCTTCACACACCATCACATTGGTGGCACTGGTATTTCTCCGCGCACACCGTGTGCAACGTGTTTTCGTTCTTTCTCACTGAAGGATGTGTGCATAACATGGGGAAGTAAGGAGTAAGGGTGATAAGATATACCAGGCTGAGAATATTTATAGTAAGGCAGGGAACAGCTCGGTCTTGGAAAAAAACCATGAGGGTTGGCCAGTCTCTAGTGTGTTTTATTTCAACACTGACCTGGTACAGCCAGTGTTTAAACAACAACTTACCGGATGGCAGGGGAAGTTTTTAGAATTCTCCTCTCCAGTTTGTTTAAAGTATATAAGGTAATGGGAACTTGATGGCTGGATAGACGTAGCTCATCTGAGGAGGGATGCCTTGCTCAGAACCTAATCCCATTGCGGGTAATTCTCTCTTTCCGGTCGTCTGGGTTCCACAACCTGATGCTGGAAATCAAAGGGATGATGTCAATGTAAGCCCCATGGTGATGCATTTTTAATTCCTATTTTTAGCTTTGCATTGTGCACGCCTAAATACGTTATATATATATATATATATATTATAACCATTGTTGAATTCTCTGATCAGCATTATTTCAGTGCATTATTTTTTTATTTTTTCTGTGCATGAGACTTGAGAAGTGTCTTAATAAATTAATTACTCAGACTAAGAGTGCTGCATTCTTGGCATTCCTTTCATTTCGTCTCCTCTCAGTCTGAAGTAGAGCAGAATAATGAGTAGAACAAAGGATAATGAAACTTCCTAGTAACAAGTAGGTAACTATCCTCTGCCTTGGGACCCAAACAAACGGTGTTACTATCTATTTCTCCCTTTTTTCCCCATCATAAGAAGATATTGAAAGCTTCAAAACAGGCTTACTACAGAAAGTGAGTGCTATACAGACACACTGTTAGGAAACTGCCAAGGTGGACAGTTCACTGGGAGGGAGCAGACTACACCAGAGCATGTAGTTCAGTAGTATATTTTATCTATGGATCTACGAGACTTGACAATTACCTTCATTAGTCTGGGGTCTGTGATCTGTGGTGCTTTCAGAAAACGTAGGACATTGTCTGCAGATAAATCTATGTGGTCCATTGCGTCACCTGCCCACTGGGATCCAATTACTTGTGAGGGTCACATCATATGCAGTTTGCCAGTGGTTCTATCACTAGTGTGAATAGGAAAACCTGCCTTGTGTTCCATTTTATAGTCAAGAGGTTCGACAAGACTCCATTTACTCACATGGGCCATGGGTTGGTGGAACAGAAGTGCAATCTGTGTTAGAAAGTGGGGCTGGAGTTCATTTCTTTTTTAAGAACCTGTTGAAGGAATTTCCAGTTGAGTGAATTTAAGTCATAGAGTTGTTTAGTTCTTCATGGCATGAAACCACATTGATCCAGGTGTATTAAAGATGTTAAGACACTTGGCATTGCCCTGGTTATTATAGGGATAGCAGGAGTAACATCACTTGCACTTTGATCCCAATTACATGAAAGAAAGTGACAACAAATGTGCTTTCATCCAATGTCATCTTAGGAAGTGATGTCCCATGACATTGTACTCGGATCACATCAAAAGAAGTGAAACCACTGAAGTTACAAACCCTGAAATATGAGCAATAAAAAGCAACAACAGGTACAAAAGCAGATAAATCTCTATTTTAGTTACCAACTTCAGTTCAACTATGATACCACAAAGCTACGTCAGAGGCATAGTTATCACCTCCTCAGCTACAATCAGTGGTCATATCCAAAATTAGAAAACTTTTCTAATGCAGACCAACTATGACGTTGCTCAGTCCCATGGGTGTTATGAACCCCCCACTGTAGCAGCTACAGCAGTGTTGGAGTTCTTGATGGGCCTTTTCTGTCTGCAACTCGGCAGACGAGAGCTCATAATCAATGAAAGGGTAGGTGGGTGAATGAAAGGATTATAGATGGATGGATGAGTGAAAGAATGGATGTAAGAATAGATGAGTCAAAGAATGGATGTAAGGATAGATGAGTGAAAGAATGGATGGGAAAGTGAAATGGTGGATGGATGAGTGGATGGAAGATGAGAGAAAGGATAGACGAGTGAGTGAAACGATGGCTGGATGAGTAAAAGCATAAATGGATGCATAGATAGACAAATGGAAGGGTGGATGGATGACTGAAAGAATGGATGGATGAGTAAAAGAACAGATGGATGAATGAAAGTCAGAGCGGATGGATGGATGAATGAAAGGGTGGGTGGATGGATGGATGAGTGAAAGAGTGACTGGATGGATGGTTGAATGAAAGGGTGGATTGATAGATGCAAGAATAAAATGATGGATGAGTGAAAGAGAGAATGATTGGACAGAGTGAGGGTGGATGGATGAAAGAAGTGAAAGGATGGACGGATGGATGAGTGAAAGGGTGAATGGATAAGTGACAGGATGGATGTAATGACGGAAAAGTGAAAGAGTGGATTCCATGAAAGGGCGGGTGAATGGGCAGATTGATGAAAGGCTGAATGGATGGATTGATGGATGAGTGAAAGGGTGAATGGATGCAACAGATAAATGAAAGGGTGGGTGGATGGTTGAATGGATGAGTGAGTAGAAGTATGATGAGTAAAGGAATAAATGGATGGGTGGGTGGATGGATGGCTGAGTGAAAGGGTTTATGGATGAATAACTGAAAGGGAGCATAGATAGATAGATGGAGTGACAGGGTGGCTGGACGGAGGGAAAGGCTGAATGGACGTATTAGTGAAAGAATAGATGGGTGAGAGTATTAATGATGGATGAATGGATAAAAGGGTGGATGGATGGGTTTGGAAATGGATGGATATGTTTGGATATAGATGAAAGAATGAGTGGATGACATAATGTAAAGATTAAATGGTGGGTAACAGTGAGTGCAGGCAAGGATGAATAGATGGATGCTTGGTTGGATAACACAAGATAGCTCTGCTGGAGAGGGTTACTTCCCTGGTGCCATAGGAATTGTGGTTCTAAGAGGGGGATATTTAAACTTCCTGGCTACTTCCTTGCTCAGACCTATAGGATCTGCATCAGAGGTAAGTACTAACACAATCTACATAAGTTTAAACATACCTCTAATTATCCGTTAAAGCCTTGAAAAAGACCCAGGTAAGACCCTAACTAATGGGCAAAGCACTTGTTGGCTTTCTTTATACCTTCACTAGCCTTACTTTGTCGACCTAATCTAAATAAAATCACTACTTTAATCACACTTGGGGACTATCTAGGGATCTCATTTTTCATCAATTGGAAATCTATTCCTTAAATACCATTGTGCTTTCAGCTGTCAATCTAACGAAACACTTTTCACAGTGTGGATTTTGCTTTTAGTGAAGTATTGAACACTAATAGGCCTTTGGTCCTCTTTGTGGATGGATATTTGGAGGTCTACATTAGATTCCAAAGCCTGTCCTATGGAAGTAGAAGACATATATATTAATTCCACAAAACAAGTGCAGTTATCATACTCTGAGGGATGCACTGTTTATCCATCAGTGAACAGGCATCTATTTATTGACACACTCACCAGGGGCCCTAACCAGTCCCTGAATATAAGCCCTCACGAAAGACAATCCAATTTCAAACTAGGGTTTGATTGCCAACAAATATTCGGAATCAAGGCCTGAATACCCACGTGCATCATCCAAAACTAGACTGTTCTCTTGTATCACATTTAAAAAACAACTTTACAAATTGTTACTACCCAAACAACATATTTGGTCAAACTGCCATAGGATATGTAAGTCGTTTTATCACAGAATGTTCACCAGTCATTTACTATAACATTCTGTTCGCCCAGATACGTATATAATACAGAAGGGTGTGCAGATGTATGAAGAGCCCTCCCCTTTTGTAATAGCCAGAACTCAATAGCACATCACACTCCTGTACAAGGTCAAGAGGCTATTCCCTCATTTTAGTGGCGGCATGACCCATGCAAATGAGGGGAAACAGTTGCCCATCTGTCTGCGCCCTGCTGATGATGGTGTTAATGGGTAAAAACATTGAGATAATACATTTTGATAATGTGCTACCGGTTTATTCAGTGCAGGGAAGGGAGAAGAGAGAAAGAAGGAGGAGAGGAGGAAAAGAAAATTAGAAGGAAAGAGAAGAGATGAGAAAGCCTATATTCAGTTATTCACCATTAATTCATCACGTTGTATATTCAGGGAGGGTTCATTTTCTGCAAGTAATGGTCTAGTTTGGACCGTAGTAGGTGAGAGGACTTGTTCCTAAAAGTGGCATTATGTAATAAGATTATCAGCACTTCTAATAAACCAAACCCATACCCACCATGTACGGTATGAGATGTTATTGTAGTTATTTTAGTTGGAAGGTATAGTTTTAATACCTATAGCCAGTAAAAGGTCAATAAGCATTCTATCCCACAAAGTCAGAAAATTAACAAGATGGGTGTCAGTACAGGCATGTATGCCCAAAGATGCACGAGTATGAGTTAAGTACTAGTTAACATAAAATAATATTGCGTAGTGTGGTTTCAATGTCTTTCCAAAAAGAACAAATATATCTGCAGTGACAAAGCAGATGATCTAGGTCACTCAGGTTGGTTGCGATGCCAACAAGCCGCAACCGTCAAAAGACGATGTTTGTGCAAACGTTCAGGAGTCTAGCATGACCTATAAGCAGTCCAAAATTTGCATTGTGACCAGAGAGGAGAGACTTTATTTCATGGCAAAGAGCTCCATATGTTGTCCCATTTACTGGGAGGGATGCAGTCAATATTATATTTAGAACATTAATTGTCCCATGTTCGTTGAATCTTCTCAGTCTCTGGTTTGGATATCTTTTGTTGTCTTTTATATATTAGTGACACTGTATGAGTCTTGGAGACAAGGTTCTGAGGGAAGATTAAACAGTCAGCATTATGCATCTTTTTAAAATCCCTTGGTGCTACATGCAATGTTAAAAAGTGGTAAAAATCCAAAGGCTGAAGATAAAGTCTTTCAGACAGCAGATCAAAGGAAACATAGAAAATTCCTGCAGAGGATAGCTGTTTCCAGAAAGTAAGGGTAGAATCTAGCTTTATAGTTTTATTAAACCACAAGAACGCAAACTCTGTTTTCTTATTTTTGTGGTGAGTTGTTAATAACGTGGAAGGAATGAGGTACTTTAAGTTTCTTAATTCTCAAAATGCTAGTGATCAAAGTGGTAGACCAACTCTGATTCAGTATCTACCCAGGTCATACGAATGACAGTTTTGGGGTGAAACCACCAAATGGTTTGCCTGTCCAAAAAAGCTATTTGAACGTTCTTAGCATTAGAAAATTTTAAACCCCATAGAGTTTTGTCAGTCTGAAGCTTACAAAGATAAGTTCTTGAACTTTTACCCCTCCATATAAAAGTTGATACAATGCCATTAAGTGAATTATAAAAAGAAATGGAGAGGCTAGCTGGAAACTTATTTAGGAAAAACTTAATTTGTGGTATCATCTTAAAAAATCCTATCCACCCCCACCATGTAATGTATTTTGGTGCCCATGCTTTTGTTAATTTCTTAATTTTGGCCAGTGATGTGTCTTCATTATGTGCCTGCAAATTCAATACGCATACATTTTAGTTTGTTTGGTTGCCATTTTAAACTGAAAGTGGCTGCTATATGTTGAAGACAAAATATATTCAAAAGGAACATTTCCGTCTTTTCATTACTCACAGTGTAACCTAAGACATTCGCAAAGGATGCTATAACCCTAGGTTTTTCTGGAATCGAGTGATCCGCATCTTTGGAAATGTCAACACATCTTCAGGGTATGCTGCCAATTTTTGTGTACCACTATTGAAGGGAATACCTTGGATTGTATCATTAATCCTGGTGGAGTATAAGAACAATTCAACTGACAGTGACAAAAGGAGAGGGAATAGTGGGCATCCTTATTGGGTACCTTGAGATAAACTAAACCTATCTGACGGTTAGCCACTAATTTTATTATGTGCTAAAGGCTTTTGATAGACTGCCATAGACATACATATGAAACGAGGGTCTAAATTAATTTTCTTCTCGAGTTGATCTTAAAAAAGTCCACAAAACTTTATCAAAGGCCTTCTCCGCATATAAGGCCATTACCATAGTGGGAGAAGGGATATTTACATGACAGAAGGTTTTAATATTGTCAATTGCCAGATGAACCTTGACAAACCTGTTTGTGAGGAATGGATGAGAGATGGAAGGACCTTTCCAGGCTTAGAGCCAATATCTTGGTATATATTTTAAAATTGGTGTTAAGTAGGGAGATGGGACGGAAATTCTTCATTTCCACCAGGTCCTTGCCTTCTTTTTGGATTACCATTATATGTGCCTTGGTGGTGGAACCTGAAAATTCTTCTCGCAAATCAAAGTTGTTGAAAAGGCCTACAAGGTGTCGCAATAAGATATGTTGAAAACTCCGATAGATAGAAGCTGGGAATCCATCTGGAGCCAGTGCTTTTTTGGTTTAAGAGATTTGATAGCTTTAATAATTTCAGCTTGTAAGATTGGGTTGATAAGAGTGTCCATATCATTAGCAGAGGGATTGGGAAATCGAAGAGGGTCTAGGAACTCTTTGCACGTTTCCATGTTAGACATATTTCCTATTTGGAGGGGATTATATGAGTCTGAATAAACATTCTTGAATGCTTCAATTATTTAGCTGGATCTGTTTGTGAGCAACAGTTCTTAGCCTTAATAGGTGCTGTATTAACAGATTTTTTGTGTCATTAAGGGTTAGTGCAAGCAATCTCCCTGATTTGTTGCATTCAAGAAGGTTATTAGCTTTAAATTTGGTAGCCCACAAATGGGCTCTATTGCTTAAAATGTTATTATACTCATATTTAGGACGTTTGATTTTATTTGTTATTAAAGAATCAGGGTTGAGATCCTATTTTTTCCAGTGAGCCTATGTGTTTCTCTTTAAGACTTAGGGGGTCATTCCAACCCTGGCGGTCGGTGTTAAAGCGGCGGCTAAACCGCCAACAGTCTGGTGGTAAAAAAAATGGAATTCCGACCCTGGTGGAAACCGCCAACAGAAACCGCCACTTCAACACACCGCCCGCCACGGCGGGACAAACAAACAGCGCGGCGGTCACCGCCAACAGACAGGCGAGAGTCAATGTACCGCCCACCCTATCACAACCTACCAATCCGCCACCTTTTCTGGGGCGGTAGCCCTGCCGATAAAAACACGGCGGAAACAGCCATTTCGAACGGAAAATGCTCACCTCCATACACCCCATGAGGAATCTGGACAGCATGGAACCCGAACTACACATCCTCCCAGCGATTGTCTTCCTGCTCCTCTACCAAGAGCACGAACGCCGGCGCAGAAGACAACAGTGAGTACTGCACCTACGGCACAGGGGAGGGGGGAGGCAAAAAATTACGGGGACACACATACGCGACACACCCACCCCCACCCTCACACACTACAACACACACATCAATGCATAGCAACAACTCAGAGTTACACCCCCCCACTCCCCCGGAAGAATGCAAAGACAAAAGGAAATGATTCTAAACATTGAAATATATTGTATCACTGGCTTAAAAATATATCACACATCTAAAACCTTTATATACATAAATTTTAAAGTCCGATCATTGTAGCAGGCATTGTCCGTGGGCCACTGGGCCCAAATCACATGGGCAAAGCCCACACAGGATACCTGACTCCAACGGAGAGAACACTGCAGGGGCATCAGATAGCAAAACTACAGGCACCTCAGGGGGAAGGGAAGGGGGGGGGGTACCTCAGCCAGATGAGTGCACGACGCCAGATCCACGAGGGGCCTCCATGGCCACTGTTCAATCCTGAGGAGTGCAAAGCCACAGTCTCTCAAGTCTCTACAGTGGGTGGGTTGCCCACTGCCATATCCTGGGGAGTGCAAAGCCACAGTCTCTCAAGTCTCTACAGTGGGTGGTTTGCCCACTGTTCCATCCTGGGGAGTGCAAAGCCACAGTCTCTCAAGTCTCTACAGTGGGTGGTTTGCCCACTGTTCCATCCTGGGGAGTGCAAAGCCACAGTCTCTCAAGTCTCTACAGTGGGTGGTTTGCCCACTGTTCCATCCTGGGGAGTGCAAATCCACAGCCTCTCAAGTCTCTACAGTGGGTGGCTTGCCCACTGCTATATCCTGGGGAGTGCAAAGCCACAGTCTCTCAAGTCTCTACAGTGGGTGGCTTGCCCACTGTTCCATCCTGGGGAGTGCAAAGCCACAGTCTCTCAAGTCTCTACAGTGGGTGGTTTGCTCACTGTTCCATCCTGGGGAGTGCAAAGCCACAGTCTCTCAAGTCTCTACAGTGGGTGGGTTGCCCACTGTTCCATCCTGGGGAGTGCAAAGCCACAGTCTCTCAAGTCTCTACAGTGGGTGGCTTGCCCACTGCCATATCCTGGGTAGTGCAAAGCCACAGTCTCTCAAGTCTCTACAGTGGGTGGCTTGCCCACTGTTCCATCCTGGGGAGTGCAAAGCCACAGTCTCTCAAGTCTCTACAGTGGGTGGTTTGCCCACTGTTCCATCCTGGGGAGTGCAAAGCCACAGTCTCTCAAGTCCTACAGTGGGTGGGTTGCCCACTGTTCCATCCTGGGGAATGCAAAGCCACAGTCTCTCAAGTATCTACAGTGGGTGGTTTGCCCACTGTGCCATCCTGGGGAGTGCAAAGCCACAGTCTCTCAAGTCTCTACAGTGGGTGGGTTGCCCACTGTTACATCCTGGGGAGTGCAAAGCCACAGTCTCTCAAGTGGCTAACAGTCTCCACTGGTTCTGGAGGGGGACTGGTGTCCAGAGTGCTTCGTGCAGCCCTGCCCGACACAGATGCGGGCCTACCCCTTCCGCCAATGGGCCAGTGGTGCTTGAGACGGCGGTGCCCTGTTCAGCGGTGCTTGAGATGAAGGGACCTGTTCAGCGGTGCTTGAGATGAAGGGCCCTGTTCAGCGGTGCTTGAGACGGCGGTGCCCTGTTCAGCGGTGCTTGAGTCGGCGGTGCCCTGTTCAGCGGTGCTTGAGATGAAGGGCCCAGTTCAGCGGTGCTTGAGATGAAGGGCCCAGTGCAGCGGTGCTTGAGATGAAGGGCCCAGTTCAGCGGTGCTTGAGACGGCGGTGCCCAGTGCAGCGGTGCTTGAGATGAAGGGCCCAGTTCAGCGGTGCTTGAGACGGCGGTGCCCTGTTCAGCGGTGCTTGAGATGAAGGGCCCAGTTCAGCGGTGCTTGAGACGGCGGTGCCCTGTTCAGCGGTGCTTGAGACGGCGGTGCCCAGTGCAGCGGTGCTTGAGATGAAGGGCCCAGTTCAGCGGTGCTTGAGACGGCGGTGCCCTGTTCAGCGGTGCTTCAGACGGCGGTGCCCAGTGCAGCGGTGCTTGAGATGAAGGGCCCTGTTCAGTGGTGCTTGAGATGAAGGGCCCTGTTCAGCGGTGCTTGAGACGGCGGTGCCCAGTGCAGCAGTGCTTAAGATGAAGGGCCCTGTTCAGCGGTGCTTGAGACGGCGGTGCCCTGTTCAGCGGTGCTTGAGACGGCGTGCCCAGTGCAGCGGTGCTTGAGATGAAGGGCCCTGTTCAGCGGTGCTTGAGACGGCGGTGCCCTGTTCAGCGGTGCTTGAGATGAAGGGCCCTGTTCAGCGGTGCTTGAGACGGCGGTGCCCTGTTCAGCGGTGCTTGAGACGGCGGTGCCCAGTGCAGCGGTGCTTGAGATGAAGGGCCCAGTTCAGCGGTGCTTGAGACGGCGGTGCCCTGTTCAGCGGTGCTTGAGACGGCGGTGCCCAGTGCAGCGGTGCTTGAGATGAAGGGCTCAGTTCAGCGGTGCTTGAGACGGCGGTGCCCTGTTCAGCGGTGCTTGAGATGAAGGGCCCAGTTCAGCGGTGCTTGAGACGGCGGTGCCCTGTTCAGCGGTGCTTGAGACGGCGGTGCCCAGTGCAGCAGTGCTTGAGATGAAGGGCCCTGTTCAGCGGTGCTTGAGATGAAGGGCCCTGTTCAGCGGTGCTTGAGACGGCGGTGCCCTGTTCAGCGGTGCTTGAGATGAAGGGCCCTGTTCAGCGGTGCTTGAGACGGCGGTGCCCTGTTCAGCGGTGCATCGGATGAGTGTCCAGCTCAGCGGATCCGGCCATGGCGTGGAGGTCATTCGCCACCTGACCTGTGGCTGGCGGTGCCTTCCTGCCCATCGGTCGTGTGGCTGGCGGGGCCCTCCTGGGCTGCAGTACCGGGCCTGTTGGTGTCCTCCTGCCCACCTGGGATGGGGCTTGCAGGGCCCTCCTGGGCTGCAGTACCGGGCCTGTTGGTGTCCTCCTGCCCACCTGGGATGGGGCTGGCGGGGCCCTCCTGGCCAGCTGGGCTGGTGGCGGTCTTGTCGGGCGTGCTGCCCTTCCCAGCCTTCCCTGTTCGCCTATGGCCCTTCCCCACCTTTGGCGGTGTGCCAGGTGGCACCACACTTCCTGGCGGAGCCATGGTAGGGATTTTGGTCCCTGGTGTCTTCGGCCTCTCGCGCCGGCCACTGACAATCTTCGGATGTTTTACCGGGGTGGGCTGGCAGTGCCTTGGCTCCTTACTGAACTGGCTGCCCTTGAGGGTGGGGGACTCCACAGTCCATGGCAGACTGTCATTAAAGGTCCCGGTTTTGTGGTGGCTGAGGTGCTGACTGGAGTCCTATGAGATGGACGGGGTGGGGGAGTTGTAGGAAAGAGGTCAAGTTTGGAAAGGAAAAGCATTTTAGGAACAGAGGGACGGGTAGGTGTAGTGGGTATGGGAGTGGAGGAAGAGGTTGTGGTTGTAGGAGTTTTCAGTCTGGTGTCTTTCGGTGCAGGTGCTTGGGCTCGAGGCTGTTGTGAGGTGGATGGCTGTTGGGTGGGTGGCTGCCTGCGTTTGTGTAGCTTGGAGGAGGGGGTCACAGACACAGTGGGAGGAGACACAGGGGACGTGTAAATGGTAGTGGGGGTGGTGACTGCACGTGTGCGGGGGGTTCTGGTGGGTGTGCTGGTGATGGACATTGTGGCTGAAGATGTTGTGCATGCAGGTGTGAGTGGAGACGTGACAGAGGAGGGAGGAGGGAGACGAGGAGGAGGGGGACACAGTGGAGGCAGTGGGTGTTGGTGTATCTGCATGTGGATGTTGCTTGTGTGAATGCTTGTGTGATGTGTGGTGCTTATGTTTGCCTGAGCTTCCCTTGGGTGTTGAGGTGTGTGCAGGCTGGTCTGATGGTGTGTCTGGGATAGACAGAGGTACAGGGGATTGGGTCTGGGTGGAGGAAGTTGGAGGGGGGAGGCTAGAGACAGGAACAATGGCTGCCATCAGTGCTGAGGCCAGAGTGTTGAACGATCGCTGAAGGGCAGCCTGACCAGAATGAATGCCCTCCAGGTATGCATTACTCTGGTGCACCTCCCTTTCTACACCCTGGATGGCATTCAAAATGGTAGACTGCCCAACAGTGAGCTTCCTCAGGAGGTCAATGACCTCCTCACTGAGGGCAGCAGGGGTGACAGGGGCAGGGCCTGAGGTGCCTGGGGCAAAGGAGATGCCCACCTTCCTGGGTGAGCGGGCATGGGGAAAATGCTGAGGGGCTGCTGGGAGGGCGGTGCTGGTGCGCTGGGTGGCGGCTGTACCTGTTGTTGCGGGGGGTACAGATGTTGCCGCCAACACAAGGGAGCTCCCTTCAGAGGACGAGTCGCTGTCACTGACATCTGCACAAGTCCCAGCTGTGGAGCTCCCCTAGCCCTCCGTCTCACTGGTGAATTCCGAATCCGTTGCATGGCCCGCCATGGCCATGTGAGATGCAGCTCCCTCGTGCTCCGATGCCACTTCTCCTCCGCCTGATGATGCTAATGCACACATGAACAGGAAGACCACAAAAAAGGGGGAGGGAGAAAATAAAGACATGTTGAGTGCATGCATTGGCGACACCGTTGGCAGACAGGACAGACACAGAAGCCCCCTGCACTACGCCGCGCACTTGGGGTCGACTACGCAATCCGTGGGACATGGCCTACAAGCCAATGAGCGACATCTACACACATAGATGACACAGGGCAATGAATAGCTGTACTTGGAACCCTACAGAGGTGGGGGGCGGGGGCACAGGGCCATGCCTTACGGAGGGGCCTAGCCTACAGAAATCACCCTGGCCTAGGGATACCCACAGCCCTCCTCCCCCACCCAGACACCTCCACTGTGCGCAAAGTCAGCAGAATGAGGATGTACTCACCCCCTTGTGTCTGCTGTGATGTCCTCACGCGCCCATCCAAATCGGGGTAGGCCACCGCCAGGATCCGGGACATCAGGGGGGTCAAAGTCCGACTGGCACCCCTCCCACGTTGGGAGGCCATCCCCAGCTGAGCCTCCGCCGTCTTCCTGCTCCAGCATCGGATGTCCTCCCATCTCTTCCGGCAGTGGGTGCCCCGTCTGTGGTGGACCCCCAGGGTCCGGACGTCCTTGGCGATGGCACGGCAAATGTCAATTTTCTGGTGGGCGCTGACCTATGTGACATGTACAGGGAGAGAAAAAGAGTCATCACCTTCTGCATGCTCGATGTGAGTGGCCCCCCCATCCCCATCCCTTGCCATGTGGCACATGCTCTCATCTGTCGTTTGATGCATGCCTCAATCGCTCCCCTCCCCACCATCTTTCATCCACCCCACTCAACACAGGCATTGCCCACAAAGCATGGTCCCTGTGTACTTACCTGTTGGTCTGGAGGACCGCAGAGTAGCGCATACTGGGGGAGGACCCCATCCACAAATTTCTCCAATTCCTGAGCAGTGAAGGCAGGGGCCCTTTCCCCAGTCGCATGAGCCATTGTCTCTTCCAGACCGAGGTCACAGCAGCACTTGCAGTGTAGGTCCTCTCCTGTGGAAGATCAGGTATCGAGTGATTAAGCAGATAGAAAATGGCAGTCACGCCTGCGGCGGTGCGTACCACGGCCGCACATCGTCATTGGCTCCTGAGACCCACAGGGTTCAATGTTAACCAATGCTGCTTTGCGCCGCGGTCTTCGACCGCCTACCGCCATGGTGTGCCACGCCAGCGCATTGACCTCACATCCCATTGTCACACTTCACAGGTCAGGCAGCCGCCATTTCAAGGGCCCACATGGCTTACTTTAAACTGCGTCACACATACCTAGGCCTTGCATCAACACTCATACAAACCATTCAGTGCATTGAGAATTGTGTTTTTGGCAAACTGTGGTTACATACCTGTGGGCTGATTGACTCTGTGCTCGCTGTTGTCCTTCATAGGCACCGTCTGCTGGGACATGCGAGGAGATGGAGAAATCTTCCCGTGGACAGACCGCTGGTGCACCTGTCGACAATGGAGGAAAGACATGTCATACTGACATACAGGCTTGACCGAGCCACTATTCATGAACTGTGTGCCCAGCTGGAGGCAGACCTGATGTCACCAATCCGCCAACCCACAGGGATCCCCCCTCTAGTGCAGGTGCTGTCAGTACTCCATTTCTTTGCAGGTGGGTCATTTCAAACAACAGTGGCCATATCATCAGGGATGTCTCAGCCTATGTTTTCCAAGGTGTTGTCCAGAGTGTTGTCTGCCCTGCTGAAACACATGTGCAGCTACATCATTTTCCCTGAGGTGGGGGATTTGGCTACAGTGAAGGGTGATTTCTATACCCTTGGACATATCCCCAACATCATAGGTGCCATTGATGGGACACATGTTGCTTTGGTCCCCCCCAGCAGGAGTGAACAGGTGTACAGGAACAGGAAGAGTTATCATTCCATGAATGTACAGATGGTGTGTTTGGCTGACCAGTACATCTCCCATGTGAATGCCAAGTTCCCTGGCTCAGTGCATGACGCCTACATCCTGCGGAATAGCAGCATCCCTTACGTGATGGGTCAACTCCAGAGGCACCGGGTGTGGCTATTAGGGGACTCTGGTTATCCCAACCTGTCATGGCTACTGACCCCAGTGAGGAATCCCAGGACAAGGGCAGAGGAACGCTACAATGAGGCCCATGGGAGAACTAGGAGGGTGATCGAGCCGACCTTCGGCCTTCTGAAGGCCAGGTTCAGGTGCGTCCATATGACAGGTGGATCCCTAATGTACTCACCAAAGAAGGTGTGCCAGATCATCGTGGCCTGCTGTATGCTTCACAACCTGGCTTTGAGACGCCAGGTGCCTTTTCTGCAGGAGGATGGTCCAGATGGTGGTGGTGTAGCAGCTGTGGAGCCTGTGGAGAGTGAAGACGAGGAAGCCAAAGAGGACGACATAGACAACAGGAACACAGTAATACAGCAGTATTTTCAATGACACACAGGTAAGATTCCAACCCGGCATGTTACATATACTTAACCCCTACTACCTCTCTACTGTCTGACCTTTTCCCCCTGTGTATGGTAACTGAGTTGTGACTTTCCCTTCCAATTTCAGAGATGTGGGCCATACTGCGTGACATCTGCTTTGTTGCCCTATGGACTACAGCTGTGTGACAGTGGTATGTTGGCATCACAATGTAAATATGCATTTTGGCACGGTAATGTCTAATACATTTGTACATACTCACAGCCAGACTCCTGATTGTTTTGTGCAATAACTGTGTTTATTTCAGTGCTCTATATTGGTGGGTGGTTGCAAATCGGTGAGGGGTGATGGTGGAGGATTGTCCATGGCAGAGTCCAGACTATTAGTTTCACAGGTGCAATGTCCAAATGCCTGTGGAAAATGGAGCATGGGCAGTATAAGGATGGACAGGGTGTCAATGTGGGACAGTGGGATGACATTCAGGGAGGTATCCTTTCCTGGCGGGGTCTTGGCATCTTACTCTGTCTTCTTCCTGAATCTCAGTGCCCGCTTGCGGGGTGGTTCTCCTTCTGCAGGGGGTGGGGTGCTGGTGGCCTGTTGGTCCTGTGGCGGGGCCTCCTGTCCACTAGCGCCGGCAGAGGTGGTAGGCAGTTCTTGGTCCATGCTAGTGTCAGGGGCCCTTTGTCCTGCCACAGTGTCCCGCAATGTGGTGACTACCTGATTCAGAGCCCCTACAATGGTGGTCAGGGCGGAACTGATGTTTCGAAGTTCCTCCCTGAACCCCATATACTGTTCCTCCTGCAGAAGCTGGATCTCCTGAAACCTGGCCAGTACCGTCGCCATCGTCTCCTGGGAGTGGTGGTATGCTCCCATGATGGAGGAGAGGGCCTCGTGGAGAGTGGGTTCCCTGGGCCTGTCCCCCCCCCTGTCGCACAGCAGCCCTCCCAGTTCCCCTGTTTCCCTGGGCCTCTGTCCCCTGGACCGTGTGCCCACTACCACTGCCCCCAGGTCCCTGCTGTTGTTGGGATGGTGGGTTAACCTGGGTGCCCTGTAGTGGTGGACACACCGCTGATTGACGTGTCCTGGGGACTGAGGGATGGGCCCGCTGGGTGGGTGCTGTGCTGGTGTTCCCAGAGGGGGGAAGGTCTGCTATGGCCTGTGGCTGTCTGAGGGGAACCGACTGTCCAGAGGTCCCCGATGGGCCGGGCTGGTCATCTAGATCCATGTCGACAGAGTTGCTGTCCTCACTGTGGGCCTCTTCTGGGGGTGGAGTGGACATTTGTGGACCCTCCTGCGCGGTGACCTGGCGTTCGGGTCCTGCAGCGGTATAAAAGTATGGTTATTGCATTTGTGTGCCATTGCGTGTAATGGGTGGGTGCCCTTGTACCCCAGTGCTGGCATTCCTGTGTGGGGGCTTTAGTGACAGTGATTTGGAGGGTGATGGGTATGTGCAGTGGGCATGCTTTGGTGATGGGATGGGTGGCTTGTGATGGTGAGACATTTGCAAGGAGCAGGATGTGATGGGGGTGAGGGTGAGGGTGGGGGTATGTGTTGGCAGGCTGGTGGGGTGGGGGGGATGAAGTAGTGAAGATTTCACTTACCAGAGTCCATTCCTCCAGATACTCCTGCGAGGCCCTCAGGATGCAGGATCGCCAAGACTTGCTCCTCCCATGCTGTAAATTCTGGGGGAGGAGGTGGGGGTCCGCCGCCAGTCCGCTGCACCGCGATGTTGTGCCTGGATACCATAGAACGTACCTTCCCCCGTAGGTCGTTCTACCTCTTCCTTATGTCCTCCCGATTTCTTGGGTGCTGTCCCACTGCATTGACCCTGTCGACTATTCTCCTCCATAGCTCCATCTTCCTGGCAATGGTGGTGTGCTGCACCTGTGCTCCAAATAGCTGTGGCTCTACCCGTACAATTTCCTCCACCATGACCCTGAGTTCATCGTCAGAAAACCTGGGGTGTCTTTGCGGTGCCATGGGGTGGTGTGGGTGATGTGTGGGGTGGACTGTGTGGTGCTAAGTGTGGTGATGTGTATTGTTGTGTTGTGTGAAGTGCGTGGTAATATTGCTGGGTGACAGTAAAATGCGCGTATGGGTGCTCGGATGTCTTTTCTCTGTGCGTGGTCCCGATTCTCTAGGAGTGGAGGTTTGTGGGTGATGTGGGCGGGTGTTTTATATTGTATTGGATGTGTGGGGGTGGTGATTGTATGTGTATCAGGTGTGTGTATTTGGAATTGTCCAATGTGGCGGTGTTTTGTGGAAGTGTGTGTAGTTTGAACGCGGCGGTGTGTACCGCCAATGGAATACCGCGGTTGAAAGACCGCCACGTGGATTCGTGTGTCGTGATAGTGTGGGCGTATTTCTGTTGGCGTGACGGTGGAGGTTTGGTCATCGCTAGTTTCTCGCTGCCCTTTGGTGTGGCGGACTTTTGTGGATGTCTGTATTTTGGCGGTTTGCCTGTTGTGGGTCAGAATGACCGTGGCGGTTTACCGCGGCCGCGGCGGTGTTCTGGCAGTCTTCTGCGCGGCGGTACGCGCCTTTTACCGCCAAGGTTGGAATGACCACCTTAGTTTTGCAATGAGCTGCTTGTTTGTATTTGACATTATGGCAATCATGTCATCCTTAACCGTGGCTTTCATGGCATCCCATAGTGTTCCCAAAGGCATCTCCAAAGAAACATTCTCTGTGAAAAAATGAGTTAAAGATTGGGCAACACGGTCCTTTGAGTCAGGGACCGCTAACTAATCATCATTTATTTGCCATGAACCAGATTTAGATTGCTGTAAAGATAAGTTTAAAGTTACTGTAATACAGGCACGGTCCGATATGAGACTGGGCTCAATAGCTGCCTTTACGGTTGAATGGACCAGGGTTTTGCTCATGAAGAAATAGTATATTCTAGACAGAGTATTATGAATGTGTGAATTAAAGGTACAGTCACTACTTGGGTTGTGCAGTCTGCAAATATCAATTAAGTCAGTGTCTCCATCAGCTTGTGGTTAGTTATATATGCATATTGTGAAAGTCTACCCAGAATGGTGTCAAATGGGAGATTAAAATCACCTGCTAGGATAATCTTTCTACCTTGAGGGAGTTCTTGCAATCTTTGATTCAGAGGGGATCAGAAAGTTGGGTCATCAGAAGTCGGAGCATAGATGTTTACTATAAAAAAGAGAGACAATTTTTCAGTGAGTTTAGAAAGTAGCCATTAACCCTGACTATCATGGATAGATGAGTCAACCAAACATCTGACTTGTTTTGAGATCAGAGTAAACACCCCATTCTATTTATTAGTACCTGGAGAGCATGCACAGTCTTATATCCAGGAATGTTGCATACTTGGAGCTTCAGTCAAACCAGCTCTGGTCTCTTGAAGAAATATAATATCAGATTTTAGTTTACGACAAAAGTTTAAGACCTTCTTCCTTTTAACCGTTTTTTTTTTAAAGATCTTTAGTATTTAGAGAAACTATTTTGAGCTGTTCGACCCATCATATGATAAATACCCTGCAGGACAATAGGTTATTTATCATGACTGATCTTCCAAAGAAGAGGAAAAGAGATGAGATATACAGAGGACAAGGAAAAAGAAAATCAGAGGTCAAGAAGGGTACAGAATAAAGCAAGGCAAACATTGTCGATTCACTGTGGAACAAAAGAAGAAACTCTTACCCCATTACAAAAACCAGCCTTATACCAACTTTTATCAGGAATAGCCAAACCCTGATGAAGACCTTGAACATCCACCCACCCGCTCATCCTTGCAACCCTCCCGGCACCCCCAAGTGAAAAAATGAGCTATGTAGGACTCAGCACAGATAAACGGTTCCAGACAAGAGGTCTGGACACAAGTGGAACAATGATAAGAGGACCATCACAAATGCATGTATTTTTGGAACCAACCAAAACTGTAGAACAACATACTATTGTGGTGAATGTAATTTGAAAGCCTGAGATCAAAGAAGCGTTATATTCAGGAGAGAAGCTGTGGAAGCATTGTAGCTTCATAACAGGCTAAGACAAATAATCACCTAAGATGTGATATATCAAACATTCTATATGATATCTTAGGTTTTAATAGGTTTGTTGAAGGGGGAGGATTAAAGCCTTTGTATGGAAACACTTGAAATCTAATGACTTTATCTAGAATATTATGTCTAGTAGGTAACTTGAGGAGAAATTTTATTTCTCAGGAAATAACATATTTGATAAATGGATTTTCTACAACTAGAACATAGAAAACACCAATAAGTTATGCAGAGCATTAAACCTTGCATGTTAGGGGTAGCAAAACAGGAATTTGGACTGTACCCCAAAAACTGTACAAGTTCCTGGTAGAAAAGCAAGTTAGGCACTTATTCAGAAGAACATCATCATGGTTCTGTAGTTGAATGGCGGGAAAAAAACAGACTCCAAAGCAGAAATATTATAAAGAAGAGTTAATGTGTCATTTAGGAGTCTTATGTGTGTCTCAAAAAGGTCGCTATGCCTTTGGGTTCCTCAAAGTTATGTGGATTACCTTCATAGATGATCCTCATCTTTGCTGCACCTGTGAAAGAAAAGGTGATGTTCAAGGACCTGAGCTCAGAGCGCAATGCAGTAATGTTTTTTCCGTACCTCTACTGTGGGCTAGGCGTAATCTTGAGAGATTCCCACTCTGTGGCTTTTCCAGCTAATGGTTTTAATTAGTTTCATCCGGTCCAGAACCATTTCTGTGTGTTGGTAAGGAAGGGGCCAAAAAATAAGAGCAAAGGATGGTTGGGTGCTATAGCGTTAACATGCATTGGGATCCTGTGAGCTCTTTCAATCTTGAAGCTTCAATCGCATGACAATTCAAGTACACATGGAAGCCTTGATTCCAGGAAGGCTACGCAGGACTTCTCATTGTTTTTCATGATTTCTGATAGACCAAAAATTCTCAGGCCGCCCCTTCTGTTTCTGTCTTCTAAGGCCAAGTTGTCCTTCTCCACAGACAACACTTTCCGTGACAGTAGATCTGACTTTTTCATGGAGTTCTGTTTGTCTTCAACTGTACTGATTCATGATTCTGCTTCATCCTTACGGTTGCAAAGATCTCACACATCCTGTCTGAAGCCACCCATTTCGGCCTGTACGTTTTCTGTATTAACTTTGGTAGATTACGTTAAGTCATGCAGAGCTTCAATGAGATAGTTTCAAAGTTATTAGATAGATCCTGTTTCCCTTTGATTGGGGACTCCGGTGAAGGCGGGTCCTGTTTGGTATGTTTCTGAGCAGGCCTTTGTTCCTTCTGATCTTTCGACCCTCTGTGTTCCTCTCTGACTAATTTCTCTTTTGTATCTGCCATTTGATGAAGTAATACTTAAATATGCACAGGGTTGTTACAAGAACAGGTCATCAACCACAGTGATTATGCGCATTTGTTGCATTACATTGGGTCTTATATTGTGCCCCTCACTTGAGCTCCTGATCCACGGCAGGAAGGAAACTTTAGGAGATGGTGCCCCCACGTAGAGCTTAATAGAAGTGGTGCCAACTCTAAAGCTGATATGGGTGGGCGAGAAGTATAGCACACAAAATGTTATAGAGTTTTCTGGCAAAGTATAGATGTGAAGACAGCCAGCAGCAGAGGAGATATCTATGCTCGAAGTTGATTAGAGGTCCGTCCAGAACTGGGTCACTGTGTAACAAGGGCGAGCATAAAGTTAAGCCTGCAGTTTGGAAGCGGGCGCCATCTTACATGCTGTGCTAAGAAGCAAAAATAATTTGCCAAAACATTTTCTGGAGGCCTTGTCGAGTTGAATATTAGTCCACGTAGCTCTAAGAGTGTACTTCATTTGGGCGCAAGAACCACCTGATGATCCATGCATCATTTAGGGGTCACACATGTGACCCCTGGCTTGCCCTTTGCGACCCCTGTCATTGCCTTTGTGACTCCTGCCCTCAAAGGAGGCACAAATCAGCGCCAGGCACACATGGGCAGCTCCACTTTCCTTGTTTTTTGTCAATTCTTTATCATGCTAATAGTGAATTATATTTTATTTAATTTCATTATTCACAGTTAGTGTAGTAAAGAATGAATTACAATTTGCTGGAATATGACACACCCTGGCAGCTGAAGCAGGTAAAAAATGATTTAAAATAGATGTTGTGTGCCCACTTGAGGGTGAGAGTATGCTTATGTGAGAATGAGTGCTTGTATGTGAGTGAGTGGCAATAACGGTTAAATGTCATGTGATGTTACCTCCACTACCCCGGTGGCATTTTGGTGAACTGACGTTCATGATGGTAGCCCCCTCACTTTAGTTTCTGATCAGTGGTGACAAGGTGCTCGTACAAGAGGGGTTCATAAAGAGCATCAATGAGGGGAAAACAGCATCTCTAGAGCTTAATAAAGAGATGTTGTCTCGAAGGCCGATAAGACGAGCCAGGTGCACAGAGAATGTTGTGGAGATTTGTGGTAGAATATAGTTATAAAAATAGCCAGCAGTAATGAGAATATCTTTGCTCTGTGGTGATTAGATGATTGCCCAGAACTGCCTCTGATTTGGAAATCGGTGCCATTTTGCATGCAATTCTAAAACACAAAGGGTACATTTAAGAGCCCTTAGCCCCTTTACAACGCCACACTAGCATAATTTCTCTACGCTAATATGGCATTAGAAGGCCAAAAATGCTGCGCCATATTTACAAAGTGGCTCAATGCATGCTTTGTGCCACTTTGTAACCCTTTGTGCTACATTATGCCTGCACCAGGCATAATGTATGCAAAGGGGGTATTCCCCCGTTAAGGGGGCCCAAAAAATGGCACAAGGAAATCTAAGAGATTTCCTTGCGCCATTTTTTGGGCACTTTTCACTTATGCTCCGAGCAGGCGTTAAAGGAGGCTTCCATTGGTTGCAATGGGCTTCTGGTTGCTTTGCAGGATTAGCGTAAAAAATGTTGATGCTAATCTTGCAAAGTGCTGGACTAACAACAAAAATTCTGATGCTAGTCCCCTAACTACCACCATGGTGCGCCGTATTATAAATACGGCGCACACATGGTGGCGTTAGGGGGGCGGTAAGGGGCACAAGAAAAGTGGCGCTGCACTATGTGCAGTGCCACTTATCTTAAATATACCCCCAAACGTTTAATCCTCCCTTGGATGGCATAAGAGAACGAGTACAGCGCTGCTTAATTATTGCTGAAGTTGTGTGCATTTCTGTGTGGGTAGGTGCATCATTTTGATCCTCTCAGGCAGTGCCACAACTCGTCTTGTTAGAAAACACCATGGGCCTCATTATGACCCTGGCGGCCAGCGGTAAGCTGGCGGTAACACCGCCAACAGGCTGGCGATGTTCTGCCAGCTATTATGACTGTGGCGCAGTAGCCACGGCCATACTGCCGGCCCCTCCACTATACTGCCAGGCTTCCGCCTGGCGATCATAATCCCCAGGGCAGCGGTGCAAGCACCGCTGCCCTGTGGATTACGAGTCCTCGACCACCAGCCTGGCCACGGCGGTAAACACCGCCATGGAAAGGCTGGTGGTAAGGGGGACTTGGGGTGCCCCTGGGGACCCTGCAATGCCCATGCACTTGGCATGAACAGTGCATGGGCCCCCAGGCATAGCCCCGTCGCGTATATCACTGCCCAAATTGTGGGCAGTGAAATGCACCACGGGTGCTACTGCACCCGCTGCACATCAGCATTGCCGCTGGTTCTATTACAAGCCGGCAGCAATGTTGATGTGACTTTTCCAGCGGTAAAAGTCGTAATAGGGAGCCAGAAATACTGCCAGCACTGGCGGTATTCTGGCTCCCGCAGCCTCAGCGGTCTTTTGAAAAGACCGCCGAGGTTGTAATGAGGGCCCATGTCTTTTAGAAGCATACTGATTCACATTATGCCCATCTGAATGTTGGGTCCATTGTAAGCTTGGGCCCCCATATCTTCTGAATAGAATGTTCTGTTTGTTGAAATGTATTTTGACTGGGAAGCTGCTCATCCAGAGCTCTGCACCTATGCTGCGATGTCCGTTGAGCGTTAGCGAAGTCCCCCCATCAGAAAGCCTTCTAATCTGTCTAGTTTGCTGTTAGAAATGGCCCTTTCTGCAGGGTGATCGCTAGACTTTTTGCTTGTTTCCTCCCATTTTTCTAACCATCTTTTTGTTGGCCTTATGACTCTGAGCACTTGTGCATGTGCTTCTCAAATAAATCATGGTAACACTGATGTATCCCCAATTGGCATATCTAATTTACATGTAAGTCCCTTGTAAAGTAGTATACCCTATACCCAGGGCCCTTAAATTGAATGCTACTAGTGGACCTGCAGCACTGATTGTGCCACCCACTTAAGTAGCCCTGTAAACATGTCTCAAGACTGCCACTGTAGAGCCTGTGTGTGAAGTCTCACTGCCATACTAATTTGGCATTTAAAACCCATTGCCAAGCCCTAAACTCCCCTTTTCTTACTTATAAGCCACCCCTAAAGTAGGCCCTAGGTAGCCCATACAGCAGGGTTCCATGTGAGTAAAAGGTAGGGCATATATCTTAAAATTTTCATGTCCTGGTAATGAAAAACTCTCAAAGTCATTTTTCATTACTGTGAGGCCTGTCCCTCTCATAGGCCAGCATTGGGAATTCCTTATGATACATTTAAGCTGTAATTCCTGATCTGAGATGAGTAGCTGCATCAAATTTGGTACCATTGGAATGGGAATCATAACTCCTCTTTACTGGTGAGGTATTTGTTATTACTATTTTAGAAATGCCACTTTTATAAGGTGGGCATTTTTCTGCACTCACTGCCCCGTGTGCCCACAGTCTATCTCCAATACACATCTGACTTGGGCTAGGTGACAGCTAGCCTTGTGCATTCCTTTCAGACACCCACAAGACAGGATACTCAGCACCATCTGCATTCATCTGCATACTGATGGGTTTTCCTGGGGAGGAGGTGGGGAAGGGTTCACCCTTACACCTCAAAGGGTAGTGACCAGAGTCCACACAAAGGGGCTGATTACCTCCCACTGTTAACCTGAAGCCAAGGCAGACCTGAAAGGGGGGACATGTGCGCTTCACAAGAACTCTTTATAGTCACCCCCCACATCAAAGGCACTTTATAGTATAAGTAGAGGGTCCCTGATCCACTAAATTCAGTACACTTCTGGACTCAAGAAAATGCTGCTGGAGTAAATACTGCTGTGTGCCAGGATTGACACTCTGCCAGGATTGACTGCTCTCAGGAACTGCCGCCTGCTTTGCTATGCTGCCCTGCTGCCTGCTGATCTCTGCCTCGTAGCCCAAGTCTTGTTCTCCAGACCCAGAGTGACTCTTCTGAGTGGCTCCTGCTTTCCTTTGCCACTCACTACTTCCCATCACCTGAACGGCTTTGCCAAACTTCGCTGCTTGCATATGTGAATTGCTCGGAGCGGCCCTGTTTTCCTTGCCACTCCCTATTTTCTATTGTCTCAGTGGCTTTGCCAAACTTCGTCTCTCACATCTTTGAACTGCCTGGAGTGGACTTGCTTTCCCTTGCCGCTCACTACTTCCTGTCAATCCGAGCAGCTTTGCCTAACCTCTCCGCTTACATCGGTGAAGTGCCTGGAGCGGCCCTGCTTTTCTCTTGCCGCTCCCTGCTTTCTAACAACCTGAGCCGCTTTGCCAAAGGTTACCGCTTGCATCTCCAAACTGCCCAGAGTGGTACTGCATTTCTTTGCCGCTCATCACTTTCCGTCAGCCCGAGTGGCTTTGCCAAACCTTGCCGCTCGCTTCTGTGAACTGTCTGGGGGCAGCCCTGCTTTCCCTTGCCGATCACTATTTCTTATCAACCTGAGCAGTTTTGCCAAACTTGCATCTGCAAATTGCCCAGAGTGGCCCTGCTTTTCTTTGCCACTTTCCGTCAGCCTGAGCGGCTTTGCCAAACTTTGGTGCTCGCATCTGTGAACCATCTGGAGCGGCTGTGCTTTCCTCTTGCAGCTTGCTACTTTTAAGTCAACCCCTCAGCGGCTTTGCCCAGAGTTGCCCCTTACACCTGCAGTTCATCCAGAGCAGTCCAGCTTTCCTTGTGCCACTCACTGCATTCAGACAACCCGTGTGGCCTTGCACAGCTGAGCATCACACCACTCCTTGAGAGGAGCGCGACCAGGATAGTACCGGAGTCCATAAAAATATCACGCATCTCTGCCGATAAGTCCCTGGCACCACACCTTTGATCTCTGCATTGACTCATCCAACTTGCTTTATTTTTTAGTCTGCAAAACATATATCTCACTATTTACTAATTGGATCTGTATCGTTGTGATCTTGAATCAACCAGACAAACAAGCCTTATTTTTCTACATCTGTGTGGACCCGTTCTGTGGTGTTCAGCCAGGAATTTCTCAACATTATGTATATAAAGATTGAAAAGGAAGATGACCTAAACACACCCCTCCCTCACTCCCGCATGAATTTTACTCCCCTCTGATTATGGTGGTCATTACAACCCTGGCGGTCGGTGTTAAAGCGGCAGTAAGACCGCCAACAGGCTGGCGGTAAAATTTTTGCAATTACGACCGTGGCGGAAACCGCCAACAAAGACAGCCACTTTAACACACCGCCCGCCACGGTGGTACAGACAAGCAGTGCGGCGGTCACCGCCAACAGACAGGCGGAAAACAATGTACAGCCCATAGTATCACAACCCGCCAATCCGCCACCTTTTCCGGGGCGGATTCACCGTGGATAAAAAACGGCGGAAACAGCTTTTGCTATGGGAAAACGCTCACCTGAACACATCCCACGAGGAACAAGGACTCCATGGAGCCGGAACTCCAAATACTCCCTGCCCTTGTCTTTCTGCTCCTCTACGACCATCATCTACGTAGGCGCCGAAGACAACGGTGAGTACTGCACCTACGACATGGGGGAGGGGGGAGGCAAAAGTTAGGGGGACACCCACCAAACACCCCCACCACCACCCTCGCATATCACAACATACACACCAATGCATCCACAAAAACCACAGTAACAACCCACAGTCCCCCCGGAAGAATTAAAAGACAAAGCAAAACCGTTCAAACATTGTAATGTTGCAATATACATGTCTTACAAAAATATACAGATATATACGAAAATCAGTCAGAAATATATACATCGCGAGAAGTAGTGCAGATATGTACATAACAATGTCCGTGCACCAACAGTACAAAAATGCATGGGCGATGCCCACAAAAGATACCTGACCATAATCGTAGAGAACACTGCCGGGGCATCAGATAGAAATACTGAAGGCACCTCAGGGGGAAGGGAAGGGGGGGCACCTCAGCCAGATTACTGCAAAGCCAGATCCACGACGGGGCTCCATGCCCATTGATGTATCCTGGGGAGTGCAAAGCCACAGTCTCTCAAGTCTCTACAGTGGGTGGGGTGGCCACCATGCCATCCTGGGGAGTGCAAAGCCACAGTCTCTCAAGTCTCTACAGTGGGTGGGGTGGCCACCGTGCCATCTTGGGGAGTGCAAAGCCACAGTCTCTCAAGTCTCTACAGTGGGTGTGGTGCCCTCCGTGCCATCCTGGGGAGTGCAAAGCCACAGTCTCTCAAGTCGATAACATTCTCCACTGGTTCTGGGGGGGACTGGTGCCCAGAGTGCCTCATCCTGTGCAGGACTGAGGTAGTGGATGCATCTCTCCACTGGTTCTGGAGGGGGATTGGTGCCCAGACTGGATGAGTCTCCCCGTGAAAGTTCCTGTCCTGTCACTGTCCCAGCTGCACATGGGATAAGGATGCCTGATGTGGCAGTCTATTCATTCCTACCCGGTCTTTGCCCTGTTCAGCGGTGCTTTGCCATGGCGGTCTCTGGACTGTTCAGCGGTGCTTGCCCTGTTCAGCGGTGCTTTGCCATGGCGGTCTCTGGACTGTTCAGCTGTGCTTGCCCTGTTCAGCGGTGCTTTGCCATGGCGGTCTCTGGACTGTTCAGCAGTGCTTTGCCATGGCGGTCTCAGGACTGTTCAGCGGTCTTCACCATGGCGGTCTTTGCCCTGTTCAGCGGTGCTTTGCCCTGTTCAGCGGTGCTTTGCCATGGCGGTCTCTGGACTGTTCAGCAGTGCTTTGCCATGGCGGTCTCTGGACTGTTCAGCTGTGCTTGCCCTGTTCAGCGGTGCTTTGCCATGGCGGTCTTTGCCCTGTTCAGCGGTGCTTTGCCATGGCGGTCTTTGCCCTGTTCAGCAGTCTTCACCATGGCGGTCTTTGCCCTGTTCAGCTGTGCTTTGCCAAGGCGGTCTTTGCCCTGTTCAGCGGTGCTTTGCCATGGCGGTCTCTGGACTGTTCAGTGGTGCTTGCCCTGTTCAGCGGTGCATGCCCTGTTCAGCGGTGCTTTGCCATGGCGGGCCTGGTACAGACATTGGTGTGTGGCATGACGCTCACTACACTGGGCATTGGTGTGTGGCATGACGTTCCATCATAGCCCACCTGGGCTGTGGTAGCCGGGGCCCTCCTGGGCACTGACTGGAGAAGTGAGAAGTGTGGCTCAATGGTTAGAGCGGCAGACCCTGATGCAGAAATCTGGCCTGGGACCAGGGTTCAATTCCCACCTCAGCGGGTCTTAGGCTTAATTTCCTCAGACCTGATAATTCTCGCATCAGTGCCTAATCTAATTCATGGGTCCCACTCTGTAACTCTGGGCAATAGCTTGCTTAATCTCCACAACGGCCCCAACAGCGCTGGGATGCCTGGCTTCACGTTGGAGGTTGCCCAGGAGTGGGCACCTCACAGGGAAAAGCCAGGAGGGGTTCCACAGCGGTATGCGTACAGCGCCTTAAGACCCTAACGGTTGAGTAGTGGGCTATACAAGAACGAAGTTTACAGTTTTTTGCGGTGGCGGTGGTCTCCTGACCAGTGACGATACTTGGGCCCTCCTGGGCTGTGACTCCGGCGGTGGTCTCCTGACCAGTGACGATACTTGGGCCCTCCTGGGCTGTGACTCCGTCGGTGGTCTCCTGACCAGGGACGATACTTGGGCCCTCCTGGGCTGTGACTCCGGCCGTGGTCTCCTGACCAGTGACGATACTTGGGCCCTCCTGGGCAGTGACTCCGGCGGTGGTGGGGGTCTCCTGACCAGTGACGACGGTGCTGGCGGTTGTGTCTCGACTGCCGGGAATGATGGCGCCCTTCTCCGCCGTGACACACACAACAGGCTGGGCAGACTTCCTCTGGCCCTTCCCCACCTTTGGTGGAGTCACAGCTGACTCTCCAATCCCCTTGGCACCCATGTGAGTTGTTTTCCCACCAGGAGTCTTCACACGGTCCCGTCGTCCACTCTCCAATTTTAGAGCCTTTACAGGGGGTGGGCTGCCAGTGCCTTGGCTCCGAGTCACACTGCCTGCCCTGGTGGCCGGTGCACTCCACAAACCTTGAACAGACACACTGGTATTGGAGGCTTTTTGGCTGAGGCGCTACGACGGGACTGATGAATTGGAGGGGGTGGTGGGAGCAAAAAGGTCAACTTTACAGAGGGACAGTTTCTGACGTACACTGGGATGGGTAGTGGGAGGGGGTCTGGGAGTGGAGGAAGAGGCGGTGGTTGTAGGAGGTGTCACTTTAGGTGTTTTGGGTGCAGGTACTGGAGGCTGTTGTGAGGTGGATGGATGTTGGGTGTCTGGTTTACGCCGTTTGTGTACTTTGAGAGGGGGCGTCACAGACACACTGGGAGAGGACACAGGGGACGTGTAAATGGCAGTGGAGGTGGTGAGTGCAGGTGAGCGGCTTGTGGTGCTGGGTCTCCTTGTGCGATCCATGGTGCCTGTAGATGTGGTGCATGCAGGTGTGTGTGTAGACGAGACTGGGAGGGAGGAGGGAGAAGAGGAGGAGGGGGACACAGTGGAGGCAGTGGATGTTGCTGTGTCTGTACGTGGGTGAGGCTTGCGTGAGTGCCTGTGGGTTGTGTGGTGCCTATGTTTGCTTGAGCTACTTGTGTGTGCTGACTTGTGTGCATGCTGGTCTGTAGGTGTGCTTGGGATGGGCTGGGGTAGAGGAGATTGGGTCTGGGTGGAGGAGGTTGGAGGGGGGAGGCTGGACACAGGGACAATGGCTGCCATCAGTGCTGAGGCCAGAGATTGCAGGGTTCACTGAAGGACAGCCTGACCAGAATGAATGCCCTCCAGGAATGCATTACCGTGTTGCAACTCTCGTTCTACACCCTGGATGACATTCACAATGTTAGACTGCCCAACAGTGAGTGACCTGAGGAGGTCAATGGCATCCTCACTGAGGGCAGCAGGGGTGACTGGGGCAGGGCCTGAGGTGCCTGGGGCGAAGGTGATGCCCACCCTCCTGGGTGAGCGGGCACGGGGCGAACGCTGAGGGGCTGCTGGGAGGGCGGTGCTGGTAGGGGAGGTGGCGGCTGTACCTGTAGAAGTGGGGCGCACAGATGGTGCCGCCACCACAAGGGAGCCCCCATCGGCGAAAGAGTCCGTGTCGCTGCTTGGTGATCCGGTGGCCGACGTGAAGCTCCCCTCGCCCTCCGTCCCACTGGTGCATTCAGAGTCCATGGTGTGGCCCTCCATGGCCATGTGGGATGCAGCTCCCTCGTGCTCCGGTGCCACTGTACCTCCGCCTGATGATGCTGATGTACAAAAGGACAAGGAGAGCAGAAAAAGGGGGGGGGGGGACAGAATAAAGAGAGTTTTAGTGCATGGCATACCGCTACCGTTGGCGGACAACACAGACACAGCAGCCCCCTGCATTACGCCGTGCTCCTGCCCTCTGCGCATGCAATCTCTGGGATATGGCCTACATGGCAATGGTGGACATCTGCACACATGGATGCCACAGGGGCAACTATACCTGTACTTGACATTCTGCTGAGGTGGGGTAGAGTGCCACTTGGCCTGCATTACGGAGGGGCCTTGCCTACCGAACACGCCCTGGCCTAGGGACACCCACAGCCCACCTCCCCCACCCAGACCCCTCCACTGCGCGCAAAGTCCGCAGAATGTTGTTGTACTTACCCCCTTGTGTCTGCTGTGATGCCCTCAAGCGCCCATCCAACTCAGGGTAGGCCACCGCCAGGATCCGGAACATCAGGGGGGTCATGGTGCGACGGGCACCATCCCCAGCTGAGCCTCCGCCGTCTTCTTGCTGCAGCGGCAAATGTCCTCCCATCTTTTCCAGCAGTGGGTTCCCCGTCTCTGGTGGGCCCCCAGGGTCCGGACCTCCTTGGCGATGGCACGCCAAATGTCCCTCTTCTGGTGGGCGCTGACCTTCATGAGATGCACAAGGAAAGAGGATCAGTCATTACCAACTGCACCGTCGATGTGAGTGGCCCCCTCCCTACTCTGGACATGTGACCCATTCATTCCCATGCATTGATGTTCTATGAACTCTGTCCCCTTCCCTCTTCCAACCAGCCCTCTCCACCCAGGCCTAGCCCATACAACGTGCTCCCTGTGTACTAACCTGTTGGTCTGGAGGACTGTAGAGTAGCGTGTACTGGGGGAGGACCCCGTCTACCAGTTTCTCCAACTCCTGTGCAGTGAAGGCAGGGGCCCTTTCCCCAGACGCAGCAGCCATCGTCGCTTCCAGACCGAGGTCACAGCAGCACTTGCAGTGTAGGTCCTTTCCTGTCGAAGGTCAGGTATCTAGTGATTGAACAGATAGAAAATGGCGGTGACGTCCGCGGCGGTGCGCATCATCACCGCCGGCGCACCTGTTCATTGGCTCCTGGGACCCATAGGGTCCAATGTTGACCAATGCAGCATTGCGCCGCGGGCTACGACCGCCTACCGCGACGGTGTGCAACGCCAGCGCAGTTACCCCACAATCCATTTGTCCCAGTTTAGAGGTCAGGCAGCCGCCATTTCAGGGGCCCACATGGCTTCATTTACCTGTGCGTCACACATAGCTAGGCCTACACTCAACACACATACAGGAAGGGTTTTGTGAGTGGTGTATTCTTGTGTGTAACTGTGGGTACATACCTGGAGGAATAATGCCTGATTCGTCACTGTTGTCCTTCGTAGGCACCGTCAGCTGGGACATGTGAGAAGATGGCGGAATACTCCGGTGTACCGACCGCTGGTGGACCTGCTGACAATGGAAGAGCGACATGTCATCGTCACCTACCGGTTTGACCGTGCCACAATCCAGGAACTATGTACCCAGTTGGAGCCAGACATGATGTCACCAATCCGCCATCCGACTGGAATCCCCCCTGACGTGCAGGTGCTGTCAGTGCTCGATTTCCTTGCAAGTGGGTCTTTTTAGACAACAGTGGCCATGGCATCAGGGATGTCCCAGCCCATGTTTCCCAACGAGTTGTCCAGAGTGTTGTCTGCCCTGCTGAAACACGTAAGGAGATACATCATTTTCCCTGAGGTGGCAGATTTGCCTACAGTGAAAGATGACTTCTATGCCCTTGGACATATCCCCAACGTCATAGGTGCCATTGATGGGACCCATGTAGCTCTGGTCCCCCCTCACAGGAGTGAACAGGTGTACAGAAACAGGAAGAGTTATCATTCTATGAATGTACAGATGGTCTGTTTGGCAGACCAGTACATCTCCCAGGTAAATGCTATGTTCCCTGGCTCAGTGCATGACGCCTACATCCTGTGGAATAGCAGCATCCCTGATATGATGGGTCAACTCCAGAGGCACCGTGTATGGCAATTGGGGGACTCTGGTTACCCCAACCTTTCGTGGCTATTGACCCCAGTGAGGAATCCCAGGACCAGGGCAGAGGAACGCTACAATGAGGCCCATGGGCGGACTAGGAGGGTGATCGAATGCACCTTCGGCCTCCTGAAGGCCAGGTTCAGGTGCCTCCATATGACAGGTGGATCCCTATTCTACTCACCGAAGAAGGTGTGCCAGATCATCATCGCCTGCTCCATGCTTCATAATTTGGCTTTGCGACTCCAAGTGCCTTTTCTGCAGGAGGATGATCCAGATGACGGTGTTGTAGCAGCTGTTGAGCCTGTGGAGCCTGTGCACAGTGATGAGGAGGAAGCTGAGGAAGAAGACAACGACAACAGGGAGTCAGTCATACAGCAATATTTTCAGTGACACACAGGTGAGAACATTTTCATGGTTAACATTACATTAACTTTCACATGTCTACCTCTATCCTGTCTGTCGATTTCTACCAGTATTTGGTAACTGAGTTGTACCTTTCCATTACGGTTTCACAGGTGTGGTTACCAACGTGTCATCTGCTTGCATCCTTCAAGGACTTGTGATGTGTGACATAGGTATGTTAGCCTTACAATAGGAAACGCATTATGACACTGTGATTGATAATACATATTTACTAAATCACAGACTGACCCCAGATTGTTTTGTGTTTCAAGGGTGTTTATTGAAGTGCTCAGAAATGGGAGGGGGTTGTAAAATGAGGATGGGTGATGGCGGAGGAATGTCCATGGCAGAGTCCAGTCTATTAGTCTCACAGGTGCACTGCCCATCTGGGCATAGGAAATGGAGCTGGGGCAGTTTAAGTATGGACAGGGTAACAAGGTGGGACAGTGGGAGGACAAACAGGGTGGTCTCATTTCCTGGTGGGGGTCTTGCCATCTTGCTCTGTCCTGTTCCTGGATCTCAGGGACTGCTTGCGTGGTGGTTGTCCGTCTGCAGGGGGTGGGGTGCTGGTGTGGTGGTCCTGTGGCAGGGCATCCTGTCCACTAGCGCCGGCGGAGGTGGTGGGCAGTTCATCGTCCTGGCTAGTGTCAGGGGCCCCTTGGAGTGTCATGGTGTCCCTCAAGGTCTGCTGTATGTCCTCCAGCACCCCTACGTTGGTGCCCAAGGCAGAGCTGATGGTCCTGAGCTCCTCCCTGAACACCACATACTGTTCCTCCTGCAGCTGCAGGGTCTCCTGCAACTTGTCCAGGACCGTCGCCATCGTCTCCTGGGAGTGGTGGTATGCTCCCATGATGGAGTATAGGGCCTCGTGGAGAGTGGGTTCCCTTGGCCTGTCCACACCCTGTCGCACGGCAGCCCTCCCAGTTCCCCTGTGTTCCTGTGCCTCCGTCCCCTGGACCGTGTGCCCACTACCACTGCCCCCAGGTCCCTGTTGTTGTTGGGGTGGTGGGTTATCCTGGGTTCCCTGTAGTGGTGGACACACCGCTGATTGACCTGTCCTGGGTAGGGAGGTTTGGGCCCGCTGGGTGGGTGCTGTGCTGATGTTACCAGAGGGTGGAAGGTCGGTGTTGGGCTGTGCCTGTGCAAGGGGAACCGACTGTCCCGAGGCCCACGATGGTCCGGGCTGGTCATCAGGATCCAGTAGGGCAGAGCTGCTATCGTCACTGTGGGCCTCTTCTGGGGGTGGAGTGGTGTTGTTTGGACCCTCTAGTGTGGTGACGGTCCTTCGGGTTCCTGCAGGGGCATAAGAGCATGATTATTGCAGGTCTGTGTGTAATGGTGTGCAATGGGTGGGTGAGCGTGTACCCCAGTGCAAGCATTCCTGTGTGGGAGCTTTTGTGATGGTGGTTTAGGGGGTTGGATGGGTATGTGCAGTGGGCATGCTTTAGTGCTGGGTGTCCATGCTTAGTTGTGTCATGCAGGGCTTGGTGTTGGGATGTGTGGTTTGTGTTATTAGTACATTAGTGAGGAGTTGGAGTGATAGGGGAGGGGGTGAGGGTGGGGGTGTGTGATAGCATGCAGGTGGGTGGGGGATATGTTAGTTAAGATTTGACTTACCAGTGTCCCATCCTCCACCAACTCCTGCGAGGCCCTCTGGATGCATGATGGTCAAGACTTTCTCCTCCCATGTTGTTAGTTGTGGGGGAGGAGGTGGGGGTCCGCCGCCAGTCCACTGAACCGCGATGTTGTGCCTGGAGACCGTTGAACGCACCTTCCCCCGTAGGTCGTTCCACCTCTTCCTGATGTCCTCCCTATTTCTTGGGTGCTGTCCCACGGCGTTGACCCTGTCCACGATTCTTCGCCATAGCTCCATCTTCCTGGCTATTGATGTGTGCTGTACCTGTGATCCGAATAGCTGTGGCTCTACCCGGATGATTTCCTCCACCATGACCCTGAGCTCCTCCTCGGAGAAGCGGGGGTGTCTTTGGTGTGACATGGGGTGGTGTGTGTGATGTGTGGGGCGGTGTGAGTGTTGATGTGTGTGGTGATGTGTAGTGGTGTGTGGTGTTTTGTGCGTGGGTGTGGGTTGGGTGATGGTGTTGTGTGCCTTTGTATGGTGGTGTTGTCTTGGCTGTGCAGTCTCTCTGGCCTTCTCTCAGTAATTGTGGTTGTAGGGGTTTGTGGGTGATGTGGGTGTGTGTTTTATATTGTGTTGGGTGTGTGGGAGTGGTGTTTGTATGTGTATCAGGTGTGTGTATTTTGAATTGTCCAAAGTGGCGGTGTTTTGGAGGTGTGTGTATTTTGAGCGCGGCGGTGTGTACCGCCAATTGAATACCGCGGTTGAAAGACCGCCGCGTGGATTCGTGGGTCGTGATAGCATGGGCGTGTTTCTGTTGGCGTGACGGTGGAGGATTTGTTATCGCCAGTTTATCACTGACCTTTGGTGTGGCGGAGTTGTGTGGGTGTCTGAATTTCGGCGGATTCCGAGATGTGTGTCATAATAGCTGTGGCGGTATTCCGCGGCGGTGTATTGGCGGTCTTCTGCACGGCAGTAAGCGGCTTTTACCACCAATGTTGTAATGACCCCCTATATTCCCTATCCCTTCCATGATGTACACTAGCCATGGTACCTGTATACAACTGTCTAAAAAAAAAACATGGAATCATCATCCCTCATCTCGCCCGTGAGTGCCCACAACTTAGCATTGTTTAAGCAATTGAAAGCACTCAATAAACCAATAAATGCAAAATAGATGGATCATTTTAGTCAGGTTATATTTGTTGATTAAGAGGTTTAAGTTCAAGCATTGTTCTATAGTACCAATACCTTTGAAGAAACCAAATTAAACATCACATATGAAATTTTGCTCTTCCACACAATTTTCTAATCTTGAAAGCAGTCTTCTCCCCACTACCTTTCGTGTTGAATCAAGATGGGACTGTAGCAACTTGCATTAGATCTGTTCCCTTTTTTTTAAAAGCAGGGCAATTACTGATCGACTCCAGGTGGAAGCTGGCCTTTTCTTGAAACATCTTTCTGCACAATTGTCAATGAAGGGGCTCACAGGTCTATATTTTCTATGTACAAATCAATTAGAATCCAATCTAGTCCTGGTGCTTTCCCTTTCCCTTTTTTTTAATGCTTGTAAAATGCCAATGACCTCTAGTTCAAGCTTGAGAGAACAAGGTGTTGCTACTTCATCGCATTGATCCTTCACTGTTAACGTAGTACCATTCTTATTTGTGAGCAGAGAATAAAAAGAAGAAAAATAATCAACCCAGTTGCACGGGGTGGTTAACATTTCAATAATTGGGTTTATACTCCCAAAAATAGGGTGCATTAATGACTCTCCGAAAATACAGTGTTGTCCCTGTGCTTGCCAGTTTTGGATGAAGACCTCTATGCCTCTTTTTAGATGATTTTTGTCAGGTTGGAGAAAGTATTTTTGTAAGAAAGTCTGCAAAAAAAGTATTTAATGCCTTTTTAAGCACACTATGGGCCTTTGTTCAGGTTGTGCCAAACCACCTGTGTGTGTGAACATTTAAACACACCAATGAAATGTAACTACTAACAAAACTGAAAGCTTAATAAACATTTGCACTAATGTTTATTTTAATTGCTTTTATGTATTCATTATTCATGTTTTATATTTACACTTCAAGTTGCATTTGCAAAAATACAATTCATTTTCTTTTGTTCATGTTTTGCATTTATTTTGAAAGTTATACTTGTGCATGTATAACCATGTATTTGAAATGCACATTTAGGGGGTCATTCTGACCCTGGCGGTAATTACCGCCATGGCGGAGGTTGGCGGTAGCACCGCCAACAGGCTGGCGGTGCTCCGCCGGGCATTCTGACCGCGGCGGTACAGCCACGGCCAGAAGCGGAAAGCCGGCGGTGTACCGCCGACTTTCCGCTGCACATGGGAATCCGCCATGGCGGCGCAGCTTGCTGCGCCGCCATGGGGATTCTGACAGTCCATACCGCCATCCTGGCCAGGATGGCGGTATGGGGTGTCGTGGGGCCCCTGGGGGCCCCTGCAGTGCCCATGCCAATGGCATGGGCACTGCAGGGGCCCCCGTAAGAGGGCCCCACAAAGAATTTCAGTGTCTGCTTTGCAGACACTGAAATTCGCGACGGGTGCAACTGCACCCGTCGCACCTTCCCACTCCGCCGGCTCCATTCTGAGCCGGCTTCCTCGTGGGAAGGGTGTTTCCCGCTGGGCTGGCGGGCGGACTTTCGGCGGTCGCCCGCCAGCCCAGTGGGAAAGCCAGAATGACCGCCCCGCGGAGCGGTCTTTCGGCGGGAACCGCTTGGCGGGCGGCGACTGCCGTCCGCCGCGGTCAGAATCACCCCCTTAATGTTTAATTAAAGTTGGCCTAGCTAAAGGCTTGAATTTTGAAATGTATTTTGCTTGGGTTAGCTTGTTCTTTCTTTTGCAGGTGCATTTCAAGGTTACATTAGCTAGAGAAAAGGAGTATTGTTATATGTATTAGTTGTGCTGATAATAAGGCCTGAGCAGAGACAGACGTGAAAACCTAATGCGTAACTGAAGTCTTTCTTTCATCGTGTATCAGGAACATGGGATGCTCACGGTTGCATTAACAAGTTCTGTGCGATTAAAAATTCAGGTGATGTAGCAAATGCACACAGCAGGAGAAGACATGATTGGTTACTGGGGAGGTGGAACAGATTGCTGGAGGCTCAATGTATTGTAATTAATATTCACACTGTTAGGAGTTACAGCAGATTCTCTTGGCCTTTGAGGGGTACAGACCTCTCTGTTTCCTTTATTATTGCAAGTGTGAAGCTTTATGTTAAACACTTATTCCTTTATGAAAGACATCTACTGAAGCCTTCACTATGCTGACACCTACTTGCATTTCCAAACTTCCTTAAGACTCCAATCAAACTATGCAAATTCCTTATTTAGAACCCTCATTAGATGATTTTAGAATCATTTCATGCTGAGGAGAGAGACAGCATGTGTTTCTTAACGGAACATCTGTTTTAAATTCTTAAATTCTGTTTTGCAGTGGCTGCTATTGCTTTGTATCTTAACCAATTGAGACTGAATCAGTTGAGGCATTTCAGCTTGCCAAGCTGTAATTCTGTATCTTTTTAATATTTTCATGACATGCATAATTTTTGAGTTGATTACTGATTGGGAATACAAATTACTTAACTTCAATCACCAATTCCTGGTCCTAGTTGTGCGGCCAAATGGGCTTCACGAAAATGAAATTGTTTTGTTAATGTTAACTCCCTTTGCATCTCGATCAATTTAAAAAGATCTATCAGATGAGAGATTGTAAATCACACTCCTGGCCGCTTCCAACACTTAATTGTTTATCCAGCATGTACACCGCATTGCAGGTCAGATCACTGGTACTGTTTCTAACTCGTTTGATTGCATCTGCTTACCTAGCCCTAAACAAGTATTGACATCATCCTTAAGTTAGTCAAGTCCATTTGAAATGGCTTTAAATGTTTCCTTTACCAGAAACTCTAAAGTTTAAAAATTACTGCCCATAATCTCTTGAAGTTGCCTTTTTAAGTTCTCTACCTCCAGGGCCGAGGCTGATGCATCTGATGAAGCAGAAAATGTAGGTTTTGATTTATTAACGCATAAACGTAGTGCTGAAATAATCATGTGTGACATTAACCGAACTAATAAAGATTGTACGGGGACAAAATGTGCCCTCAGAGTAGTTTGCCATCATTTATACGCGTGCTTTATATAACGTGGTGAATTAGAATTGCACTAATCCGACATAATCATAAACGTGTGCTACGATTTGCTTGTTTGAAACGTTTTAGCTTAGCATTACTTTAGCGGAGGCTTTGGCCTAGTTGCCTGGTCTCACGGTTTAGATGTTCGTATTTTTCCACTGTGCTATTAAACGTGTAGTTCTGCTTGAAGCTGTACTTTTCCACAGAAACTGTTCACATGCTTATCTTAAAGTTAGTGCCAGCCTGGCATATTTTCTCTTTAATTCAAGGTCGACTTGCAGGTGCGGACAATGGAGGCTCTGAGAGTAAGCTAATCGAGAGACAATGTTGCAAATTACGTACCCATCTCCAAGGATAATGTATGCTTAAGTAAAAGCTTGAGAACTGTCGTTTTTGATTGGTCAATTTGAAGCTAACCTATGAACCCTCCAATGGAGACCCTACTGGACTTGAACTGTTGTCTATAAAACCCAGGTGCACGAGAGGAAAGCTCTCTCTATCTTCGGACATCCCGCCATTTTGACTTCGTAGCTATTATGACCCACTTTGCTGCGACGCCATTTTGAGAGACTTTGATGCTTTCTCTAATCGAGAGAAAGAGACCTTAATGATTCTTGCCCTAGAGACTTTAACTTTGATTTGCCCCTTTGCATGAAGTAGTAGCCTTACTTTGCCGCCGTGAGGCAATTGCCCCGTTCACCCCTGCCCCTTTGTCCCGCCCCATGCTGATTGAGAAACGGTACCTGTGAGACGAAGACTTCATTGATTGCTGATCGGAATTGGTAATTATGAAAGGAAATTGTAAAATTGCATTGTGTTTCTTTTAGGTAACCAACTGCTGATTTTGATAAGGACCCTAGCTAGGAGTTTTCTAAATTGATGTTGCCAAATTGTTTTTGCATGAAGTCCCACATGCTGATGCTAATTTGAGGTTAGACGAGGATTCCATATGTCGCACGATGCAATTTGAGATCTTGTTATGCTGACTAAATGTACGCAATTAGCCCATTACAGATTATCGTATTAGTGCTTTGCATTGCCATTATCGAATGCCTTGTGATTCAAATGCTACATAGATTACACTTGTTTTGACGTTATGGACAGCTATTAATGTTCATATATGTTTATCATTTGGTGTTGAGACACATTTATATTGTGCTAGCTTTGTTAATATAGGGAAATAAATTCACTAACTTTGCAATAAACTGGTGTGGTTATTCCTGGCTGAAAGGTCAGGGTTCGCCGAAATGTATTCTGGATTAATTGTTAAGTGTTATGTTGTTCAAGGTGTTGCTTATGTTCGTTATTGATTATCGATTTAAGGTGATTGATCGATTAATGGTACAGAGAGTTCCCACTTAGTCAAAAGATTCATCGACCTAAAGAGCGTCCGAACGCAGGTAAATTGTTACCACGTTCCGCTCTAGCACATCTTGATTAGATTTATGTTTTTCAGTGGCTGGTAGTTGTGAGATAGCTTGCGCTATATGTTTTTTGTTGTTTGGTACAAGTTGCTGATTTAAGCTTCTTAGCAGGTAGTAACACTATAGGATCAGTTGGAGCAGCAAGTTCTATTGTTAGAGAGTCCCTAATGAGGCATGGATTAGTTATGCCTATTACACCTGTCATTTCAGGAGATTAGTGTTATATATGGCGGATATATGGCTCTGAAGACTGATTTGGTGTACTAATTTTGTTATCACATAACAGAAGAATATACGACTTCAGGTGACCATGTGCAGTTTAAAAAAATCACCTCAACAATGCTTTTTTTAAACTGCAATAGAGCACACAAATGCCCCTTTCAGATATGTGTGCTCTACATATACACCACTATTTTGGAGTGAATTTCAGTCACAGTTAATATAAGCCTGGTAGTTTCTATGTACAAGACAGAAGGCTCCGGGAGAAATACGTACACTTTGACTGTACCCAATAATTCTGAAAGGCAGAGCGGAGTTCCAAATACTTCAGGTGTTAGGGAATTAGTTTTTTTAGTTCCAACACACTCTACAACACAATGTGGAGTGAGTGCAGATACAACTTTAAATATATCAGGATGCACTTCGATAGGTACATATCAGAAGATACCCGCACACAATACTTTTGCATGGGAACCACCTTTAAACTTGGGAAATGGTGCTTAGGGAAGTGATTTCACACCTAACATTCCTGTGGTGACACAATCCATTAGTGCAAAAGAGATAGATGACTGGGTACAATTCTTTAAAGGAAATACTTCATCAAAACAGAGTACTAGTTCAGAAGCGACTCAGGGAACCCTTCCATCCATACCAAAAGAGAGATCTTTAAACGTGGCAAAGTTGACAACAGAATTAGATGCAATGATTGTTGGAAATCTTGGCTTGGAACAGCTAGAGACTTATCAAATTCAAATTCAAATACTTTATTTCGGCTAAAAAGCCATAAAAGTGAACAATTAACACCATAACATATCGATTTGTGGAAAAAATAAAATAAATAAAAAATACCATATTATACATATTAAAATCCTAAATTAATTTTAAAATCACATGATTTTAAGACAATACAATACAAACATTATTATTCTTTAAATCTTAAAATCCTATCATTTTAAATATAAAAGTTAATACCTCGTTATCTTGTTCCAATCAAATCGAATAATAAAATATTATAATAAATAACTAAGACCAATTTTTAAAGTAGACAATTATAACAACTCTCTAGTTCTTATAGCCCATGCACTTTGCAGATATCTTGCAACTGAAAATACTATTTTATCATTTGTATCAGTTATCATCAATCGCAATGCTATATTCCATTCCCTTATCCCCAATAGTCTGCATAACGGGGCAATCCACTTCTTCCTCGGGGCCACATATCTAGGGCAAAAGAACATAAAGTGCGCGAGTGACTGTCGTTTTTTTACAAAAATGACAAAATATTAAATTCTGGTCCTCCGCTCTCCATCTCACAGTAAATGTCTTGAGCGGGAGGATCCCTAACCTGAACTTGATATAAAGCGCTTTAACATAGGGGGGATTTACATTGTCCATATACACCTCAAATTTAGGACTACATTTATGGTCTAAAAACTGCAAAGTCCGGCTTCCTTTACAATTATACCATATGTGGAACAAAATATTCTCCCAATAACACCTATTTATTCGGTCTTTTACTTCCTTGGTCAGATTCTGAGGAGCACTCCAGACCTCTTCCATATTAAGAAGTTTACACAAATCTCTAATGTGTCTCAACCATGGCATCTTTACTACACAATCATCTACTAAGAACTCTTCTAATGCTATCTGGAGAGTAGACTTATCAAAAAGATGAGGCTGCATTCATGTCTAGGGACAGTACTAATTGAACATGCCAAGATCATGATAAATTGGCAGAATTTGCTCAAAAATATAAGGTAGATTTAAATAAAACCAAGGCTTTGCAAAGGAGCTATCAAGTGTATTTCAGTGAAAAGGACATTGCTGATGTGAGAACTCTGGGATTAAATACTCAGATTAGGGAATTGATTCAGAACATTAGGAAATTGAATGAATCAGATAAGTGGGAGACCAAATGGTTGAAAACGAAAGAGAGGCAGAAACCTTTGGGTGAACCGCCACCAACTGGAGCAGAGAAAGGTGTTACAATCTTCCCCTTGAGAGAAGAGTCTTGTGATGTTTATGTTCATCTGCTGTGGAGTCGAAGAGTTATTGCGTCATTTACCACTGATTTCCCAAAGTAGCGAGAGAAGCCGGTGGAATGGTAGCACAGGTTGAAAGGTTTGTGAAAATTTCACACGTGTTGTGGATTGATTTGAATACATTGTTTAACATTGTTGTTCCAAGTGACTTATGTTCTGAGTGTAAAATAGCTGTTCAGTGGCCTGAGACAGAATCAACTAGGAACATAGTAAGTAAGGGCCATTTGCCATTTGTGATGAAGAAATATCAGGAAGTCATGACATTCCTGAAAGGAAAGATGCCTCTTCAAGATATTGATTGGGTTAAGATTGATAGAACAATGCATGAACCAAAGGATCCATGCTTATTATGAACGGCTGTTACAAGCATTCAAACAGTATAGTGGTATGGAGACTTTAGAGGCAAAAGATATGGGGCATTTTCTGTCAAGGTTTGTGACAGGATTGATCCCAGAGCTAAGTCTGATTCAGCAGCCTTTAATCTGTTGGCAAAATAAGTTTAATGATGAGATTTTGCGTTATGTGATATACTTCCATGAAGAAATAGAGATGAAGCAGAAAAAGTTGAAGGAAAAATTGATGTTTGTCCAAATGAATGCAACACAAAGGGCTAGACAGATGCCCATAGCTATAAATAATGCTGGTGCAATTCAAGGTGTATATCAACAGTCAGAATCAAATGCAAGGTAGAGGTTGAGGAGTCCCAATAATCTCTAGTACAGGAATGGATGCAAATAGTCTAAAAAGATCAACTCCTTGTCACCACTGCAATAAGCTGGGACATTGGAAGCGGGAGTGTCGTTTAAATCTGGCTAATAAGGTCCAAAATGCAGGATTTGTGCCTTCTCACAATAATATTCCTGACCAGATGCAGGGTGTCCAAAGACCCAGGAGCCCCAAGCTCCAGTGATGAAGGTTCCCCAACCCCTGATGCTACAGCAAAATGCTGTTGGATCGTGCCAGAATGTAAATCAGGGCATGAGAATGAATTTGAATGGGGTACAGGATAATAATCTATTCCAACAGTTTGTTTGACACAGGTGAAAGAAATGGCTCTGATCAGTCAGCTGACACTGCCTGAGAGGGGAGGAAGACTGCGCACTTGGCGCAGCCTTAAGAATAGACCAGAGCGGACCATTCGTAGACAATGAACGGGAGGCCCATCCTGTGTCATTCTTGGTTGACACTGGTGCTACCCATTCTACCCTGAAAACAGTAGAAGTCCCAAACCTACCCCTCTCAGAAAAAACAGTACAAGTTGTTGGTGTGGAGAATAAACAAATGACAGCTCATGAAACTGCCCGAGTCACAGTAAAAATAGGGTCTTTTAAAGACAAGAACATGTTTATATGTGATGGCAGGCCAGTGAATCTCTTGGGAAGAGATTTACTGTCATAATTGAATTGTGTCATCTATTGTGCCCCAGCAGGAATAGAAGTTCATACTCAAGATGAGGATGCTGTCTTTAAGTTGATGAAAAGTGAAATGCATTGCACTTTTATGACTTTGTTAACAGTTGATGATTTGCCTCCGGATCTGACGGAAACTGTTAAACTTGAAGTGTGGGATCTCTTAGGACAGTATATCAGACTAATAAAAGTTGTAGAACCTGTCTGGATTACTGTTAAACCAAATGCAGAATTTCAGAATACTCCTTTAGGTAATTTGCCCCCCGAAACGATTGCTGGAACATCTCTTTTGTTTGAGTCAATGATACAGCAGGGAATTCTGAAGGAGATAATGGGAAGTCCTTGTAACTCTTCTGTCACTGGTCTTCAGAATTCAGATGGAAAACATAGATTTGTATAGGACCTTAGGAAAATAAGTAATATTGGTGTCCCTTGGTGCCCTTTGGTACCGAATCCGGCTGTAATATTGTTTAAGATTCCATGTTAGGCTGAGTGGTTCACTGTCAATGATTTGTGTCAGGCCTTGTTTTCAATACCAATGCATGACTCACCATCAAGTTTCAATCCGATTTTAAAGAATAAATTGGAATCCTTGGTCATGACATGCAATTCATCCCTGTTTCAGCATATTAATGTCCTCATGGTGGCGCTGGATACTCAAAAAACGTATAAACAGGATACCATTGCATTACTGAACCACCTGGCGGACAGTGAACATAAAGTATCCCCAAGAAAGTTGCAATATTGTCAAAAACATGTCCAATACCTTGGACACATATTGAGAAAGGAGTAAGAAAAGTATCACAAGAGGGGACTTCAGCTATACTGAAAATGGGTCCACCAACTACAAAAAGGAAGGTTTGGATGTTTTTGTGAACAGTGGGCTACTGTAGACAATGGATACCCAACTTTTCTCTGGTGGCTAAGCCTTTACAAAGGCTGACACACAAGGACGTGTCTGATCCGGTACCATGGGACAACAATTGTCTTGTCGCGTTTCTAGAGCTGAGAGAATGCCTCTGTTGTGCCCCAGCTCTAGGGATGCACAATTGTAACAAGGCTTTTGCACTTGCAGTGAGAGGGAGAGCTGTGCTGTCTCAGTACTGACTCAAACACATGGTAATGCTAAGAGGCCTGTGGCATACTTTTCCACCACATTAGATCCTGTTGCTTCTGCATTGCCTGGATGTTTAAAATCAGTAGCTGAGGTTGGCACCAGTTTAGAGAGGTGCGAAAATATTGTTATGGGTCACTTGTTAACTGTGCACATCCCTGACTCAGTCAAGCTTTTATTTACCAGAAACTGTATTGAGTTCTACAGCAATCTCTTTGTTGCACCAATATTCAGTGCCATGCTGTTTGCAGACTCCTTTGAGGTCGGAACCTTCCTTCTGGTCTGCCAAGTATTGTAACGGTAAATATGTGCATTTTAATATGACTCACTGATGACCCATGAAAACAGGGTGTTACTATTTGTCATGCCCTCCTTGTTTATTCCTGATGTAATGTATTCTACCTATTATTAATACGGAGCCTTGTTTGAGTAACACTGCAATTTGATGTGCATTTTCCAACTGTACTTTGGGTGGCCTTCACATTGTGTATATCTTTCACCTAGGCTATTAATGTATAACTTGTATTTGGAGCGGAAAGTATTAATTGTGTAATGCATTTTTTTCTAATTTCTTAAGGTTATGGATGGGTAACTCTTTGCCCCAAAAAAACCTTTTTCTTAACCCTCTACTCTGTCCTTATAATTGATGCATGACATTGGTTTTCTGGTAAGTGTTAGTTAACATTGGATTGCTCGTGGTTTTTGGACACGTTTGCATTGTCATATTTCTGACCCTGATTGCTATCTCCATATGTAATACTTCAAAACGGCTGCCATGGTGTTTCATGTCCTGAGCACGTTTCTATTGGCTTTCAATTGGTCTTATTATGGTGGAATTATTTGACGAGTTCAGTGTACTCTCGCCCATGCTGCCTGTTGGACAAGTGGTTGCATTTCTTGAGATACAATTTACCCCTTCACTATGACAGCCACTGTGCCCCACGCCCTCAACACTTGTTCCTCCTTGATTTCCTTTCACTTTATTTTGGCAATATTGCATACCGTAGCTGATGCTTTTCACACATTGCTGCCAATTTTGTTTGGCGTCCACGCGTCCCTGAGGTAAGAATTCTAGCACTCCTCCCTGGAGTCCGGGGTATACTATCAAGACAGATGTTTTTTTAATTAAAATTTGTTTTTAATTCTTTCCCCTGCTTGTATGTTTCAGAACTTTGATTGTTATTTGGCATTGTCCTTTCAAGCCATTAAAGCCGTTCCCAGGTAGCGTTTACATGCACCTGCAGTAAGACTTAATACACGCCTCTTCGCATGAGACCCATATCCGTTTTTCTTTATTATTACTCTTTCCAGCATCCTTGGATGTAATTGTGGCTTCTCACCTTGAGGCTATCCGTTCGCTTGTAGTAAGACTTTTGTCATTTCCCTGGTTTCCAGGAAGAGACATTATAATTCATTATTGACACTAGTTAATTGAACATTGCATGAATGTTTGTCATTTGCTTCTTGCACACCTTGGCAGTTCTCAATTGCTCATATATTTTTGCGCTTGGAATCCTTCATTCAAGATCATTACTTAGATCTTGATCATGGTTTTAATCACTACGACCCAAGCATGTGGGTCGTGTAAATTTAGTTTCTTGTTGTTACTTTGATTTCACGGACATAGCTGCCACTTTGATCACAACTTTGTGCCCATTGCACACATCACTTAGACCTGAACATGGGAGTTGCCCTGCATGGCAGATTAGTTGTACAGACATTGTATTTTCCTAATAATAATTGTCCCTTTTCTTTCTCTTTTTTATTTTTTTTCTCTTTTTTCTTCCTTCCTCTTTCTTGCCTTTCTCTTTCCCTATACAGGTATCCACATGCTTATTCCTTTTGGTGTAGTTATGTGCTGCCAGCATACATTGTAAAGTCCTGATGATGATTCTTACATTTATGTGGATCAAAACGTCGACAAAAACACTCTTGACCCTCATGTATATAGGAAATTAAATATTGGGTGCAGTAGTGTTGTGTTGGGTGCAGTAGTGTTGTGTTCTAACAGGAAATTGTGGACATATTCTTATTGTTTTTCTCCTTCTCGTTTGCCTGAGTAAGTTATGTACCTGCGCAAATGTGCCCTTGTAAGAGTATTATCCTTACATCTAATTCTATTTATAATAAAATTATGTTTGTTATAAAACTGATCTAATGCTCCCTTGACTATATTTATATTCCCATTGTACCAGTTTCTACTTACCTTATCCTTAGTGACCCCTTGTTCCTTTAAGCACATTATGACCCTTGGTCCCTGATTACCCTTGGGTTTCCCATGAACAGAACAGAACTAGGACGCAGCACCTGACAAGTAGTCAACTTACTAAATACAAACAGATCATATTGGCCACAGAGAATGTGACAATCAAATGTCGTGGGATTTTGAATCCTGCTCCTCTGCTGCCAATAGTGGATCAGCAAACTAATGAAGATTGTGAAGGGGACCAGGATTGTCTTGATGTCACCGAACTCTGTACCAAAACGAGAACAGAAATACGAGATGAACCATTGCCTGAATCTGATTATGTCCTATATGTTGATAGTTCATGTTCATGTTTGAGAGACAACAAAGGAAGTTTGAGAACAGCTTATGCTGTTTCTTTTCTGTCTGGAGTTGTCAAAGCTTCTTGGCTCCAGGGAATATCCTATGCCCAGGCAGCCGAATTGAGTGCTCTTACTAGACCTTGTTGTGTCTCTGATCAATTGAAAGTGACACTCTTTACCAATAGTCAGTACGGCTTTGGCATCGTTCATAACTTCGGACAGCTGTGGTCTCAGTGAGGCTTTATGATCTGGATCTCCTATTCGGAACAGCGAGAAGTGAAAAATACCACCTTGATGCACTACAATGGCCTGAACAAGCTGCAGTTGTCAAGTGCCCTGCATATCGATCTGGAGATGATCATGTGACTTTGAGCAATAGGTATGCCAACGAGGTTGCAAGGCACTGTGCCCTTAATGTCTGTACCTTTAATGGTGATTTCACAAACGAGGGAATTGATGAGACTAACCTTAACCGTTTATTGACAATAGCTGATATTTGGGATGAGGTGAAAAGGCTTCAAGAGGAAGTGTCTGAAGATAAACAGCAGGTTGTGTCAAAAGAGATGATGACATTTGGTTTTCAATAGATGGAAGACCACTGTTGCCAAAAAGCCTGCTACCCATATGGCTCGACATGTTCACGGTCCTACTCATATTGGTAGGGATGATAAGGTGAGATTGTTCAGACAGACTTGGTTCAATCATAAATTCAGATTAATGGCTGAAGCGTGGTTGTTACCAATGTTTTGTGTGTCAACGGAACAATATAGGAAAGAGAACTAAAGTTACAATGAGTCACATAGGAAGGTGCAGGCACTTGTGAATGTAACAAATGGAATGGTCCTAGAACATTGCAAAGGACTAGCACATGCAGTGCGTTTTGTGTCCCATCAGGTAGGATCGACTACAGCTTCTCCTCTACAGGAACAGTGCCATGACCTTAGTCCCGGCAACTGAATCTTGGTGAAGAAACATGTTAGGAAAATGTATCTGGAACCTTGGTGGTGTGGACCTTACCAGGTGATCCTAGTGACCACGACGGCTGTGAAGTGTGGAGGTCTCCCCAATTGGACTCATGCTTCCCATACTCAGAGTTGAGTGTCCCCTTGATATGACAGCGCCTAACCCAGAGGAACCAGTGGTGTGAGAAAGTCAACAGGAACAGGTCAGACAAGCTGTTGGGGACAAGCAGAGCCGGAAGTAGCACTCGATCACGTTGAAGAGGGTCTTGAGCAAGTCATGATTGACTCTGAAGCTGAAACAGTAGCCTTGTTCAGTAGCAAATGAGTCAAATTCAGAACCAGACCCAGCAAAGGAACGAGTGCTGGAAGAAAGTGAGTGGAAGCTGGAGACCGTTGACCCAGAAGACGAGAATGAGAAAAAGTGAGTCTTCCTAAAGTACCTGTGCGATTGGTGATTGCTGAGAAAACAGAGAACTCTGATCTGAGCGAAAGTGAAGATGAAGGTGCGGCATTGAGAAAGTCAACGAGAACAAGAGTGCCTAGTTGTAGGTATTCTTTACCTGAGTGGGCCTACTTTGCAAATGATGCAGATCAAGAAATCTGGGAGTATTGGATTCAACATCCAGGTTCAGCTGAACCTCTATGAACTGAACATTGTGGTTAAATTATACCTTGAACTTTCATTGTCCTCTATGAGTTTAGTTGGCGGGCACATTAGAGACATTTACATTGATTGGGATCGAAAATTTGGAAGATTTCCTATGCCCCAGTAGAAGAAAAAGGACTGTTACTTAGAAGAACACAGAGTACGGCTAGGGAAGTCTCATGCAACGTAGTGATATTTTGCTGCCACCGTATTTGCTTGATAATAGATCTGGTTCTAAAGACATAAGGAGCCAAATAAGAGAAACAGATGTTAATACATAGTACGTCCTTTATTGCTTATTTCTTTTGTAATACTAATACTTCTGCTAGTAGGAGTGTTTTCCCCTAGCAATCCTATAGAGGAAGAGATATCTCCTAGTGATTCCCCAAAAACTATTAATCCTAAGAAAAGTAGTAAGTTAGATGAGAAAGCATTACACGTAGATGCCTAAATGAGAGATTATTCTGCAAATGTATGTTTCTGCTTATTATAAGAATATGTAGAGACTATGGAGGCGAGGGATTGCTATGTACACACTCAGTTGCCTGCTTCTGTTTCAGCAGGCATTACTTATCATCATATTCCTGTGACTTATGGGATTTCATGTAGTTTTTTGTTGAATTTGTTTTATCGGACAAGACATTATCAGTATTATTTTTCAAACTATGATTTAGTTCTTTCAGCAATACTTACAATTGATCATTTGAACAGATGTCCAGCTCCCTTGGAAATAAAAATAATTGCGAATTTTTCAAGCCTGTTCCCACTTTCGAATAGCTTAGCAGTAGAGATATTTTCCCCCGTGCAGGATATTAAGCCAGCTGAACCAACCATTTCCCCAAGACCCGGCTGTGTTTGCGATGACAGTCTCGGGCTTCGTAGAGTGGTTTCTCTTGTTTTGAACACCAGTCCACCCCCCATCGCCACTGGGATATGGCAGGAGGAGTGGGAGTTCTCCAACAAGCAGCTATGTCATGTTTAGCAACCATCAATGCCGGTCCCAGAAATGTCTTGTCGGCCCTCATACCCCCAGAGCCCTCAAGGACTCCCAGCAAAATCATCAGGGGAATTCCCACCCCACCACTGTGTACAGCTCCCCTACCACTGCTGCGCAGAACTTGTGGACCTCAGGACACCCCCAAACCACATGATAGAAATCAGTAGGGGTGTTGCCACAGCAGAGGCAGGTGGACTCGGGAAGGAACCTGCATGATGTAGTCTAGCTGGGGAAAGGTAGGCATTATACAAGTAGTATGTTTAAATCAGGCGTAGTTTAGAAGATATGGTGATGGTTCTGGATTCCATAAAAGCATCCCTTCAGTCATCACTCTCAGGAGGACCTATCCAGTTCTCCCATTGAGCTCCAAGGTGCTCTAGCATGCCCGGGGCATTGATGATCAAGGTACGATAGATCTGAGAGACCCCATTTGTGGAATTGCGTGTGAGAAAGGGACTAAGTATTCGAAGTTTTAACAAGCATTTGCAATGCAACGGGTCTCGCATTTGCTCTCGTTAGAGCTAGTAGCATTGTAAACTCTAATCAGACTTTTCTTGCCACAAAAATTGAAAGAAAAAAAACGAGCGTGATAGCGCTATGTAAAACCCAGTGCGATCGCGCTGCATGGAAAATAAAAAGATAAAGTAGTGCAGAAACCAGGCTGAAAACATGGAGCCTCGTATGTTTTCAGTAGTTGGCCAGTGCGCTCGAGGAGGGCTAAACACTGGAAAAGGCATAACATATACATGCCTTTCACTAAAGAAATCAAGCGGATTTTAAAAGGCAAGCCCACAAACCAATGAAAGTGACAGTCGTGACATGGGCGTGATTAAAAGCCCCTTAGAGAGATTACAACAGGGACGGAGCGCTTGTGCACTTGACCCTAAAAAAGACTGCTTATGCACCCCTGACCAGACATCACCTAACTGTAAGAGGCCTACTAGGTCCCATTTCCCAAAGCCCTGTAGTGACGCAATCTCTTGCAGCCAGGTGCCCTGCTAGAGGGGTGTTTGCTGTGTGAGTGTTGTGTTCTAGTAAACATGGCGAAGGGCAGCTCTCCAGGCCATGAATACCATTTTTGTCACAGAGGGTATATTTTGGCGGATCGGGGAACCATACAGCATAGCCAATAATTGAGGGAACTCTAGAAGGCATAGCTCTAGTCGATAGGAGGGGTCCGACCATCCTCCAAAGAACCAATTGTGGGATGCCAGATAACAAAGACAAAGGTTGGCCATACCCAATCTGCCATCATACGGGGAATGTTGGCAGTGAGTAAGTGCTAGGCGTGGCCTGGATCCATATTATAGTAATGAGGTGACAATCCTATCTAGTGCTTTAAACCAAGATTGTGGTATGAGAGTGGCAGGTTTTGGAAGAGGTACAAGAACCTCGGCCGGATCATCATTTTATATAAGGCTATGCATTCCATAACGTTCAGAGAGAGGGCCTGCCATTTGGCGAGTTCGACCTTGGTCTTTCGTGTCAGAGGCTCGAGGTTGAGGGCCAGGAAAGTTTAGGGTGGAGCGCCACTCAAATGCCTAAAGTATGAAAAGCTGAGTCGAAAGATGGGAATGTTATTTTGGCAGTCAAAGTAGTCATGGGAGGAGGCCAGGGCCACCAGTACAGATTTAGAGGGATTAATTCTAAGACCTGAGGCCTCCCCAAAGCAATGAAAAAGGTGGAAACAACGTGCGCCATTCTTTGTAGGAATAACAAGCTATATTAGGACATGACCCACATATAATGCTATGTGGTTCTCGTGTCCTTCGCTCCATTTCTAGTCCCACAGCTGTTCATGCACGCGGATAAGGCATGTCAGTGGCTCAATTGCTAAGGCAAATAGAAGGGGAAATGGGGGGCAACCCTGTCTAGTCCCTGACTGATATGAAAAGTCTGAGAGAGAACACCGGTAATTTGGACCTTACCAAGGGGTTGGAACAAAGGGTTTGGCCCATTCCCTGAAACTGCGACCCCGCCCCAGCATGCAACAACACCGATTGTAGGTAGCCACAGTCCAGTGTATCAAATGCCTTTTCGAAGTCCATAAATAGTAAGGCCAAGTCAGAGGCCAGGAGACGACAGTGAGCTAGGGCAGTGTGAAGGCGTTGGAGGCAGTGCCTTGTGCTATGGTTTGCCATAAAGCTGCACTGGTCAGGATGTATGAATGTGCTGAGGACCTGTTTAAGATGAGTAGCTGGTAGCGTAGCGAAGATCTTGACCTCTCCATTAATGAGGGATATAGGGTGGTAGTCAGCAAAAGAGAGGGAGGGAGGTTGCGTCTTTGGGATCACCGCAATCGAAGCAATGTCTATTTCTGGGGGGAAAAGTATCCCTCAGCCCAACCTCCTTATAGAGGGCCACTAGATGAGGCGGTCAGGATGTCTCAAAATGTTGTATTGTATTCCGTGGGGAAGCTGTCAAGGCCCAGGGTTTTCCCCGACACCACCACAGCCAGGGTTGCACCTACCTCCTCAGCTGTGAACGGCTCATCCAACATAAGAGTTTTGGAGTGAGACAGACGGGGAAGGGTATCTCGCTAAGGAACCGCGAGGAAGATTCTATATCCCTTTCAGAGACAGCCGTATATAAACAGTGACAATAATGAGAAAAAGCTTGCGTTATCTCAGGAGGGGTCTGGAAGGTATTACCACTGATGTCAATAATTTCTGGCACAATTCTGGTTGCGTGGTGATGGGAGGCCAGCCAATACAGTAGCTTTCCATTCCTGTCTCCCATCCATAGACTCTGGCTGTTGTGGCATGCCACAGATGCTTGGTGGCTTCCAGGGATTGAAGGCCTATGTCCTCTACAGGAGACTCACCTGGCGGAAAGTGTCACCCTGTGAGTCCGTTGCAACACCGCTCTCTAGTCTGAGGGTGCAGGCCTCCAGCTGAGTAATGTGTAGGGAGTGGGTACGCGCCTTAGCTCAATTGCATCCCTTGGTGACTCCCCTCATGGTTACCTTACTGGATGCCCTCAGTGTGCCAGCTGAGCCTACTGGGCCCTCATTACTATGAAAGTATGCTTGGAGTTCAGTGCCAAGAGCCTGGGCATAGTCTTTGTCTTGAAGGTACCAGGTGTTAAGCCCTCAAATAGGGCTTGGGCCATCCCAGGTCGAGCCATGGTGGAGATGGAGGGGAGCATGTTCCAATATTCCCTGAGGGAGAATCTGAACTTGGGAAATAACATAATAGTCCAATACTGGCATATCGAGGTCTATCTGTGAGTGTGTGTGATGTGCTGCCAACGTATGCGTTAAATTATGCTTGCAGGAGTGTCCTATACTCCATGCATCACAAAGGCCAAAAGTGTTGACCCAGTCAGAGAATATACCAGCACTGGTGCGTCTTGGCACTGTGGAACATCCAATGGTGTTGGCATTTGGGTCAGGAAATGAAATCCCCCTATTACCGCTAGTCCTTGTGGGAGTTCTAGGAGAGTTTTGGAGAGGTCATGAAAAAAGTGGCGAGGGTCTCCAGAGGGGCATAAACACACACCATATTTACAATCTGACCTGCAAGTGTTTCAGTGAGTGCTAAGAAGTGGCCCTGAGGGTCTCAGATTCACCAGTTTTTGTCAGAGAGAAGGATCGCTGCAGGAGCACCGCCATCCCTCGGGACCCCTGGGTGTAGCCTGAGTGAAAGACTCTGTCGTACCCCTATGGGCCAGGAATGGGCAGTGCTTACCCAGAAGGTGGCTCTCTTGAAGTAGTAAGACCTCAGGAAGGTATTGATGGTTGAATTTGAGGACTGCTGTGCGCTTTATATGGTCTGGTAGACTGTTAACATTCCAGGCAAGAGTCGAAAAGATGTCATGTCGGAGTTGAAGGCCTGGTAGCAGGCCCAAGTGTGGGCAGGATGAGTGAGGGCATGCCATCCCCTCGCGCCTGGGAGGCAGTGTGCAGGTTTACCGCGTGAGGAAGGAAGATGTGTCTCAGTGAACATCATGATACCTATATTGCTGATATGTGTCTGGGTGCTGTTAAACACATTCAAACCAACACTTAAACCAAACTTGGGCCCATATTTATACTTTTTTAGCACCGCATTTGCGCCGCTTTTTGATGCAAAAACGGCACAAACTTACAAAATACAATTGCATTTTGCAAGTTTGCGCCTTTTTTGCATCAAAAAATGGCGCAAATGCAGCGCTAAAAATGTATAAATATGGGACTTAGTCTGTGTCAAAATTAACAGTAACAGGTTACTGAATCCTCCCCCCACCACCTGCCCCAACCCATACTTCCATCCAAGAAGCATCTGTCATCCTAGCGTGTGCCTTCAAAATGTCGCCTGTCATAGTACCTTTTTTTCATCATTTTCAGCCATGCTGCATTTACACCATGGCTAAAAATCATTGCAAATGCCAATAGTTGTTATACATGAGGCCTACTGACTTTGTCAATGTCTGTTCAGGGAAGGTGCCTGCATTACATTTTAAATATAATTACATTTAGGGTAAATCCCACATTCTAGTTACAAAATACTTTGCTTTTTTTTAGCTACTTTGCTGGCCCCTCCCCACGCTCACTGACCCTGACCCATCATACATCAATCACGGTTCCCATACATTTTTAGCACTTTTCACGAGTATGAGCAGGGCTGCCTTGAAGAAGGTACAAGCTAGATTGGCTGTAGAAACAAAGCATATTAGTTAAACAGCACAAAAATATAGCCAAACAACATCCCCTTTTGTTTCTTAGCTTTATTTCTACAGTCACTTCAGCTTGCTGTATGAGCAGGCCAGCCCTTCTCATAAAACAAGCTACACTGACTACAGAAAACAAGCCCAGAATCAAAAAACGATGTTGCTTGTCTAACACAAGCAATAAAAACTGCACTTGAGCACCTTTCTCTGCTGCATTCTCGGCTTACCTGGGGGGTCCCAGAGGAAGATCTATGGGCCATAAGGGAAGGTGTCGGGTTGCCAGTGGCATGCAGGCGTACTATGAGAACCACTGGTCTAGTAGGAAAAAGGAGACAAGATTGGAGTCCTATTGCTATGAGCCTCTGTTTGACTTCCAAGTATGAATGGCGTTGTTGCTGAACTTCCCAGGTTTAGTCTGGGAAGAGGAGGACCTTAGCATACCACATCGGACTTCCGTCTGGGTTCGACCTTCTCTGAGAATGGCATCTCTGTCTTTAAAGATAAGGATACAAAATCACTGGTCTAGGCGGTGCCCACACGGGAGGTTTGTAAGTTAGAGCTCTGTGAGCCCTCTCAATAGCGAACTAGGAGGACAGCTGGTCTGGAGGCATCCAGGATTTGACCCATGTTTCAAGGTAGTCATCAACACATTGAGGATCTAGGCCTTCAGGAATGCCAACTATGCACACTTTATTGTGCTGGGAACGGTTCTCTGCATCGTCAGCACAATTGTGAAGTTCCTTTGTATGCAGGAGTAGACCAGATACTTGAGATTTGAATGTGGCCACGTTGTCTTCTGCTGTAGATATCCTAGCTTCAACTTCAGTGATATTGGTTGTGGCATTGCAGAGGTCTTGGCAATGGGGTCAACATCTACTCGCATTTCTCCGATCTTGACTTCCACAGTGGCTTGAAAAGTGTGAATGGCTTGAAGGGTTTTTGCCAGGTCACCATCAGTAGAGAAGAACTTTTCGGCCTCGGTACCTGTGGTGTCCTCCATCCTAGGGTTGGTGGTGTACTGATAAATTCAGGTCTGGGATGTCTTTGGCGAGCGGGCTTGTCCTTACCCATTGCATCTGGCCAGTGTCGTCACACAGCATCTTCCCCAGAGTAGACTCAGTCCGCTTGTTGCAGCTCTGAGGCAGCACGAGCAGTGGGCCCCTCGCAGACTGATAGCGTCTCGCGAAGCAGTGTAGGCAGTGTGTTGGGTAATGCAGCTGGCACAAGGAGACCAGATATCAGTGAGAACCAGGGGCCCAGATCTAAGTTGTTGAGTGGTCTCGGCAAATCAGTCTTCAGGAGCAGGGTGGGTGCGAGTCTTACTTAAGGAGATTCAAGCTCTCTGTGATGCTAGGTAAGTAGGGTGGTGAGGGACGTTTGCCTGTTCTTGATAGATATATGGGGAGCTCCCCATTGACCCCCCCCCCCAGACAGGCCTGCTCTATGTATGTGCTGGTGGGCTGGGGCCCTCAGAGGCAGGAAACAGAGAGGGGACAAGAGCTCTCTAGCCCAATGCCTCCAAACCCCCAGGTACTTTTGTGGGCTCGGTACTCTGCAGACTTTTCCTCAAGGAGGGTGAAGCAGTCTGTTGCGTTGGGCGGCGCCTCACCGGAGCCAGAGAAGGCAGCCAAGGCCCCCAAATGAAGGGCAGGTGCCGCAGACCCCGAGGCAAGACAAGGCCCGCTGCACCACAAGGGCTGTGGGCGAGAGGCAGGTCCCCCGGTGCGGGACAGTAACAGGGCTCCAGCCCACACCGGAGGTCCCAGCACCCGCTCTGGCATCCCGGCTGAAACACTGAAAGAGCGGAGGACGAGCGGAACTTCCTTGATACGTCCGGCATCCAAAAATCAGAAAGTTCAAGCATTAGTCCCCAGCTGCCAAAGAAGCATAATGGCAGTCGTAGGCACCAGCCCTCAGGTGCGATGTACCAGCTCCACTTCGGCTCAAGCCCTCCAGGCCCGGAAAGGCAGATCGACAATCAGCCAGCCCCTCAGGAGGGTGAGTATTTATGGGGTTGAAGGGGGGAACCTCACTCACCTCCCTCCGCGGTGGAGCAAAGGGGACCACGCAGCAGGCCGGCGGTAGTTGGATCCAAGGGATTTAAGTTGGTGACACGTCCAGGGGCCGGTGTTCTGTCGTTTGATGCTCTCCGTCTTACCAAAGGGCAGCGTCTCTGGCGGATGGTTATTTTACAATGTCGGAGGTGGGAACTTCACTGGCCTCCCTCTATGCTGCAGCCCGCTGTCTTGACCCCGCAGCCGGCTGTGCCCTGCACCTGCAATTGGGTGTCCCGGCTTAGGGGCCATGTACAGGTGACAGAACCCGTGAGGGAAACTATGGCCCTAATGATGTTAAAGCCTGATGGAGATCCACAGGATCTGGGATCTTATACAACCTTTTCGATGAGCAGTACGGATGTGACTATATTAGCTAAGCTCCTGGCATATAGACTCATCCCAGTGATAGCTGTCTTCATTCATCCTGAACAGTATAGTTTTATTCCTAGTCGAAACACTCAAATGAAAGCACATAGGCGACATTATGTAATGGATGCGGTCGCCGGTATGGATCCTGAGGCCGCTCTTGTTGCATTAGATGTTGAAACAGCCTTCGACACACTACAACTGGTTTATATGCTTTTGGTGCACGTAAATAAGAAATGTACTCTGTTGATTTTTTGCAAAATCTCCACCAGAACATGTAAAAATAACGTCACAATTGTGATGTCTACAAAACTATGAAAACTTACATGTACAAATGAACAATAAATTAAATGAAGTGCAAGTCACTCAGGACATAGCAAAATAATGATAAATGATGTCTGTGGTGTCGATGTTTAATAAAATAAAGGTACAGCATGATGCAAATCAATTGTAGCTGGCTACATTAACTCACCACTATAACAATAAATTGAAAAATCTCCAAAATCTGCGAGATACAACTGATGTTACATGTGCTCAAATGACCATCCCATCAAAAAACTACATTACACAAATGTACACACATATCTAAGGGCCTGATTTAGATGTTGGCGCTAATGGTCCCGCCATTGACTTGTCGACTGGAAACCCATCCGCCACAGTGATGGTCCGCCCGGTGTACTTAGATCTTGGCGGTCCCATAGATGAAAACCCGCCTTAAAACCGCTGTCTCCACCAAGAAATACCACCTGTGTCGACGACAGAAGTAAAATGGGGTGCTGGCCACCCTTCCCGCTGTGCAGATTTGGAAGTGCCTTACCACTAAGAAAAAAGTCCGACCTCCATGTCCAGCTTGGCAGGATAGTTGGGAAATGGGGTGAAATTTCACCTTTTTTCCTTATTCACCACCTTGTTTGACTGGACACGACTAGCATCGCTGCTGCCACCGACCCACAGAGAAAACACGACCCTGCCACTGGACTCCAAGGTAGAAACGCTGCATTGCCAGGGTATGTCGGGTGGGCATTGCACTGGAGGGCTGGGTGCTTTGTGACTCGCTAGGCCTCTGAGTATTAGAAGGTTACAGACAGCCCTGTCTCTAACCTTGACAACCTCATTCAATGCACGCAGAAAAATGTCTTTTGGGTGAAAGCACCAAAGCTGGCTTAGTCATATACAATTATTTAAAACCATTACAGGAATAATAACATCATTATTCTGCATTCTGTACAGTCTTCTGCATCATTAAATCACCATTTTTTAAAATCACTGTGACATGCATATGTCGGGGACACAAATGGGTCAGACACGGATGGGGACACAGTGGTACACAACACATATTGCACAAATACACAACTGTTATAATGGTGCCAGTATTCATTGCCAAATGAATGCTGGCACCACGGTGATGGTACATTCACACCTGTCAACTGTGTCCATGTGTACACGTTGTCAGGGGACCTGTACCTGTCATGTTGTGCTGTGAGTGTTTTTTAGTCAGTACGTGTATGTTTGTATGCAAGGCAATAAGCTGGTTGAGGTGGAGGGAGCTGAAGTGGGTGATGTGGTTGTGCCTATATGTGTGTCACTTGCATGTGAGACTGATGTTATTGTATATGTTGTGTTGTTGTGAATAACATTCAGGTGAGTGTTGTTCTTGTGTGACATTGTCTTGATTTGTGTAGTTGTGCGTGTGTGAGAGTGTGCGCCAACATCTAAATCAGGCCTGTTTAGCTTATGCTAAGATAGAATTGTTGCCCGTATAAAAAATTCCTTTGCTCTTCTGAGTGAGGATCACAATAAGCGCTCTCCATTACTTCTACAGTCATCTCAGCATACCTGTCAGGTGTATTATATTTTTAATCATTTAAGCTTACACCTATCAGGCCTTCCAAAACAGGATTAGTCAAGTGTATCAATATGTAACAATAGAGGTGTCATAACGGTTGATAAAAGCCCACCAATAGCTGATCCTTACCTTTATTAAGGAGTGATACTATTAAGGCTTCCCACAGTGTGGATGGGAGCATGCCAAGGCATCTCGTCTTATTGAAAACTTATACTAATCTTGGGGCAAGTGCATCCAAGAAGGCACAGTAGAATTCTATGGGCAGGCCACCCATACCGGAGACCTTGCCCTTGGCTATCTTCTAGATGGCTCCCCAGACCTCTTGCACCCTGACCTCTGCTCCCAGTTGATCTGCCACCACCAGGTCTAATTGCTGGGGTGAGGAGTTCACAATATAATTCAACATCTCTGCCTCATCAGTCCCTGCACCCGCAGCATAGAGCATTCAGTAGAAGCACAGAAATATCCTCCTGAGCAAACACAAGTCAGTCACTGGACTCCTGGACTTGTAGGATAGAGTGGCCGCCGGATTTTAAGAAGCCAGGCTAACATGCTACCTGATGTATCCCTCTCAGAATATTCCCTCGCCAAGTCTTCCCTGTACTCATATTGAAGCAACTGCTCCACAAGGCAAGCAATTTCTTGAGCTATGTGAATCTCCTCTCTCTGCCACTTGGCGTGCTACCCAACTCCCCAGGGAGTCCCTCCAAAACTGCCTCCTGCTACCGGATATCAGAATGCACCTGGGTATGTACCCCCACCTTATTAGTAATGTAGTAGCCGCACATAACCACTTTAAAAGTCTCCCATTCAATCCCAATGGATGATGCTGAGCCCTTGCGATCAGGCCAATAATCTGCGATCTTCTCTTGCAATGTGGACTGGAATGCCTGGTTCTCTAGCATTATCGAGTCGAGCCTCCAAGACGGGATACTGGACTTATGAGGAAACCATCAGAAAGTGCACAACAAAGGGCAATGATCAGAGTACGTTCATGCCAGATACTCAGGGTCTAGCACCTTCTTGCATACCCCAGGACAGCCAAGCACTCTATCCAATCGCACCTCCAAGTCATGAAAGCTAGAGTAGTGAAACTAAACCCTGGCCCTGAGTTCCTTACCCTTCAACAAACCGCCAGTCACCAATGCTGTACCCAAGTCCAGAAAGCATCCACCAGTTTGGCAGCAGGTGCCATGTGTGGGGATGTATGATCTGTCCAATTTGACATCTGCCACACAATTAAAGTCAGCCCCACTATATGAGCATAGGGGAGCATGGAAGGGAGGAGAGTCATCATGCTGTCCAGAAAGGCATGATTAATGTTGGGAGCATACACATTGAGCGAAGCCATGTCCTTACCATCCAGCTGGCCCAGCACTAGTACGAACCTACCCTGCGGGTCAAGAATGGATTTATGCAATAGAAGGAGCATCCCAGGCCTGATCCAGATAAGGGCCCCCTTGCGATTAAGGAGTAAATTGTGTAATACAGTTGTCCCCTCCACCTCTTGTGCCGCGCTCTTCCCTTCATGGCCATCAGGTGAGCCCCTGTACGCCTTAGTTAAGCCAGCATGTTATAGCGTTTAACTGGAGATAGTGAACCCCACCAGTATCGCATCAATATGTGAGGCAAACTGGAGAAGCCGCCCGTCAGGTGGTCAAATAATGTCATCTGCCGAGCTAAGGGTGTTCCCTAGAGGATCTCACCCATCAAAGGTATGACAGAGTCCCCTGAGTTCAAGGTAGAGCCACTTCAGGATCGGGCGTCTCGGTGAGGGAAGCTCCTTTGGGAGCGCATGGATGCCACCACCCCTACTCCTCTTGTGCTCTCTTCAGTCATGGGCTTCTTAATCAGCCGGTTAGATTCCCAGGGTTGGGACCCCTCACATCTGTGGCGCATTGAACATCGAGGTGCCGGCAAGTCAGGACATGCAGACCCAGCATCATAGTTCTCCAGCCAGTCTCATGCTGTAGAAGGGTCAGTAAAGAAATGGGTCTTGCCTTCAGCCTGGACCCACAGGTGGGCAGGAAGAAGCAATAACTACAACAGGCCCAGTTCTCTGAGGCATTACTTAACAGACAGGAGGGAGGCACACTGCATCTCCACGTGGAGACTGAAGTCAGGGTGAAGTGAAACACTTCCGTTTTCCCCTACAGATCAACCGTGATAGCGAGCATTCTGAAGGAGGAATCCTGGAAATATAGGAGGGTGGGCCACCACCGGGAGGGAGGGGACATGTTTTGGGGCTAAAGCCAGGTCTCTATGTACTCAGTCCAAGGCATAGAATTTAGAAAGGCCCTCTGGGCCACCACCTCCTGGAACCAGTTCTCCAGGTAATCGAGTTGGCATCACCCTCCACTCCTTCAGGCAGTCCAACTACCCTGACATGGTTGTGGCGTGCCCTCTCCTCCTGTGGCCCCCAGCTATCATGTTTGTGCCTCTAAGTCAGCTAAACAATGTGTTGTAGCCTAGGACTGGGGCACCAGAGTCTAAACTGTCACTTCTAGGGCTGATACTCCCCCAGCCATGGTTTTGGAATCCCTCCAGATCAAGCCCAGTTCCACTGCAATAGAGTTAGTTTTATCCTCCAAGCACTCACCTGCAGCATCTAACATAGACAGGTGTTTGCCCAGCTTAGAATCCATGGTGGGAGTGCTCCCTCCCCCCGCGCGTTGCTTGATCCTTCCTGTGATGCACTGGGGGGCCAGCATCCCTGTGACCCTATGAGTGGCCCATATCCTACAGAGCGATGTGGGATTGGAAAGGAAGGAGCAATTGTGTGGGTTGGGCCTTCATAAGTAAGTTCATTCAGGAATGCATACGTTCCATCCAACCAGCCTCCCAGTGGGTGCCCAGGGCACCCAGCCCCCTGTGGACAACAAGTCCCCTTTGTAGGCAAGTATAGCTTCCCTGCCAGTCAACAGGTATGTCCAGTAAAGTAGGGGAAGTGGGGATAGAGGCTCTTGGGGGGACACTCAGGGGGTCATTATGACCCCAGTGGTGAGTGTAAATGTGTCGGTAGGACCGCCAACAGGCTGGTGGTACATACGGCCACATTATGAGAATGGCGGGTTGGCTGCAGCCAACCTGCCACTTCTCTACTCATACCGCCATGGCGGTATTAGCTGCCAGGCCGGAGATATCAATCTCCAGCCTGGTGGCTGGCACAGTACTGCCAGCAGCATTATGAGCCTGCCTACCACCATGGTTTTCATGGCATTCCTACACGCATTTACTCACACGCATACAACCACGCAAACAACACACACAGACAAATTCACACACTCACTCACACATTCATGCACACACTCAGACACACACACCCACCCAACACCCTCCCCTTTTGAAAGCCCAACTTACCTTGGCCGTGGAGGACTTCTGGCAGGGAACAGGAAGGGACACTGCTATTGCCAGCAGCGTCCCACAAGCAGAACACCGCCAGGCCGTATCACAGGTCATGATATAGGGGGAGGCATTCTACTGGCGTGGCGGTGCTGGTGGTAGTAGCGCCACCTTACCACCGTCAGCCACCATGAACACTGCCGGATTTCCGCCCTTCTCGTGACGCAAGTCCGGCAGTGCTCATAATATAGCGGACGGATGGTAGCCGCAGTGGCAGTATTTTGGCGGCCGTCTCCGCGGCGGTAGGCGTTTTTTACCACCAAAGTCAAAATGACCACCTCAGTCCAGCCAAAACCAGGGTCCCACCAGGCAGGTGACCAGGAACCTTGAAGGTGTGCTGCAAAGGCACAGCGCTGCACTGCCAGAGACCTCTGCTGGTCCAGGGAGCCACTGCACATCTGGGAGCAGGAGCAATAGCAGGCCAACCATGAGTATCTCCAGGTGACCCTCCTACTGGCACCAGCCAAGGCCAGATGGCTCACAACCAGGGCCCCCCAAGTAGGGAGCGCAAGTGTCAGTTCTCCATAGCACAGGATGGATAAATAATGGGGGGGACAACTCTCCCGCACCGGCGCCACCGTGTGGAGTTCCAATTATCAGGGCAGATAATGCAGCTCTCCAGATGCCCTGGGGTGAAATCACAGCAAGGCCCCCCTGCCTTGGGAACAGAGATGTGTACCCGATGCCGCCGTTCAGTGCTCCATGCAAAGGAGACCCCCGGCCCTTTTAGAGGCTGAGTATTGGCCAACATAGGTGGAACTGCAGGGAGGTTGTTGATCCTCCTAGCGGTGGAGGTGGGCAATGATATAAGTCCAGGAGATGTGGCTGGGTCCACCACCACTTGGGCTGGTTAGTTTTGGAGGCCTCTAAGTCAAAGGAGGAAGAGTCCCCTCTCTCAAGCCCCATCAGCCTCCGCTCTCCTGAGTCCTTCTGCATTGGTTGTTGTAATTTCAGACTCCAAGTTGACATTTGCTGATCCAGCTTTCTGGCCAACGTCTCCCTCACTTGTTCTGGAGGATGGTGCTAAATAAAAAAAAGCACATGACGAGTCAACAGGGATTTGATGTTGATATTCTCACAGCATTATTAAATGCAATTTTTAAGTTGTTCCAGTTATCTGCTGTGCATAGCACAAATCTTCACTGAATTCATGCGTCAATGGACTGCATAACCACTGACCTTGCTAAAGTCTTAGTTTAATGTGTGTTTAATGTGTGTGACAACTGAAAATATAACTAGACATGATCCATCACAATCTGGAAATATTTATTTCTGTCACAGCTTCTTCAGTGCACCAGTATGCATCTAATCCCTGACTTCTTGTCAGAAATGTACTCCAAACACTTAAGATGGATCCCACTTCACAAGGTTTGCTATCAGTGAGTTAGAGCCATCATGATCCTGGCTCTGTGATAAATAAAAAAATGGAGAACTCTAGCAAATAATATTGATATTCTAATCCTTGATCTATTGCAATACTTACCATATGTCACACATAATGAATGAAGTAGGAAGGCCATAGTCTACACTCATGCACATTGATCAATATTGACAGTTCGGGAAGACTGTAAGGGACATCAGGATCTCACTCTAATGAAATGGTCATGTGTAGTACGAGTATACACAGGGGTGAGACATACTCATTTATCACCTGCAGGGCGTGGCCACTAACAGCACACTCACAGCAGTAGGATAGCTCAGATTGATTATTAGCCACATAAATGTTGAGATCATGGTTTATGGATATGAGTACAATGCCCATCCTGTCTGTGCGTGTGTTAGTTATCATGTATCACATATACTAAGGTCAGTTAGGGCCAGATTTATGTTGGCCTTGTGCTGTTCTTATGCCAAATTAGCACCAGATTTTTGACGCTAATGTGGCATTGGAAGGGGAAAAATGCTGCACCACATTTACAAAGTGGTGCAATGCTTGCATTGCGCCACCTTGTGACCTCTTGTGCCACATTATGCCTGTTGCAGGCCTAATGTATGCAACGGGGCGTTCCGGTGCAAGGGGTGGGGGGCATAAAAATGGTTCAAAGGAATCTATGAGATTCCATTGAGCCATTTTTATCAGCATTTGTTAACGCCTGCTAAGTGCAGACATTAAACAGAGGCTCCCATTGATTACAATGGGCCTCTGGGTGCATTCCAGGATTAGGGTCATCATTTTTTAAGCTAATTCTGGAAAGCGGCTGACTAGCTTAAAAAGTTATGACGCTAGTCTCCCTAACTACCACCATTGTGAGCCATATTTTAAATACGGAGCTACCCTGGTGACGTCAGGGGAGCACTAAGGGGCGCACGAAAAGTGGTGCTGCACTAGGTGCAGCACCACGTTTCATAATCTGCCCCTCAGTATCTCAGTAAGTCACTTAGTATCTCAATAGTGGTGATTCAAATACGTAGGTATGGAGAGTATATTTTCTAAACTACTTAATGAGTGTGGATTGTATCCAAATGTGTAATTTAAACTGCACATATGAGATAGACGTGAGATACATTGCATTTGGGACTCTATTTGACTACATGTGTAGACTCTGCAGTCGTATTTGTAACAGTGTCAAAAATAGTGCTTGCATTATGAACAGTCCTATACTTTAAAAAATGTTTTTTTGTAAAAGATGCCCTCACGGAAGATATGTGCCTAACACATTAGTGAACTATAGTAAACTTATAAGCAAGTTGGAATTTGCAAAATATATGTTACTTCCATATTGCATCCTTTCACATACGTCAATGTTGTGCTTGATTTGCAAGTAGGCATTAAAATTTGAACTTGTATTAGTTATTAAATGCATTTCAGAAGCTTTACTATGTTGCACACAATTTGATGTAGTGCCAATTCCACTGATCTGTACATCAACTGTTATAGTTGAAAAAAGGCAAATGTGAGAAATTGAATTGTTGGTTGACTGGGGTGTGAGCCCTAGTCAAGAAACAGCCATGATCCCTTGCAGGTTGAACCACAGAAAGTCACTAAATTAACCTGTGCTTAACCCTTGGTAGCTTGGCACAAAAAGCAGTCATTCTTAACTTAGGTGTTATATGTAAAATATTTATGCACCACACAAACAGTAATAAGTGAAGACACAACACAAGAAAATCCCAAACCAGTTTAGTTGAGAAAAATAGAATACATTTTAATTAATTATTTGACATCAAAACGACAAAACTCCTATCAGTAGAACCAAGTTATTCATTTTTAAAGTTTAAAGTTCAATATAGTGCTTAAAAAATCAAAGTACCAATTGTGGACATGTAGTTGTGCAAGACGGGGACAATGTTGAAAGTTGAGGCTGACCGTAGTGGAGCGCGGTTCGGATAAGTGGTTGGGGCTCGGTCAGCACTTACCTTCGGACTTCAAACAATTTTTTAAGAAAAGTGTCTGAAAAGGTAATGTTCAGTGGGTGCTGGGCTGCAGGAGGTGTCAGAGAAGGATTGTTGTCGTCGGACAGCCTTGGGTCAAAGCCATGGTGAAAATATTTACGTTTGGACTTAGGGCCTGATTTAGAGTTTGGCAGAGGGAGTTACTCTGTCACAAACGTGACAGATATCCCGTCTGCCATATTACAATCCCATAATAGCCTTTGAAGATCGTAATATGGTGGACAGGATATCCATCACATTTGTGATGGAGTAACCCGTACGCCAAACTCAGGCCCTTAGTCTCTGAAATAGAAGTCGAAAAACTCCAGCTGTACGAGGCAGAAGGCTGTATCCAAAGACAATTCCACAAGATCCAATACCACTTTGGCACGGTATCACTGAAACGGATTTGCTGCTGCAGAAAACAATATAGCGGGAGAAGCTGCAAAGTCAATTTGATGGCAGTGCACCTTGGGCGGATTGGCGAGCAAGTTGGTCCCGGTCTCCTACTTGTTCTCATAGCACTTTTTGGCCAAATTTTGTTTGTCCTCATTTTTAGAGAATGGCCATTCAGGCACCTTTAGCACCTCAACCAAGGGTCCAGGACTGAAAGGATACCTTTTGGGGGTTAAATACTCACTCAGACTGGGTCCAGGTGTGGGTCCAAGATGATAGGAGCCTGTTGTGTCCCTGTAGCTTTGAACAGGAGGCCAGAAAACTAGCTCTTGGAGTCACTTATGGTAGTCCTAGGTGGAGGCATAGATGCAGGGCTCAACAGCAGAGCTGGCCTCTAAGGGTGCAAGGAAGGCTCCAGGCAGCAAGGCAGTCCTCCCAGGTACAGCAGCAGTCTGGTAGAGTGCACAGCAGGTCACAGCAGCAGACAGTCCTCTGAGAGTCCTTCCACAGATGCAGTACTGAAGAGTAGGTCTGTAGGTCCTATATATATACCCTGGTGAAATTCTTCTGGAAGGTGGGAGAAGCTTCCAAAAAGGTTCTTTGAAGTGCATGGCTTCCCTGCCTCCCCTGCTCTGAAGCTCTGACTTCAAGCTGGATACAGTGACAATGCAGGGTCTTAAGGCCCTTTGTATGACAGCAGAGCACAGGCTATTCAGGTGTAAGCAGGGCTGTGCTCAGCTCCCTCCCACCATCTTGAAAGCAGATGGCCCATTCAGGCACACAAAATGCTTCTATTGTGTGACTGCCTGAGAGGAATTCACAAAGTCTGTCAGCTACACCCAGTCATGTGACCCAGGCAGGCTGGAGGCACAAAGGGCAAAGGGCAGCAGAATTCCAACTTTTTAAAAGTGGCATTTTCAAAATAAGAAATCCTACTTTACCATTAAAAAGGGTTTATCCTTACAATTTCATAGTTACCGAACATGATATAGCTACATCCTCCCAATTAATCAATCAATTGCATTTAATGTTTCAGCTTTCAGGCTTACAACAAATAAAAACACTTCATGAATACAACAGTACATAATGCATTGCGACATAAAACCTATAAACCTATGCTCATGAGCAATAGTGACACCCTACAACGAGTACATAGAGATAAAACATGGAGAGGAAGATCTCCATACTAGATCCCATTGAAAAAAAAAATAGTTAATACATCAACATGCAATACATAAATATATAAAACGATGAGATATGGACATGTAAATGGGTTGCTAATATATGTCATGTCAGCAGTGGTGCCTTGAAGATCGGCCACATCACATCAACATCCTTGCAGAAGAGCAGATACATAAAAACATGTGGAGGACGCACAGAGCAGTAAACCCTCCTTGGAGATATTCCAACTAGAACAGAAAGAAACTTCTGTGGCAGCTGGGAGCTCCCGCAAGCATGGCCAGGCCGCCCATTGTACAAAGCAACGGTGTTAAGAATAAACTGGTCATCAGTTCTAAGACAAAACAGCAATGCAAGCTTGACACTTTTGATCCCGTATAATCTAAAAAGCGGCAACAGCTACCGCCTAACTGGAAGATCGTGTTTTATGCAAAATAGCAGAAAGTGCAGCAGATTATCCTTCCCCCACAATTTACAGTCACAATATTCAACATCTGCCTTGAGCCTGTAGCGTCTGACTAAGGGGCAGATCATAAGTTTGGTGGTCCCAACACAGGACTGCCAAACTCACTGGGAAAATACCACACCCATGCCGTCCCCCCACCCTATTACAAGGTTTCCACCGGTCTGACCTGGCTGACCATCAGAAACCTTGAAATAGAGCGTTCCTGCTGGTCAGACCTCCGGGTACAGTGCTATGAGATAGCATTCAGCTCCCTAGAAGGAGCCGACTGCTATACCGTAGCAAAAAGGGGGCCGTCAAGCATCCTCGGAATGCGCACTGTATGAAAAGCAGACAGTGTGCATTCCGAGGGTGCTGGGCAGGGGGGCCCTTGTATTCGCCTATGCCACAGGCATGGGCTGTGCAAGGGCCCCCCTGTGGCCCACGGCACTTGTTCTCTGCCAGCCTTTTCATGGTGGTGAAAACGCCATGAAAGGCGGGCAAAAACAAGGTCGTAATCAGCCAGGCGGCGCTGAGTTCAGCACTGGCTTGGCTGATTACAACCAATAATACCATCAGCCCATCAAGATCTTGGATCCTGGCTGAGATGGCAGTCTGTTGGCGGGTCCGTCCGCCAAACTCATGATGTGGTGGTCAGACCGCCACATCCATGGCGGTCTGACCTCCACCGTGAGTCTGGGAGTCTTGTGACCACCAGACACGTAATCAGGCCCTAGGTGGTCTCTGATCAGCAAGGTGCCAAGTCTAAACGTAACATAGAATGTATGTTTGTGCTGAGGTAGATCAAGTCCAAGCATCACTTGCAAGGAGTTCTGTGATCAGTGCTAAAATAATTCTCCAATATAGTTCCTGGCTGTATCATAGAGTGTCTCCTCACCTGCTTATACCCATTATAGCGTTCAATAATCAGGTCAGCAGTATCCTGTCTTACTCTACTCGGTCAGACCATAGGAACCCTAGCTGCAATTCTTTTAGTGTGTTCTTTACATAAGACAGCTAAGTACTCCTACCATAGCCACTGCCTCGTATTGCATCTTCCAAGGTTTTTAGGTAGGTTGCCGTCTTTGGATTCCTCACCAGCCTTACCCAATAAAGCACCGGTTTAAAGGCTGCTACCTCCGCTATTGAGGTACAGCTAAGTTCTGCATTAGGTGCAATCAGGGGCCAATCCCAGCAAGGCTCTCAAGAAGTTGTTCCCAGCCAGCTACAGCGGGTGTGGATCCCCATAACTCCAAAGCTCGGCACCATATAGTGCACCTGTGACTGCCTTTTGTTTCTAAATTTGCAGGATGATACTGATACACTCAGCACCTGCCTTGTGTCTAAACTTTAAAATTGCACCAGAAGACTTGCTCTGGTCTGCAGTTGCCTTCTGTATGTGGCTCTTCCATTGCAGTTTCCTAGTGAATCGCATTCCTCAAATAATCGTACTGCTTAACAGTCTTGATGGGTACAGTCCTATCATTAACTTCCTCTTGAAGCTAGGGGATGGGCTCAAGACCATGCTCTTCGTTTTGGTGCAATTGATGGCCAGAGATTTCCTTTGGCAGTACTCTTCGAACAGCATTAATAATATATGGGTTGCGTTCTCTATTTACACCATCAGTTCTGCATCATCGGCAAATAGTAATATCAGGACCATACTTCTAGCTATGATGGGGAAATCTAAGGGTTCTCCCTGTATATACTCTACTACATTCTTTAAGAAGAGGCTAAGAATTAAAGGTGCTAGCACACATCCTTGCCGTACATTCTTTTCTATGGAAAAGGCTTTAGTGCACTCGCCACCTGGTCTGTATCTAATTCTGGTGGTGCTATCTGTGTGCAGCACTAGTACTGCCCTCACCAGGGAGTTCAATCAAATCAAAACCTGCCTTCAGGTCCATGAAAAATAAATACAGTGAGGATTTCTTTTTGACTATGTACTTACACCAGACCATAAGTAACCATACTGCTTGGTCGATGGTAACAACCCATGATCTGAACCAAGTTTGCGCCTCAGTTAGGTTATTCTGATTGTCCACAAACCTTGCAGCCTGTTTAATAGGACTTTCACAAAATAAATTCCCGCTCTGTGTCAGAGGAAAATTGGGTGGTAGTTAGAGGGGCTACCTGTAGAAAGGTAGCCTCTTTCTAGCCTTGTTACCCCCACTTTTGGCCTGTTTGTGAGTATATATCAGGGTATTTTTACTGTCTCACTGGGATCCTGCCAGCCAGGGCCCAGTGCTCATAGTGAAAACCCTATGTTGTCAGTATGTATGATATGTGTCACTGGGATCCTGCTAGCCGGGCCCCTCTGCTCATAAGTTGTGGCCTATATGTGTTCCCTGTGTGGTGCCTAACTGTCTCACTGAGGCTCTGCTAACCAGAACCTCAGTGTTTATGCTCTCTCTGTTTTTAAAATTGTCACTGCAGGCTAGTGACTAATTTTACCAATTCTCATTGGCACACTGGAACACCCTTATAATTCCCTTGTATATGGTACCTAGGTACCCAGGGTATTGGGGTTCCAGGAGATCCCTATGGGCTGCAGCATTTCTTTTGCCACCCATAGGGAGCTCAGACAATTCTTACACAGGACTGCCACTGCAGCCTGAGTGAAATAACGTCCATGTTATTTCACAGCCATTTTTCACTGCACATAAGTAACTTATAAGTCACCTATATGTCTAACCTTCCCTTGGTGAAGGTTGGGTGCCAAGTTACTTAGTGTGTGGGCACACTGGCAATAGCCAAGGTGTCCCCACATCGTTCAGGGCAAATTCCCCGAGCTTTGTGAGTGCGGGGACACCATTACACGCGTGCACTGCACACAGGTCACTACCTATGTGTAGCGTCACAATGGTAACTCCGAACATGGCCATGTAACATGTCTAAGATCATGGAATTGTCACCCCAATACCATTCTGGTATTGGGGGGACAATTCCATGATCCCCCGGGTCTGTAGAACAGAACCCGGGTACTGCCAACCTGCCTTTTCGGGGTTTCCACTGCAGCTACTGCTGCTGCCAACCCCTCAGACAGGATTCTGCCCTCCTGGGGTCTGGGCAGCCCCAGCCCAGGAAGGCAGAACTAAGGATTTCCTCTGAGAGAGGGTGTTACACCCTCTCCCTTTGGAAATAGGTGTGAAGGGCTGATGAGGAGTAGCCTCCCCAGCCTCTGGAAATGTTTTGATGGGCACAGATGGTGCCCATCTCTGCATAAGCCAGTCTACACCGGTTCAGGGATCCCCCAGCCCTGCTCTGGCACGAAACTGGAAAAAGGAAAGGGGAGTGACCACTCCCCTGACCATTACCTCCCAGGGGAGGTGCCCAGAGCTCCTCCAGTGTGTCCCAGACCTCTGCCATCTTGGATTCAGAGGTGTTGGGGGCACACTGGACTGCTCTGAGTGGCCAGTGCCAGCAGGTGATGTCAGAGACCCCTTCTGATAGGTTCTTACCTCTCTTGGTAGCCAATCCCCCTTGCTTGGTAGCCAAACCTCCTTTTCTGGCTATTTAGGGTCTCTCCTCTGGGGTATTCTTCAGATAACGAATGCAAGAGCTCACCAGAGTTCCTCTGCACTTCCCTCTTTGAGTTCTGCCAAGGATCGACCGCTGACTGCTCCAGGACGCCTGCAAAACCGCAACAAAGTAGCAAGACGACTACCAGCAACATTGTAGCGCCTCATCCTGCCGGCTTTCTCGACTGTTTCCTGGTGGTGCATGCTCTGAGGGCTGTCTGCCTTCACACTGCACTGGAAGCCAAGAAGAAATCTCCTGTGGGTCGACGGAATCTTCCCCTTGCCATCGCAGGCACCAAACTTCTGCATCACCGGTCCTCTGGGACCCCTCTCATCCTGACGAGCGTGGTCCCTGGAACACAGGAGCTGGGTCCAAGTGTCTCCCACAGTCCAGTGGCCCTTCTGTCCAAATTTGGTGGAGGTAAGTCCTTGCCTCCCCATGCCAGACAGTAATCCTGTGTACTGCGTGATCTGCAGCTGCTCCGGCTTCTGTGCACTTTTCCAAGGATTCCTTTGTGCACAGCCTAGCCTGGGTCCCCAGCACTCCGTCCTGCATTGCCCGACTCGCTGAGTTGCAATCCGACATCATTGGACCCTCCTTTGTGACTCTAAGTCCTCAGATCTTCTAAGTGCCTGTTCTGGTACTTCTGAGGGCGCTGCCTGCTTCTGCGGGGGCTCTCTGAGTTGCTGAGCGCCCCCTCTGTCTCCTCCTCCAAGGGGCAACCTCCTGGTCCTTCCTGGTCCCCAGCAGCACCCAAAATCCTCAACCGCGACTCTTGCAGCTAGCAAGGCTTGTTTGCGGTATTTCTGCGTGGAAACACTTCTCCAACCTTCAACACGCAGTGGGACATCTTCCATCCAAAGAATAAGTTCCTGGCTCCTTCCGTCATTGCAGAATCTTCGGCTTCTTCCACCCAGAGGCAGCCCTTTTGCACCTTCATCCAGGGTTTAGTGGGCTCCTGCCCCCCCCCCCCCGGACACTTGCTTGACTCTTGGACTTGGTCCCCTTCCTTTACAGGTCGTCAGGTCCAGGAATCTGTCTTCAGTGTTTTGCTGGTGCTTGTGGTTCTTGCAGAATCCCCTATCACGACTATTCTGTCCTTCTGGGGTAGTAGGGTAACTTTACTCCTACTTTTCAGGGTCTTGCGGTGGGGTATCTTGGACACCCTTACTGTTTTCTTACAGTCCCAGTGACTCTCTACAACCTCCCATAGGTCTGGGGTGCATTCGTGATTCGCATTCCAATTTTGGAGTATATGGTTTGTGTTGCCCCTAGACCTATGTCTACCTATTGCATCCTAATGTGATTCTACATTGTTTGCACTACTTTTCTTTCTGTTACGTACCTGTTTTGGGTTTGTGTACATATAATTTGTGTATATTACTTACCTTTATTTTTAGTAACTCTGAGTATTCTGTTTTCTTATGGTATTGTGCTATATGATACAAGTGGTATAGTAGGAGCTTTGCATGTCTCCTAGTTCAGCCTAAGCTGCTTTGCCATAGCTACCTCTAACAGCCTAAGGTGCTAGAAACACATCTATTCTACTAATAAGGGATAACTGGACCTGGCACAAGGTGTAAGTACCACAAGGTACCCACTATAAGCCAGGCCAGCCTCCTACACTACCACAATTTCCTTTCTTAAAAATAGGCACAAGAATAGCTGAGCGTCAGGAGGGTGGAAGATTATTAGAGGCTAGGGACGTATTGAATACTTTAGAGAGGACTCTAGCCAACAGGAAGGGGTATTCTAGAAAGATGTCAGTAGGCACTTAGTCAGGCCCTGGTACTTTGTGCTTCTTTTTGCCTCTCAATGCTCTTTCTACTTCTGGTACTAGGATGTTAATTGCAGAGCGATCCTTACAAGGATCCTCCCCGCTAACTGTGGATCAGAGAGGCTGTTCGACACAACATTATATAGGGCACTGAAGTGCTTTACCCAGGCTGCTGGGCCAAAGTGGTAATCCCCATTTCTACGCATGTGACAAGTTCTGAAAACCTCTTAGTATTTTTTGCGAAAGAGGTCTCTCTCTGTTCTTCCCAGGCAGCATTTTGGAGAATCAATTTCTTTGAGTTTAGGAGGTGCTTAAACTCTTGCCTACATCTTTGAAAGAGATTAGCTATAATGTAATCTATTAGTGAAGATCTGCTATTATCATACATAGCTTTGGGTGTACTACTAGAGGCTGTGAGGCTATTGATAAAGTGTAACTGGTGGTTTATCAAAAGTTCAGAAAATATTTCACCCTTCTTAGTAGGCTTAAGGGGACTTATGGTTGTCTCAGGAATCCCTAAACAGTTCGCTATTAATAATTAAGTCAGATGGTTTTGAGTTAAAATCACCACAGATTAGTATCAAGTGTTTACCACTGTTACCTTCCTCAGATACCTTTTGGCTGGGGATTTCCTCTCTAATCTGTTCAGTGCATGTGACATAGTTCTCCCAAATAGGCTGGACCTCGGGGACCAGCATGGTTGGATGTAGTTGTCCATGATATTGATCACATCAATTTGGGAACCAATAGTGCTAATCCTCATGTGTAGAACATTAGAAGATAAGTACTGTTAGACCTGACAGCCTTAGGGTGGTCATCCCCCATCTTTTTGTATGCCTCCTGTCACTTTTCTGACACTGTTTGTGCTGGACATAGAACTCTGCACACTTTACCACTGCTATCCAGTGCTAAAGTGCATATGCTCTCTCCCTTAAACATAGTAACATTGGCTCATCCCCAACTGGCATATTTGATTTACTTATAAGTCCCTAGTAAAGTGTACTACATGTGCCCAGTGCCTGTAAATTAAATGCTACTAGTGGGCCTGCAGCCCTGATTGTGCCATCCACATAAGTATCCCCTTAAACATGTCTCAGGCCTGCCATTGCAAGGTCCGTGTGTGCAGTTTCACTAACACTTCAACTTGGCATTTAAAATTACTTACCAATCCTCAAACTCCCCTTTTTCTAGGGTAATCCATAGAACATAGGACATTTCATAGACTAGCATGAGGAGTGCCCTCAGATACTTTTTGAGTGGTAGATTCTGATCTGAAAGGGGTAACCAGGTCATATTTAGTATGGCCAGGATGGTAATAAAAAATCCTGCTTATTGGTGAGGTTGGATTTAATATTACTATTTTAGAAATACCACTTTTAGAAGTAGAGCATTTCTCTGCACTTAAAACCATCTGTGCACTTTAAACGTTTCTAACCCAGCTGTCTTAAGATAGCTGGGTTAGAGAAGGCACAGGCCTCCAGCACTCTGGTGAGCACTAAGAGAGACCGCTCCCACCAATCCTGACACTGGTTCCATGCTGGTGACCAGCCTGTGCTAGCAACCCCGGCTGGTTGACAGCCCTGGGATTGCTCAGTCTACAGTGCGCATGTTGGGCTGGCTGTAGCTAGACAGCCGGCCAATCCGACATGCAAACTGAAAGAGGCAGCAGTCATCCTGCAATTGCAGGATGCAGCCCTGCCCCGTGCCCTCATGCTTGTGTTGTACAGATTATTATGCCATTTTATTTATTTGTGTTTGCTGGCTGCACTTGCAGTAGGCTGAGCAATGCTCCTCCACTCTTTAAGAGGAACCACCCCTGTCTCTTTCCCCTTTGGAAGGATCATGATTAGTTTGTTGTATGTTTGCTGCAAGCATCGCAGCACCACCTGCTTTCCATTGCTGCACCTGCTCTTTATTGTCATTGCACCACAGAGTGTAAAGCTCTGCTTTTTTTTAATGAACTTACAACCACAATGACGACGCACAGTAAGTGTAAGAATGTGCAAAATGAGTACGCGCCCTGTGTGGAAAACATTTTGGGCCCCCAGTAAGAGGAGCCTAGGTGCTCAATGGGGTGCTTAATGCACTGGTTATGCAAGTATTATTCACTGCCGGTGCACGTTCAGTGTATAACCAAATATCCAGATATATGTGTCCAGATTACTTTGATAGAGTTGGTAAGTTTGGTAGGGTTAGTGATAGGGTTGGTGGGAGGTGAGCAGTGGCGCTACCTATCCTTCCCTAGGCACTATAGACTGTGCCCAATTGGTACTTATGGAAGTGGCATCCCCACGCTATTGAGGTGATGACAACCACAGTGGTGCAATGGCAACCACTCAAAGTGTGCAAGCCTCATCAGCCTACAGCTGTCTGGCCCACGAAGAGTGCCTGCTCGTGCCTATGCACTTACCATTGGTCTGCCAGCCCATGATCACTGCTGTGATTTCTGTTCTGTTGCCCTGCGCAGCCACTTCTTTCACCTAAGCCCTCTCTTGACACCCCCCCCCGGCCACTGCAGCATGATTTGCTTGGGGGGGGGGGGTAGGAGCGTTGTCAGACGTGCCTCTGATCAGCTGGACGATCTGCTGGGCACACGACCAGGATGAACAGGAGTGCAGCCGCCTCAGGCCTCAAGGTTCAGGGCTCCATCTTAACGCTAGACATGGCAGAAATTCCTCGGGGGCAGGTGCATAGCTGCCAAGGTTTCAAATTGCTCATGTGTCACATTTCCATAATTTCAGTGTAATTATGAGTGACAATCAACAACAACATATATGTATATCAGAAATTACTTCCATTTGACCAACGAGAATCTCTAAGAAGATCTTAAACCTGCTGCATAGCAACAGAAATGAAAGGGCACTAAGCTAGTACCCAGTCAACTTAGGCCCATGATCATGATGCACTAAAAGTAAATTAAATAAGGGGTGGAGAAGGTACAATTGGCACTTACTAATCTGTAGAGAGCAGAGCAGTGATAAGGCATTGGATTTATTTTGCCACAAAGACACTACAGCACTACAGTCAGCAAGCGTTAAGCCACCTCATCTACTTGGCCCTAATACTCTTACCAGCAGCTGCAACATAGTTCTGGAACACTCAGGCCTGGTTGGGTAAGAAGCTTATGAAACCTTGCCCATGTGTCTGGAGCACACTTACAGTTGTTGTGACCAACAGAGCTTCCTGCCAGTAGGTGTCACTGTCATACAGCTAATTGAAAAGAGTAGAGCCATTCACAAAACGGCCGGGAATTAGAGATATCCAGCTCATCTTTCTCTTCATCTTGTTTGCGTGACAAATCTTGCACTTTCAAGCTGCTTTGTATCACCCACAAAGCTATACATGGAACAGGACCGCTTTTTATCAGAAACAAAATCACCAAATACATCCAACAAAGAAACCTCAGCTCAAGATTGGCACCCCGCCTTAGAACACCACCATACAAGAAAAAGACTATAGGTGGTACATCCTTCTCCGTTCAAGCAGCCAAACTATGGAATTCATTACCCCCAACTATAAGAGCGACAGATAACTTTCTTGTCTTCAGAAAACTACTCAAGAGTTGGCTCTTTCCTTCATAACCACCATATTCAAACAACAATGAACTGCATATGCCTATGTTGATAAATATTTTTTCAGATTATGTGTATTTCTAGTTATTTATAGTTTCCTTATAAAATATGTATCGCTACTATGTCATAACAATAAAATACACACACTCTTTAAACTTGTTTGACTAAGTATATTTTACCCTTGGTTCTAATTATGTATTGTATGTGCATATGTGTGTGTATTCGTGTGTGTGTGTATGTGTATGTGTATATGTTCTTTCTGTGCTTGGCATGTTCATGGGTCATTGCATGGCTCCTGGGTGGGTTGTTATACTAGATATCTGTGAATTCCTGCTCTCATCTTATCACACGTATCTACCCATCATCATATGTCGTGTCTCTGTCAAACTATCCTCCATTCTCACTCTGACTCATCCCAAATCCTTTCTACTACTTTCATCTCCTAAATAACTCTGCCTAAGCTCTTCCCTCCGCTTCCACATCTAACTCACCAAACCTCACTCTACCACCGTGACCTCCCACACAACCCTACTAAATTCTCCCGCATTTATCTCACCCTGCTACTATGCTCTCCCTAACCCTTCCACATACTCTTCCCTCCTCCACCCCCCTTTACTCATCCCAAGTCTTTGGGTTGAGTAAATTAAGGATATACTCCCAATTAACACTTCTGGATTTCTTTCCTCCTCCACCCCTCCATTACTACAGTCAATCTAACTAACAAACTCTCATATCCGTGGCTCAAATTAACTCATAATAATACTAAAACTGTACTCATTATTTCCCAATACTAATCCATCACTAATTCTTGTTGGGTTCCAGAGTAGCGTGCTACTCACCGAAAAACGCTTTGACGCCTCGTCAGGGGTAGTAAGCGCTATATAAATACGATTACAATTACAATACAATTACCAATTATGCGGTCATGCGGGAACCTTACTTAAATTGCGTTACCCTAATGCTACATGCAAAACATTTGGCAGGACTGCTGGTGTCAGGGGTGCCCTCTTGTGGCATCACCTCCTTTCAGCTCCTTGAACTGCCTCTCACTCCCGTTGCACAGTGTCTCACAGGGTCTGCATCTGATCTTAATAATTTCCGGCAAGCCTGGTGAAATGGCACACAGTGCCTTGGGAATTGGTAAGCTTGTAACATTTCTGCATAAAAAAGGGTACTTCCTCTCAATTGCAAATTACAGCTTATTAAATGTAATAAGGATTGCCCAATGTTATCTTATCAGAGGGGTAGGCATCACAGTAGAGAAAAAATAATTTGAGAGTTTTTCACTACCAGGACATGTGAAACTTAAAAGCACATGCCCAGCCTTTTAATTACACAGCACCCTACCCTATTGGTAATTTGGGTGGAGTTTAGGGCTTTGAAAAGGTATTAATATGGCAGGTTGACATAGCAGTGGGACACTGCATTCAGGCTGCAATGGCAGGCCTGGGGCGTATTCTGGAGGGTACAGAAGAGAGTGGCACATTAAGTGCTGCAGGACCACTGCTAGTATTTAATTTACAGGCTTTGGGTATATTATATACCACTCTACAAGGGACTTATAAGTCAATTAAATATGCATATTAGGTATTTGCCAATCAAACCATGTCTAGTGGAGTGAGCCCAAGCATGTTAGCACTTGTTAGCAGTGGTAAAGTGCACAGGGTCCCAAGGACCACAAAAGCAAAACTCCAGCAAAACCTGAAGGTAAGTAGGCAACAAGTTTGGGGGAAGACCACCCTAAGGCTTACAGGTCTAACACATGTCCCCCAGCTGAAAGTGGGGAGAACTACCCAACCTCCTGGGAGTTCTCATCACTAAGGCAGAAGAAATTAGAAAGACCATCAGCACTGGAGTGGTCTGACACAAGTCTGTGTTTCACCGCAAGATCCATTCCCTGTAGGGAAATGGACCACCTCAATAATATTGGATTCTCATCCCTCATTTGCATTAGCTACCTCATGGGACTGTGCTCTGTCTGAACCCAGAAATGAGTCCCAAACAAGTATGTGATCAACTTCTTCAGTGCCCACACCACAGTAAAGGCTTCTCTTTCAATAGCACTCCACCTCTGTTCCCTAGGAAGTGAACTCCTACAGACGAAAGCTAAAGGTTAGTCTAGGCCCTTTTCATTGAGCTGTGAAAGGACTGCCCCTATGACATGCTCTTAGGCATCTGTTTGAACTATAAATTCCTTGGAAAAGTCAGAGGCCTGAAGCACAGAGGCTGTGCACATGGCCTGTTTGAAGGAGTCGAAGACTTTCCAGCAAGACTCTGTCCAGATCACCTTTCTCGGCTGCTTCTTGGAAGCAGGTCCAGACAAGGGGGCAACAATGGTGCCATACTCTTTGACAGACCTCCTGTAATTAATACCAAGTGAGGACCCGGAAGGCCCTCACCTCAGTTTGAGTTTTTGGGGGAACCCCAGGCCAGAATGGTCATTATTTTGGCCTGGAGGGGCTTCACCTTACCTCGACCCACCAGATGTTCCAAGTACACCACAGACCCAGCCCTATCTGGCACTTACTGGTCTTGATAGTCAGGCCTGCATTCTGCAGGGCCTGAATCACTTCCTGCAGGTGTAAAAGGTGGTTCTACAAGCTACTACTGAAAACAGCAATGCCATCCAAGTAAGCAGCACTGAAGGTCTCCATACCAGCCAAAACCCAGTGTACCAGCCTCTGAAAGGTGGCAGGGACATTTTCAGCCCAAATGGCATCACTTTGAACTAAAAGTGGCCCTGTGGAGTGGAAAAGGCTGACCTCTCATTAGCTCCTTCAGTTAGGGCAATCTGCCAACACCCTGAAAGTAAGTCAAAGGTACTCAGGAACTTGGCAGCCCTTAACCTATCAATGAGCCCATCATCTACGGGGATGACTTAAGTGTAAGAAAATACCCTCTTTTTTGCATGTTACCCCCAATTTCTGCCTGATGTCAGTGTGTTTTTGACTGTGTCACTGGGATCCTGCTAGCCAGGACCCCAGTGCGTATGGTTACTGGCCTGCTTGTCAGTGTGTTTCACTGTTTTCTAAATTGTCAATGGAGTCCTGCTAATCAGAACTCCAGTGCTCATGCTCTCTCTGTTTCTAAATTTGTCACTACATACTAGTGACTGTATTTCACTCCAAATTTGCATACTGGACCTCCCTTATGTCCCTAGTATATGGTACATAGGTACCCAGGGCATTGGGGTGCCAGGGAATCCTTATGGGCTACAGCATTTCTTTTGCCACGTATAAAGAGACCATACAAAGACTTCTTCAGGACTGTCATTGCAGCCTGTGTGAAATAGTGCATGCACTATTTCACAGCCATTTTCACTGCACCAGGTCACTTATAAGTCACCTATATGTCTAACCTTCAGTCCCTGAAGGCTAGGTGCATAGGAACTGTGTGTGAGGGCACTCCTGCACTAGCAGAGGTGCCCCCACATCGTCCAGGCTAATTTTCCTGGACTTCGTGAGTGCGGGCACTCCATTATACATGTGCACTATATACAGGTCAATACCTATAAATAGCTTCACAGTGGTAACTCCGAATATGGCTATGTAAGGTGTCTAACAACTAGGAATTGTACCCCAATACTGATTCAAGTATTGGTTGCACAATCCCAGGCACTCTGGGAACTCCACCATGGCCCCCCAGTACTGCCCAACCAGCCTTCTGAGGTTTCCACTGCAGCCCCAGCTGCTGCCACCTCACAGACAGGCTCCTGTCCTGCTGGGGCTTGAGCAGCTCAATCCCAGGAAGGCAGAACAATGCATTTCCTTTAGGAGAGGGGTGTTATACCCTCTCCCTTTGGAAATAGGTGTTACAAGCATGGGAGGGGTATCCTCCCAGAGCCTCTGGAAATGCTTTGAAGGGCACAGATGGTGCCCTCCTTGCATAAATCAGGCCACACCGGTGCAGGGACCACCAGTCCCTGCTCTGGTGCGAAACGGGACAAAGGAAAGGTGATTGACCACTCCCCTGTCCATCACCAACCCAGGGGTGGTGCCCAGAGCTCCTCCAGAGTGTCCCTGGGTTCTGCCATCTTGTTTTCAGGATGGTCAGGAAACTCTGGGAGCATCTGAGTGGCCAGTGCCAGCAGGTGACATCAGAGGCCCCTCCTAATAGGTGCTCTCAGGGCTATTTAGGGTCTCTCCTCTGGGTGTTTCTTCAGATTCAGATTGCAAGACTCCAGCAGGAATTCTCTGCATCTTTTACTTCATCTTCTACAGATGGATCAACTGCTGACCACTCCAGGAACTCTACAAACTGCAGCAAAGAAGCAAATACGACTTCTGCAAAATTGTAACTTCAGCTCCTGCCAAGAACTGCAACAGTTTCCAAGTCATGCATCCTCCGAGGACTGCATATCTTCAGCCTGCACCAGAAGAACTGAAGGAATCTCCCGTGGAGTGATGGAGTCACTTCTCTGCTTCAGCAGGCACCTCTATGCAGCGATGACTTGTGGCTTGGGTCCCCTCTCCAGACAACAGGCCCGGATCCAGCAACACGAGTGGTGGACTAAAGTGACTTTGACAGTCCCAACGTCCAGGTGTCCACCTTTGGTGGAGGTAAGAGCTTGCCTCTTCATGCAAGACAGTACCCCCATGCACTGCGTGACTTGCAGTTGCCAAGGCTTGTGTGCATCCTTCCGAGAAGTTCTTCATGCAACGCACAGATTAGGCCCCCAGCACTCCATCCTGCGAAGCACAGCTTCCAGAGTGGTTCTCCGGTGGCGTGGAAATCCTGTGTGTCATGCCGCGTGGGCCTCCATTTGCACCTCCTTTGTCCCTGTGCTGTGGGACTGCTGTGCGTGCTGCCTGGTCTTCTGGGGGCACCCTGAGTTGCTGAGACCCTCCTCTGTCTCCCCCTCCTGGGTAGAGGCCACCAGGTCCCTCCTGATCCCAGCCAGTGCCATTTTCAGCCAACCACGTGTTTTGTGTGAGCCAAGGCTTGTTGGCAGAATCCGGCGACGCAAACCGGATTGCATTCATCCATCTGGCGTGGAACATCTTCTGCATCAACCAGGAACCTGCATCTGTCTTCTTTGGTGCATTACTGACTTAGGGGGTTATTCTAACTTTGGAGGAGGTGTTAATCCGTCCCAAAAGTGACGGAAAAGTGACGGATTTACCACCAGCCGTATTACGAGTCCATTATATCCTATGGAACTCGTAATACGGCTGGTGGTATATCCGTCACTTTACCGTCACTTTTGGGACGGATTAACACTCCTCCAAAGTTAGAATAACCCCCTTTGTCTTCTCACCGGTGGTTCTTCTTTTGCACCCTCATCCGGGTTAGCAGGGGCTCCTGTTCTCCATGGACTCTTCAGTGCTTCTTGGACTTGGTCCCCTTCTTCCACAGGTCTTCATGTCCAGGAATCCATCACTGGTGTCTTGCAGTCTCTTCTGGTTCTTGCATTATCTTCTATGACGGATTCTAGTGTGTTTTAGGGAACTTGGTGTGTTTTACTCCTGCTCTCCTGGGCTCTGGGTTGGGGTATTTTATTTACCTTTGGTGTTTTCTTACACTCCTAGCGGCCCTCTACACACTACACTTGTCTAGGTGGGAAACCAACTTTCGCATTCCACTATTTTAGTATATGGTTTGTGTTCCCCCTAGGCCCTTTGCAACCTATTGTGTTTTTCACTATTTGCACTGTTTTCCTACTGTGTATTTACCTGTTTCTGGTTACTGGTGTATATTTTGTGTGATTTACTCACCTCCTAAGGGAATATACCCTACAAAGTATTTTTGGCATTGTGTGACCAAAATAAAGCACCTGTATTTTTGTAACACTGAGTATTGTCTTTCATGTGTATAAGTACTGTGTGGCTACAGTGCTATTGCAAGAGCTTTGCATGTCTCCTAGTTCAGCCTTTGCTGCTCTGCCTACAGTTACCTCCAGACAGCCTGGCTTCCTGACACTGACTACATTTCACTAATAAGGGATAACTGGACCTGGTATAAGGTGTAAGTACCTTTGGTACCTTCTACAAACAAGGCCAGCCTCACACAGTAGGAATCAGTCTTAGTGAATGAGTTGAACCCAATTTAGTCCACACAGTTCTAGGATTGCACCCGGTAGGGTAGCTTTTGGTATCCGCACCACTGCTCTGCACCAGGGGCTATTGGAGTGCTCAATTATCCCTAACTCTAACATCTTAGAGATTTCCTCCTTCATGCTGGTCCTCACTTTATCAGGCAGGCTGTAAATTTTGCTCCATCTTTAAGGAAAATGACGCACAACTTCGCTAGCGCAATTTCTGCGTCAAAAATATTAATGCAAGCTAATGCCAGTCCTTTACACCATCCATGTGCCATATTTGAAAAAAGACGCACAATGGAGCTAAGGAATGCTTAGTGTCATTGAAAATGACGCTACCTGGTGATGGATGGCGTTCAGAGAAATGGCGCTAGTGGGCCAAGAATGACGCTAGACTGGTTAGCAGCAGAAATTTTGATGCTAGTCAGCCTAGCTTCATTTTTTGGTCACATAAGCAGGTAGAAAATGACTCCTGGACGTGTATGGACAGGAGTCATTGCCAACACCACAATGACCACTACAGGTGACCAGTGTCCCCTGGACAAGCCCACAGAACCAGTGCCAGCCAGGGGGGCCACATGTAAGTGGTCCCCAGTGGCACACAACAGGTAAGCATGTGTACTTACCTGGGATGGTTTCCCTCCACTTGTAGTGTCCCTGTGGTGTGGGTGATGGTGATGCTGGGTTTTGGGGTGGGCATCTATGTTCCCAAAATAGTGATACCATGGTGGACTCCATGGTGTGTCCCATTGAAAATGCGCCTAACATTCTTTTAACGCCTGGTCTGACCAGGTGTTACATTTTTAGGCTAATCGGCCTTAGCGTCAATTTGTGGCTCTGCTTCCAAGGTGCTCGTCATTTTAACGTAGGGAGGTAAATATGGCGATAGGGGGCTAGCATCATTTTTTGGAAAGGAACGCCTACCTTGCCTATCATTGTCGCAATGTAACGCAAGGTGGGTTGACGGTTCCAGAAAATGACACTAACTCATATATTTAGGCGCTAGACGAGTCTAGAGTCAAAATAAAAATATGGAGTTAAGTTAGCTCCACTTTAGCGTAAAAAAATGACGCTAAGGTGGTGCTAACTTTTCAGAAATATGGGCTTCTGTTTTTGACAGGGGGCTGTCTCCAGTATAAATGTGATAGATACACAGATGTGTAAGCCCAGGGGTGAGGGAAAACAGAGAGGAAACTACCCCAACAATTGGTGACAGTCTCTCTGCTGTTCTGGGGCCAGGATAGAGGAAAGGTTGACACCCTCCAATGACCCATCTTTCTCTTTTGATGATGGAAGATGAGGGAGAGATGAGGTTCACTCTCCTCCTCCTCCCCATCATCTGTCACCAACAGCATGACCTCTCAAAGTGTGGCTTGATTCAGTTGATAAGGGCAACCCTTAAGGGTTGTCTGGGGATCTTGAGATCCACCAGTTAAGTGGCCTTCCCCTTGCTCTCAACTATCTCTTAAGGCCCAGTTCCTCTGTCCTCCTGTGCTCATGTTAGACCATAATCATGCCCTTCGGGGTCTGCTTGAATCTCGCAACAAGTCCATTTGTTTGTGGATTGTAGGGGTGGAAAGCTTGTAAATAACTCCACACTCCATCCACATTGACTGCACATATGCAGGCATAAAGTTGGTAACCCTGCCGGACACCACTTCTTTGGGGAAACCCATACTGGTAAAATACCCATCAGGGCCCTAGCCACTGTAGGTGCAGTAGCAGCCCTCAGAGGTTTGGCCTCTGGGTACCTAGTGGCGTGGTCCACCAAGACCAGGATAAACCTGTTGCTGAGGCTGTCTTAAGGTTCCAGGGCAACAATGACAATGCACACTCTTTCTGAGGGTGTGCCAATGACAGTCAAGTGATTCAGGGAAGCTTTCAGTTTTTCCCCTGTCTTCCCACTGGCCTGGCAAGTATAGCAGGTCCTACAGAGTAAATCTAAGAAATCTTCACCCGGGACCAGTAAAAGTGGGGGGCAAGCCTGGTAAAGGTTTTGTCCTGTCCCAGAGATCGTGCCAGGGTTATCTCATGAGCCAGCCTCAGTAGGAAGTCCCTGTAGCATTAGGGCACTACCACTGCCCATGCACATGTGCCTGAGGCTCACTATAAAGGATGCCATTCTCCAAATACATACAGTGATCTCCAGAGGTCTCATCAGTTCCCTGGGCTTCAGCTTTTTGTCTCATGCCCTCCAGGGTTGGGCACTCCATCCGAGCTTTACAGAACTCCTTCCTGGTGGGTCTGCAGTAGGGGGCAGACATATCATGATTCTTGTCAGAGAAGCCTTTCTTCTTGCGGCCAGGTTAGGCTGCAACCCTTCCCTTTCAGAACTGTTTTGGGGCCTTGAGAGAACTCCTTCTTTTTACCCCCCTCCTTCTTCTTTTGGGAACCCTGGCCACCCTTTTGGGAGTCCCGCAAGATACCTTCTTGGACACTCTGGTGCTAGTCGAGAGGTCCACCTCCTCAGCAATCTTCCTGGGATCAGTCAGCTTGCTGTCTCCCAGGTGTTGGCACAGCTTTGTAAAATAGCTTTTAAGCATGTGCTCCCACAAAATCAGGTTGGACAGCCCATTGAAATCATCTGCCTTGCTGCCCCTCACCCAGACCTTTAGTGCCTTGTTGGAATAGTCTAAGAAGTCCACCGCATCTGGTTCCTGTCCTCAAACTCCACTTGTGACATGCCCCAGGAAGGTACATTGCTCCCTGCCCCATCCTAGGCATCCTGATTCTCCTCCTGGGGGCAGAGGGGTCCTTCCCGCAGCTCATGGTTTTCCTCTGGGTCTTGGTCTTCATCCTCATTCAGACCCAGACCCCCTCCCCCAAGGATCGACCTCCACTGTTACTACTTGCAGCCTCTTGACTTGCTCATAGGATTGGAGGGTTATCTGCAGATCCACTTTGGAAGCTTTCCTGCCCAGCCTCCCCTCCTCACAGAGCCTCTGCAGCTCAGCCCGAGTTAGTTTGTCAATATTCATCAGCTACATCTCCATGGTAGTAGACTAAGGTAGGATACTTTACAAAAGTAGGGTAATTTACAAAAGGAAGAAAACAGCCAAATGAAAAGTTAAGGAATAATTTAAAAAAGGCTCACTCTGATGTCAAATAATTTATCTATGATTTTTGTGTAAACTAATCACTGTATGGTACTGCACAGATACAAATCCTTATCCACTCCGCTGAGCACCAATGGGAGAAATAGGGCAGTGGTTTACCAGCAGAAGTTGGGTCCTCACTGAAGGCTTGAGCAGGAGTTGATAATGTGGTAGGAGTTGGAAAAGTTGGAAGAGTGGCTTCATGACCTGCTACTGGAGCTGGTCCTGTAATATAAAAATACATGACGATTGTTAGTACATCTATGTGTAATGATTTAACATTTAGGCTACATATCTGAGTTGGTCCAATCATTATGGTCACATACAAAACCTAATGTTGAAGCAACACATTGCTTTACATGTTATTTAAAGAAATATTTAGGGACAGAGAGTTGATGTCCGCTTTGGTTAGGCTATCAGGGTACAATTTTAGTATCTGCCTCGAATACATAGACTCCACAAAGTATAATGTACTTATATGTTCAATTTTGTCAAACATCACACTTATCAGTCATGTACAATCAGTGGTATGCAACCCTTTCACTTTTGGAGATTAGTTTCTCAACCTGAATTCATGCCATGTTTCCTTTTATGCAGCTAACTCATTGTAATTGTACAAGCCATGAGACATGACTGGCACTGCAAAGGAGACACATCTAAATTGTTCAAAGTCTTACATCCTCTGTAGGCACACTGGTAGCCATAACATTTAAAAAATGTAAACATTGTGAGGGAAACACCACAGAGACAAGCTACCCACAGTAAAGTTGATATATATTGCAGAGTATGAACATGGATTATTTACATATCCAGGCATTTGATTCTATATTTCCAAGTTAGGATATGATGAGAGTGAGACATCACATGAAGGCATGTTATATACTTAAATGCATTATGGAACTTGTAGTGATTGACTATTGAGGGGAAAAATACAAATTACTTTTTTTTAACAAATTGTGTGTGAGGGGTACCTTCACCATGTTGAGTAACATAACATACAACCACTATAGTTTAGAATAGCAGTTGTAATAGTTTATTTGTCCTAAGGTCCTACCCATACCAAGTTCTGGGAACAGTATGAAGTAGACAAAACTGTGTAGAAGAGTCTTCAGAGTGGTGTGACCACAACAGTTATGTCATTAGGGAACAGCTTACACTAAAATAGTTTTTATTTTTCTTTATGAGACATATGATTTGCAGAAGACATATGAAACGGGGTTGAGATGTTTTACATTAGTTTGTGTACCTGCATGTAACATACCACTGCAAATCGTGGATACCTGTCTTGATTTTGTTTAAACATTACACAGGAAGTACATTTTCATGGCAGTGTGGAAAACAGAAATGGTTAATTGGTGTAGCAACTTTATACTTTTTTAAGATGGATTGGCCTACTCAGGGTGTTAACATTAGATTTATGGTATCTTTTCACGAAATGTCTATCTTTACTTCAGATTATTTCTTGTTCCAAAACACAATTTTAGGTAATTTCCTTGAGAATTGAAATGTCAGCATTTATTTGCTGTCTACTTTACTGTGTTTTACTTACCTGTCTGTACTCCACCTGGAATTCCTGCAACTTCTTATGTCAAGAGGTCCATAGGCCTGGGAGAAACAACACCAATCTGCTGGGCTGATATGTGTGCTTTGGAGGCCAGAGATCTTATGCTCCCCTGCAGATCATTTCAGCACTTCCTAATTTACTCCAGTGTACACTTACTTTTAGACACAACATTCACTCTTGAGACAGCTCTGTCCCACATTTGTCTTTTCTGTGTAATAATTGTAGATTGAACAAAAACTCCAAACACGTTGGGCTGTACTCTAATGATCTTATCCCCATGACTGTTAATTCTTTGTCTATAAATCTGGTGTTTCGTCTATTAGCCATGGTTTACAAATCAAAAGGCTAATATATTAAGTTACAAAATAACACAAAATTTAAAACGGGAAAATGCAATAAAATATAGCACAGGGAAAACCAAATTATGTCAGCCCAAAATGACTATCTCGTTCTGGCTTCTTGTGAAAAAGGAAAAGGATCATGGTATAGCAAGGACTGTAGTGTGCTCAGCAGGTTAGAACATTATTTTCAGGTGCGTAATTTGAGCGTTCATCTTTCAGATGCCACGCTATACCATGGAAAAACTATTCCATGACATATTTTCTTTGACAATACTCCACTTTGAACCCACACCACAAACTGAGCTATATAAATTTGGCAGGAGGAATCCTGCCACACCAACACTGATGGTGTATCCAACAGCAGAGGATTATTCACTGTAGCCGTGGTAGTCCCACAATGACGATGGTTCTCCCGTTCTATATATAAATCAGATGGGAGGTACTCTGGAAGGCCAGTGGTTGGAATTAAACCTCCATCAAGGATGATGGACAGCCTGTCTGCCAAAATATAAATTGAGCCCTAAATATGTACAGACAAGAAATAACAAAACAAACCTAGTTATTAGAATTGTTACCAGTTCCTTGGGCTAAACCTATGTAGTTTATAATGGGGGAAACAACTCCAATTGCTTACAAATCACACCATCCACAGTTAAACATGCTTTACTTTCATAGAAAAAATTCTAACAGCAGTGCAGACGCCATATTGAAAGAGCATCTGATGGTGCACAGAATGCAGTCCTATGCTGACGACACCAAGCTCATCCTCTCCCTCACGAGGAACCCCACTACCATCAAGAACAACCTCCACACTGGACTTCTCGCCATCGCTAACTGGATGACAGCAAGCCACCTCAAGCTGAACTCAGAAAAAAACGAAATCATCATCTTCGGACCCAACAAGTCAGCATGGGACGACTCCTGGTGGCCGGCCACCCTGGGGCCACCCCCGACACCCACCACCCACGCACGCAATCTCAGCTTCATATTAGACTCTCCCCTCTCCATGACCCAGCAAGTCAACGCCATATCATCCTCATGCTACAACACCCTTCGTATGCTTCGCAAGACCTTCAGGTGGATTCCCGTAGAAACCAGAAGAACGGTCACCCACGCCCTTGTCAGCAGCAGACTGGACTACGGCAACGCCCGCCTGCCCTGTGGTGAAGAGGGCCTTAACATTGACCCCAGCTTGGAATCGATAACAGGGTGGAATAATAGGAGCTGGTTCTTCAACCCTAACTGCCACAGTCTTTCCATTATCAGATGATGGAAAGACTGACAATGCACCTTACAAAATGTAGCCAATATACCCAAAGACAAACAATGCACCTTACAAAATGTAGAATGAAAATTAAGGGAGCGTTTTTCCCAGTCAATATCTGGATTATGAGTTCCCAACCGGGAAGTTCCCAGGATAACTTTGAACTGTAGAGCTTGGATTAAATCAAACCGTATTCTCTCGCTGTGATTCGTCTGCATGTTTAACCACATATCTGCTGTGGAATGAGTGATTGGACCAGACTTCAAGGCACTACTATTGTTATAACGTCATCTACCTGGTCTTTGGGCATCACTGGTATAGCATATTGTGTTGTTAATGACTTATCCATAACATTTCTAGCTGCCCCTGAATCTACCAATAACTGAAAACATACTGAGCCACCCTCCCAGGTCAACTGAGGGGTCTCATAAAAATGACTAAGCAAATGCAATAAGGTTATTTATGCCAGGGTTTTTGAGTCTAGGTGAGCTTGAGGACCTGAAACTCTTGCCTCACTTGGTCTTGGGTCTTCTAGTTTCCCAGCCCCCCTTTTCTTTTGGGCTTCAGGGTACAATCCCACAAAAATGGCCTTTATTTCCAAAGCACAAGCAGAGCTTCAAGTCACAGCGCCTCTGTCATTCCTCCTCACTTAAAGGACCTTTAGGGCTCCCTATTTGCATTGGTTCAGGGTCATCAATATTTTATGGGTCTGTCCTTTTCTCCCTCTACACCGAAGCCTTAGTGTCTGATCTTCCTCTATCATGACGGCTTTCAGAAAGACGATGGTCTAATTTTACTACCAAGTCTATCAAGTCACTGCATTTCTCAGGAGGGTCAATGACTGGAGCCAAAAGGTCTTTTAGTTCATCTTTAAGTCCTCTGTAAAACAGAGAACTCCTTTTGTTTTCTGGCCATTTTGCCTCGGCCACCAAACAAATGAATGTAGTTATATATGTCATAAGATCTTTGCTAACCTGATGAAAATTGAGTAATTTGGTATCTACTGACTGTATGAAAAGATGACGGTACAACAATCTCTTTAATGCTGTCTTGAAGGCTCAGTAATTATATAGTAGCGGGTCATCCCTTTCAAATAAAAGAATGGATCAAGTAGCAGCTGTACCTCCAAAATATGAAAAGACAAATGTTAACTTTGATTGCTCATTTGGGAAGCAAACTGGTTTACATATGAAGTGTAGTTGACACTGATTTACAAAGGTAGCAAACTTTGTTGAATCCCCAGTAAATCATGGAGGAGGAGCTAAAGGTATGGTGAAGGGGTAGTAACATGATTAACAGGAGCCCCTGCACCTTGACGTGTTCCCACCGAAGTGAAGTGAGTAAAGGTATCTTCTGATGATTTCCCCGCTTGTCTGGTTCCCTGACTAACGTCACCTACAGTTTCCATGCCCTGTGAGCCATCAACTCTTTGTACTAAAGCCTAAGACTGTTTCTGCAAATTACCGATCATATGGGCCAAGACTTCTAAAGTAAACTCCTGTGCCTCCATTTCACACAGGTGAAAACTCTGTGTGGGGTCATCGTACTGCCAAGATCCGACCTGGTATATTTTTGCAGGAGTGAAAAGGCGGGCACGAGGAATACTCACAACCTCCGTGTCAGGCAAGAAGACCTAACACTATTCAAAGTCTACCCTGCATAGTCCAGTTGAGGGGATGGAAGAGAAGTGGAGTCCTCATCCAAGAGTCTGAGAGTTCTATGTTTGAGTCACTCTGGGTCCTTACTATCTCCTCCAGTAGTGAAACAAACATTATGGATGAGTACAGAAATGTCTATATCCTATGCTAGACAGAACCCAGATATGTGTAGTGTAAATGCTTGATAATTCACCCTCCATCTGATGGTAGTTTAATACTATCCAACAGGATAATCTTCCTATCTAAAACACAAAAATGTTAATTTAATTCTGAGGTGCTCATTCCGAGTCTGGCGGTCTTGAGACCGCCAGACTCAGAGTGGCCATCGGACTGCCACATTCCGACTGCGGGTGAAACGCCACTGGAATACCGCCGACACCGCCATGCCGGAGACGGCCTCCAGCCTAGTGGTCCCAGCGGTTGTAATCTGCCAGGGCAGCGCTGCAAGATTACGAGTTCCATTCTGCCAGCCTTTCCATGGCGGTTCACACTGCCGTGGAAAAGCTGGCAGAATAGGGGTGCCGGGGGCCCCCTGGGGCCCCTGCACTGCCCATGCACTTGGCCTGGGCAGTGGAGGAGCCCCCATGCACAGCCCTGTCGTGCATTTCACTGCCCAAATTACCGGCATCGAAATGCGCAACAGGTGCTCCTGCACCCGCTGCACCGCCACATTGGCGCCAGCTCGATTCCGAGTCGGGGTCAATGTTAAGGACTTCTTCACTGCAGGGCCGGCAGATGGAAATAACTGTTTCCGCCTGCCGGCCCTGCGGTGAAGTCGGAATACGGCTGGCGGTGTGTCCTGACGGCACCAGCGGTCAGGTGGCGATTTGAGTTTGGCGGGCGGCGAAACTCAGAATGAGCACCTGAGTATTCAACTATACTCATAAATGTAAATATAAGGATTTCCCAAAATGGTTAACCTGTTCTTCTGTCTATGAAGCTTCATGGAGTAAATGCTGAACTTGCAGGTACCATACAAATAAAATAAAAAAAATCATCTACATATCTGTAGATATAGTGCATTCCCTCATACTTCAATTAAATTGACATAATCAATATGATACCAAAGCAATTCTATGCCTTGTTACTTAAATAAACATGTGCTGCATAAACATCATTCAGGCTTAATGCAGTGCGTTTCAATTAGCTGATTCATAATACTCCAAATGTCCTAAGACTAATGCCTATACACTCTGTACTTGTTTTTTCCTTGATACAGGTTTTCAGCAAAAGAGAAAGTCTGCCCACATCAAACTAGATTCAGATAAGTGTCTTTTGTTTAAACTGTAGCGCATGTGGCGCATTACACCTAAGGAGTTTATTGAGTGCTGCTTTCTTGTCTTTCAGGTTGCCAGAGAAAAGGAGCCCTCCAGCGATGAAGAAACATGAGAAGAGCCATGAAGTGAAGAGACGCAGCTGTGGCAAGGACTCATCTTGCTACAAGCAGTAAAGATGCCAGGAAGCCCGGAGAATGGAAAAGGTGAGTGCAAGAGATGCAACACAAGGTAAGTTCAACAGAAAGCCACTAGGGAGGGAGAAACATAGCTGCATGACGAGTGGCTTCCTGTGGTGCAGCGCTCAGCCTTAAAGGCTACGTGCTCTTCCCCTTAAAGCAGCCACAGTGTTCAAGGCCGTTGTTCGGGCAGGCCTGAAATGCATACCTTGAAGGTAACAGCCACAGTAACTCAATCTGAAACCAAGAGAGACACAACATTTTGGCAGCTATTCAAAGCATATTTAAAAGAAAGAAGCTTCCTCTTCCTGATGGCTTTCCCTCTAAATATTCCTGATCCCTTGCTAAAGATGACACTCTAACGGTGTCGATACACGGAGTGGGAGACAGACATATTCCTTATGAGCACATTAGATTAGACCTTATTAAGGCAGCTCATGAGGGAATAGCTTTTACCCATACTGGTATGAGTGCCACAGTAATAATCCTACAGCAACATTACTGGTGGCTATTGCTCCCTAAAAAACTAAAAATTGTATATGACAATGTAATATCTGCCAACAAATAAAGCGCTCTACTACTTTAAGAGAACTGCAGACTCCTCTCACTATCTCCAATTGCCCATTTTGGTACAATTTTCCTTAATCATGTCATGCCGATCACAGCATTAAACTTAAATCAATTTATATTGGTTGCGGTTGATTCATGCTTCAAATTCCAGTGGGTTTCGCAACAAAGAAATACTGATGCTCAAGCAGTCATAAATGTCGTGCAGTGCCTAGTAGCAATGGGAATAGTTCATACCTTTCATTCAGGCAACAATCTTGCATTTGCCAGTAAGGCGTTTGGGGACACTAGGTCTGTCCTGTGAGTACAATTACTATTCTCACACTCCTTTCACCAAGAAAGCAACGTGGTTGTAGAGTAGCCAACAGAATACTTAAACAAGCCTTGACCGCTATTTATTAAGTATAGTACTGAGTTGGATACATAGACCCTCATTACAACCCTGGCGGTCGGTGATAAAGCAGCGGTAATACTGCCAACAGGCTGGCACTAAATACTGCCAAATTTTTACCGTGACGGAAAGAGCTCAGACAGACAGCCACTTTACCACACCAACCGCCAGGGCAGAATCAACAGGCACCACAGCGGTAGCCGCCAACAGCCAGGCGGAAGCTAATGTTCCACCCACTGTATTAAGACATTTTAAGACACACCAATCCACCACCTTTTCTGGGGCGGTACCAACGACATCAAAAGCCTGGCAGAAACACTGCACAGAAGGGAAACGACTCACCTGTGGAGACTCAGGGAAGAACCACGCCGCCATGGAGCCTGGACTGCATATATTCCCAGTGCTGTTATATGTCCTGCTCCACCACAAACACCAACGACAGCGAAGACGACCACAGTGAGTACAGCCGTCTAGCACACAGGAGAGGTGGGGAGGAAAAAGAGAGTGACACACACAGGCAACATGCAAGACCCCCAACACCCTACACACAAGCATATGCAGTAACATAACATATGTACCCCGTACCTCTCAGGAATAATGCAAGGACAACACAAATATATTAAAGTGAGTGTAATAAGATAAATACAGTAGTAATATGTGCATCCAATCTAAACATATATACATATTTACAAATCAAGGGACACTGCCCAATTCTCATTGTTCCTGGGCCACAGGACCACATTACAAAGTCCAAGGCCCCACTTGACTCCTGCAACAACACGGAGCGAACACTGCAGGGGCATCAGTTAAAAAATAGCCAGGCACCAAAGGGGGGCAGGGAATGGGGGGCACCGCAGCCAGCAGATGGAACAACACCACTGGTCCTAGAGGGGGCAACATGCCCTGTGCACTGTCCTGGGGAGTGCAAGGCCACAGTCTCTCAAGTGGGTGAGTTTCCCACTGTCTCTGGAGGGGGCTTCATGCCCTGTGCACTGTCCTGGGGAGTGCAAGGCCACAGTCTCTCAAATGGGTAATTTGCCCACTGCTTTGTCCTGGGGAGTGCAAGGCCACAGTCTCTCAAGTAGGTGTTCTGCCCACTGCTTTGTCCTGGGGAGTGCAAGGCCACAGTCTCTCAAGTGGGTGACTTGTCCACTGTTTATGGAGGGGGCTACATGCCCTGTGCGTTGTCCTGGGGAGTGCAAGGCCACAGTCTCTTAAGTGGGTGATTTGCCCACTGCTTTGTCCTGGGGAGTGCCAGGCCACAGTCTCTCAAGTGGGTGACTTGCCCACATACTCTGGAGGGGGCATTGTGCCCTGTGATCTTCCTCCTGGGGAGGGTTGGGGTGAGTGGATGGCTTCTCCACTGGTTCTGGAGGTAGCATCGTGCCCTGTGATCTTCATCCTGGGGAGGATGGGGGGGTGAATGGCTTCTCCACTGGTTCTGGAGTGGGCATCGTGCCCTGTGATGTTCATCCTGGGGAGGATGGGGTGAGTGGATGGCTTCACCACTGGTTCTGGAGAGGGCATCATGCCCTGTGATGCAGGTCTTGGGGAGTGCAAGGTCACAGTCTCTCAAGTGGGTGTAATACCCACAGGATTTGCAGGGGCAGGCCGCATAACAGCTCATGGATTCAGGACTACACACTGCCCGCCGGCGTTGACGGCTGCTCAGTGGTGGTGATGCTGATGTTGCTGCTGGTGGTGGGGGGAAGCTCCTGCCCATCCCCTGCAGCCGCGGACAGCTGACCACTGGTGCTGCTGGTGGTGGTGATGGTGGTGGTGCTGCTGCTGGTGGTGGGGGGAAGCTCCTGCCCATCCCCTGCAGCCTTGGACAGCTGACCACTGGTGCTGCTGCTGTTAGTGGAGCTGGTGGTGCTGCTGCTGGTGGTGGGGGGAAGCTCCTGCCCATCCCCTGCAGCCTCAGATGGCTGCACCACCATGTTTGGTGGTATGGGCTCCGACTGAGTCTCAGCACCAGGCCCCTTGTCCTTTCTGCCTGCTGGTGCAGGCCCCTTGCCCTTCCTGGCAGCCACTGGGGATGGCTTCTTGCTCCTTTTGGCAGCAGGTGGGGATGGCTCCTTGCTCCTCTTGGCAGCAGTTGGGGATGGCTCCTTGCTCCTCTTGGCAGCAGCTGGGGGTGACTCCTTGGTCCTCTTGGCAGAAGCTGGGGGTGGCACCTTGACCTTCTTGGTAGCACTTGGGGTAGGCACCTTTTCAGTGTGGCTGCCTGGTGCCCAGGATCCTTTCCCACCAGTAGTTGCTGTGGACACTGCTGGGCACGTGGACTGGGTGGCTGAGGTGCTTGCCTGGGTTTTAGTCACCCTGGCCAGACGTGAAGGACAGGGGGGTAAGGAAGAGGTCAATGGTGGAGAGGAAAAGCTGCTTAGGGACATTGGGGCGGGAAGAGGGAGGAGGTTTGGGAGTAGAGGAAGAGGGGGTGGTTGTAGGAGGTGTCTGTCTGCTGTGTTTGGATGCAATTGCATGGGCTGGATGCTGTTGTGAGATGGATGGCTGTTGGGTGTCTGAGTGCTTTCGTTTGTGTACTTTGGGAGGAGGGGGCACAGACACAGTGGGAGAGGACACAGGGGACATGTGCATGGCTGTTGGGGTGGTGACTGCCAGTGAGGTGTGTGTTCTTATAGCTGTGCTGGTGATGGAGATAGTGGATGAGGATGTAGTGCATGCAGGTGTGAGTGTAGACGCAACTGGGAGGGAGGTGGAGGAGGAGGAGGAGGGGAGCACAGTGGAGGCAGTGGATGTTGGTATGTCTGCATCTGGATGGTGTTTGTGTGAGTACCTGTGGGAAGAAGTGCGGTGCCTGTGTTTGCCTGTGCCACCCTTGTGTGTTGTCCTGTATGCATGCTGGTCTGCCTGTGTGCTTGGGATAGGTTGGGGTTGAGGGGAATGGGATTGGATAGAAGAAGTTGGAGGGGGAAGGGTGGAAACAGGGACAATGACTGCCATGAGAGAGGAGGCCAGAGCCTGGATTGATCTCTGTTGTACCGCCAAGCCAGTGTGAATGCCCTCCAGAAATGCATTTGACTGGTGCATTTGGGCTGCCAGTCCCTGGATGGCATTCACAATGGTTGACTACCCAACAGAGATGGATCTCAGGAGGTCAATAGCCTCCTCACTCAGGGCAGCAGGGCTCACTGGGGCAGAGTCTGAGGTGCCTGGGGCGAATGAGATGCCCACCCTCCTGGGTGAGCAGGCACGGGCAACTCGCTGAGGGGCTGCTGGGAGGGCGGTCCTGGTACAGGTGTGGTGGCTGTACCCATAGCTGTGGTGGGCACAGAGGTGTCGGCCACCACCAGGGAGCTTCCATCGGAGGAGGTATTTGTGTCTAAACTGTCCCCTCCAGTCGCTGCCTTGGTGCTCCTCTCATCCTCCATCCCACTGGTGCCCTCACCATCGGTAGACTCTGCCTCCTGGGTCCTGTGGGATGCAGCTCCCTTTGTCGCCGGTGCCTCTGCTCCTCCACCAAATTATGCTAATGCATATAAGGAGAGGGTGTCAATTGCTGCACCAACACCACCGTTGGGGAACACAGCACCCTCCCACACAGGGAACATCCCTACACACTAGGCAATGCACTACCAATAACAATGCTAGTCACCAGGGCATGGGGCGAGACACATACCACCAACTGCAGCATACCTGGGACCCACACACCCCTGCCCAATACTGGATGCCTACTAGCTAGGTTGGAGCAATTTCACATAAGAACCCTGCCCAACATGGGACCTACTCTGCAATGTCAGGCCTGGCCTAGGGGCACCCACAGGCACACATCCCCCACCTGGATACCACCCTAGCATGCGTAAGTTGTAATGATGGGCACTGTACTCGCCTCCTTGTTGCTGCTGTGATGCCCCCAAGCGCCCATCCAGCAGCTGGATGGGCCACCGCCTGTATGCGTGCTATCAGGTGGTTCGGGGTTCGACGGGCACCCCTTCCTCATTGGGAGGCCATCCCCAGCTGGGCCTCTGCCGTCTTCCCTGCCCTGCGTCTCAGGTCCTCCCACTGTTTCCGACAGTGGGTGCTCCGCCTGCTGTAGACCCTCAGGGTACGCAAGGTCTTGCCGATGGCACACCATATACCCTTCTTTTGATGGGTGCTGACCAGCAGAGGAAATATACACAGGGAAAGGTATTAGCTAGATCGTCTTGCCTGTTACACTCATGCCCACCATAGCCCTTCCCATCCCCTTATGCACAAACATGGCCCAGCATACATGCTGCACGCTGCCCAGGGCCCATCCACCAACCCCCTACACGAGGCATTCACTCACACCACTCCATGCATTCATGCCCCATGCATCATGCTCACAGTGTACTCACCTGTGTGATGCTATCAATTGTGTTTGACCAATGACTTTGTGTTTCACCACTGCGCATATTAGTTGCTCAATGTTCACCAGTAGCACATTATGGGCCTCATCACAACTTTGGCGGGCGGCGGTACCGCCGGGCGGCCGCCAATGCGGCCGCACTCCCGCTGTGCCCATTTGGACAACCCCGCTGGGCTGGCGGGAGGAAACCAAGTTTCTGCCCGCCGGCCCAGCGGGGATGGGGGTCGCAACATGGGAGCCGGCTCCAAATGGAGCCGGCGGTATTGCGGCCATGCGACGGGTGCAGTTGCACCCGTCGTGCTTTTCACTGTCTGCATGGCAGACAGTGAAAAGCCGCATGGGACCCTTTCAGGGGGCCCCTGGGGCCCCACGACTCCCCGTACCCCAAGCCTTTTCCTGGCGGTTCATACCCCCAGAAAAAGGCTGGCAGTCGGGGACTCGTAATCCCCTGGGCAGCGCTAAAAGCAGCGCTGCCCAGGCGGATTATCACCACCGGGACTAAAGTGGCGGAATACCGCCGGCGTGATCGTAATAGGGCAGGAAGCACCGCCAGCCTGTTGGCGGTGCTTCCGTCATTTTAGCCCTGGCGGTCTCGGACCACCAGGGTCAAAATTACCCCCTATATGTTTTGTTCTGTTTAGCTTCCTATTGGCTTTAACATGGAGTTAGCCATTCCGCCTATTGGCTTTGACATGGCATTAGCCATTACATTTTGTATTCAGTTTAGCTGCCTATTGGCTTTAACATGGAGTTAGCCATTACATTTGGTATTCAGTTTAGCTGCGTATTGGCTTTGACATACTATTAGACATTACATTTGATATTTAGTTTAGCTGCCTATTGGCTTTGACATGACATTAGATATTACATTTGATATTTAGGTTAGTTGCCTATTGGAGTTAACGTGGGGTTAGACATTGCAGTTGAGACATCGCAGATGTCTGTGTTTTTCCAAGCCGTGTTTTTCCACAAGATGGACCAAGCTGTTTTCTTCACACCATACCTTAGCTGATAAGAGCACGTAGATTTTGTGTTTACCTTGAAATCCAGTCTGAGAGCTAATTTGCTCAGGAGAACTGGCCCCTTTCCAAGGTTATTCGGCTCTCACACTGAGTTTGCTTTTAAGGATGACTATGGGCTAGATTTGAATCTGCTTGACTTCAGGCTGGAACTAGACGTCAGTTGCCAGTCTCCCGTTTGGGTAGAAAATCTCTTTCTCGCAGTTGACCGGAGTCATCAACTTGCAGACCCCAGAAAGATGAAGCTGAGTTTAGGCCCTACTTGCCCATACAGTGATGAATTTTGACTTTTATGCTTTGCAGGTATATTATAATATAATCACCTATATTTGCTGTGTACATTGCAACTGAGAAGTACTGTGATATATTTTGCTTTCATTGCTGCGACTACTTTTGAATGTGTGCTTCCAATCTACTAATTTTGTCTCTCAGGAACTTGTGGGTGGCGGAGAATTAACAACAATAAAGGTCTTCTTTAAACTCAGAAGTGCATTCCAGAGAGGTTCTGTAAGCTCCGATAGGAGATAAGTGGGAAAGCAGAACAACCTGTTGGTCTGGAGGTCCATACATCAGTCCGTACTGGGGTCGGACCCCATCCACCAGTCGCTCCAACTCCGCCAAGGTGAAGGCAGGGGCCCTTTCCCTAGTCACGCGGGCCATGGTAGGTTCCAGAAACAGGTCACAGCAGCACACGCAGTGTAGGTCCTCTCCTGTTGAAGTTCAGGTAGCAAGCGAGTGAACAGATAGAAAATGGCGGTGACGTCCGTGGCAGTGCATACCGTCACCGCTGGCGTACATCACCATTGGCCACTGTACCCCATAGGGCCCAATGTTAACCAATGAGGTGTTGCACGGCGGTTCCCGACCACCTCCCGCAACGGCGCACAACGTCAGCGGAATTACCTCACTTCCACCTGCCCCTCCAGACAGGACAGGCGGATGCCATTTCAGGGGGGTGAGCAGTCCATGGATCATAACTGCGTCACAGTTCACCATTGTTTATTCAGGACATATGCCACTAATACATTACAAAATCACATCATACATTGAACTGTAGTGGTTCCAATGTACAGATTATGACCGGCTCCTCACTCTTTTGCCCCATAGATTGCAACCGCTGCGGATGAATAGGAGATAGAGACAGCCCCCGTGTACACACCCCTGGTGGACTTGACAACAATGGAGGACAGGCACATTATCCTCACCTACAGACTTGACAGGTCCACAACCACTGAGCTGTGTGCCCAATTGGAACCTGACCTGATATCTGCTATCTGTCAACCCACTGGGATCCCCCTCTTGTGCAAGTGCTATCAGTGCTCCATTTCCTGGCAACTGGTTCTTTCCAAGGGACAGTGGGCTTGGCAGCAGGAATGCCACAGCCAATGTTCTCAATAGTGCTGACCAGAGTGTTGTCTGCCCTGATTAAACACATGGGCAGCTACATTGTTTTCTCCCAGGTGGAGGATTTGGCCACAGTGAAGGCAGACTTCTATGCAGTGGGACATATCCCCAACATTATTGGGGCGATTAATGGAACACATATTGCATTTGTCCCCCCCCAGGCAAAATGAACAGGTCTTCAGAAATCGAAAACGTTTTCACTCAATGAATGTGCAGATGGTGTGTTTGGCGGACCAGTACATCTCCCATGTCAATGCTAAGTATCCAGGCTTGGTGCATGATGCTTTTATCCTGAGGAATAGCAGCATCCCAAATGTGATTGCCCAACTCCAGAGGCACAGGGTGTGGCTAATAGGTGAGCCCTGGTTCCCACCCAGTGGATGTTGGTGTATGGGTATGGTGTGGGTCATAAGGGTTAGTGTGTGGCTAACAGTTGTCCCTCGATATTTGCAGGTGACTCTGGTTACACCAACCTCTCATGGCTACTGACCCCTGTGAGGAATCCCAGGAGAAATGCTGAGGAACGTTACAATGAGGCACATGGGCGAACAAGAAGAATTATAGAGAGGACTTTTGGCCTCCTGAAGGCTAGGTTTCTGTGCCTCCATCAAACAGGTGGATCCCTGTGCTACTCTCCCAAGAAGGTCTGCCAGATAATCGTGGCATGCTGTATGTTGCACAACCTTGCCTTGAGACGCCATGTGCCTTTTCTGCAGGAGGAGGAGGCTGGAGATGGCCGTGTGGCAGCAGTGGACCCTGTGGACAGTGAACATGAGGAGGCAGAGGATGAAGATGAGGGCAACAGAACTGCAGTGATTAGACAATACTTCCAATGACACACAGGTAAGATACTGTGACTTCACATTCTATGACAGTTTTATGTTTGACATTTTCACTGGCAGGCTGTTATTTCCCACTTCTATGCCCACTCACTGTTCCCTTTGGCAACTCTTTTTGCAGATGTTGGTGCCTCACTAGCGCTCCTGGTGTGTTCACTGCAGCCAACTACAGGTCTTTCCTATGTAAACATTACTGTACAGTTGAATTGCAATGTTTGAACCCTGTTTAACAAATACATACTTAAATCATTTGACATACTCCATACTTGTATTTTTTCAAAGTGTGTTCATTGCAGTGCTCTGAAGAAAAGGGGGAAGTGCAATGGGCTGGGTTGATGATGGAGGAAAGTCCAGGGTAGAGTCTAGTCTATTTGTAGCACAGGTGCATTGTCCATGGGGGTATAGGAAGGGGAGCAATGGCAGTTCAAGGTGGACAGTGTGACAGAGTGGGACACAAGGGTGACAATTAGGAGAGGCTCATTTCCTGGCAGGGGTCTTGGCAATAGTCTCTGGCTTCTGCCTGGATCGCAGGGAACGTTTGCAGGGTGGTTCTCCTTCTACAGGTGGAGGGGTGCTGGTGGCCTGTTGGTCTTGTAGCGGGGCCTCCTGTTCACTAGCGGCAGCGGAGATGGAGGGCTGTTCAGTAGTCTGGCTAGTGGCAGGGGCCCGCTGGTGTGACACTGCCTCCCTCATAATGTTGGCCATGTCTGCCAGCACCCCTGCAATGGAGACCAGGGTGGTGTTAATGGACTTCAGGTCCTCCCTGATCCCCTGGTATACTGTCCCTTCTGCAGCCGCATGTTCTCCTGCAACTTGTCCATTATCTGGCCCAGCGTATCCTGGGAATGTTGGTATGCTCCCAGGATCGCGGTGAGTTCACCTGGAGAGTCAGTTCCCTGGGCCTGTCCTCACCCTGGCGCACAGCAGTCCTCCCAGCTTCCCTTTTGTCCTGTTCCTCTGTCCCGTGAACCGTGTGCCCACTGCCTCTGACCCCAGGTCCCTGATTGTCTTGGGTTTGTGGGGTGCCCTGGGGTCCCTGTAGTGGTGGACACACTGCTCATTGATGTGTCCTGGGGGCGGAAGTATGGGCACGCTGGGTTGGTGCTGTGGTGGTGTTTCCTGAGGGGGGAGGCTCTGTGGTGGAGGGTGATTGTGCCTGGGTAACCGACTGTCCGGACGTTCCTGATTGGCCAGGTTGGACATCCAGATCCAGGTGAGCAGAGTCGCTGTCATCACGGTGGGCCTCTTCTGTGGGGGGACTGGATGTTGCCGGCACCGCTTCTCCTGTGATATTGGCTGGGATACCTGTGGGGATGTAAATGCAGTGTTATAATTTCTGTGTGTGACATATTGTGCATGGGTGGGTTGCCCTCTATGGTTGTTATTGCCCTGGCAGCTTTGCCTTGTGTGAGTTGTTATGTGGTGGGTAGGTGATTCTCTCTAGTGTGCATGCCTTAGTGATAGTTGTCCATGCAGAGCTGTGAGTGGTGTCCATGCATTGATGGTGCATGCTAGGCTTGGCATTGGGAAGAGTGAGATGTGATGGTGGGGGGTGTGGGAGGTGGTGGAGTGATGGGAGTGAGGGTTAGGGTGAGGGTGGCGGTATGTTATAGCATGCAGGTAGGGGGGTGAAAGTAGTAAAGAGTTGACTTACCAGAGTCCAGTCCTCCTCCTACTCCTGCCAGGCCCTCAGGATGCATGATTGCCAAGACTTGCTCCTCCCATTTTGTTAGTTGTGGGGGAGGAGGTGGGGGTCCACCACCAGTCCTCAGTACAGCTAGTTGATGTCTTGCTGCAGTGGAACGCACCTTCCCCCATAGGTCATTCCACCTCTTCCTGATGTCATCCCTTGTTCTGGGGTGCTGTCCCACGGCGTTGGCCCTGTCCGCGATTCTCCGCCATAGTTCCATCTTCCTAGCAATGGATATCTGCTGCACCTGTGATCCAAATAGCTGTGGCTCTACCCAAATGGTTTCCTCCACCATGACCCTTAGCTCCTACTCAGAGAATCTGGAGTGTTGTTGTGGTGCCATGGGTGCAGTGTGAGTGGTGTGGGTGAGGGTGTGTAGGGTGATGTGTTGGGGTGTGTGATGTAAGGTGCGTGGGTGGTGTATAGGTGATGGTGGTGTGTGTCTCTGGTCTTGTCTGTGGTTGTGGTGTCTATCTCATGCCAATGGTTTGTATTCGTAAAGGGTTGTAGGTAATGTGGGTGTGTGTTTTATAGTGGTGTGGGTGTGGTGTGTGAATGGGTGTCAGGTGTGTGTAGTTTGAATTGTCCAATGTGGTGTTGTTTTGTACATGTATGTGTGTTTGAGCGCGGCAGTATGTACCGCCAATGGTTTACCACCATTGAATGTCCACCGTGGTGATTCGTGGGTCATAATGTTGTGGGTGTTGTTCTGTTGGCGTAACGATGTGGGTTCGGATACCGCCAGTTTATCACTGACCTTTGGTGTGGCGGACTTGTGTGTGTGACTGAATAGTGACGGATTGGTGTGTGTGTCATAATATGGTGAGCGGATATCCGCTGCGGAGGCGGTATGTTGGCAGCAGTCAGCGTGGCGGTAAGTGGGATTTACCGCCAATGTCATATTGAGGGCCATAATCTAAACAGAGGTCAGAAAACATTAAATATTTTGCCTAGATCAGTTTTAGGTGGCCTCACTCCGTAAGAGATGCTCTTTGGAGCATCTATGTATGTGCCTAATCTTGATATCTTGAGAAAAGTGGCACAAAAGAAAATGTATGACCTGGAGACTCGATTGAACATTTTGCAGAATGTCCTAGAGGTCAGAACCAGGCTATCTAATGTGAATTGTTGAGGGTTTCTAAAGGTTTCTAAATCTTCTGAAGGATGGCTCCTCAAAGTTGGAAAGCTAGTTCAAGAAACCATCCCTGATAAGCAAGTTTTTGGGCCATCTTGCAGCCCACCCTTTCCAATTCTTGGGGTAGAAGGCACACAAACATTAATATTGCCTCCAACGCATGGTTCAAAGAAAAACAGGATAGTATCCACCGATCACATCAAAAAGCACTATGTGGCAGATTCTGTTAAGCAGACCCTCCTTAACACCAAAACACCTCCAGATTAGTACCTCTTAGCCCCCCACTCCACTTCACAGAAACTACCCCCACATACTTACAGCCATACTAAAATATTAAGTCCCATTCCTTGGGGCCATAGAACCCAATGTGTCTCCAGCTTTACACCGAATATCAGCTTCTCTGGAAGAACCAGACTCTGCAGTTTCAACAATTCCAATAGTTTATGGTTTATAATGAACCACAAAGCAAACCCACATCATATGAAATGTTGCCATTTCAAGAAATTGCTTTGTATGGGAATGGTTCTAGTACATATTTTGAATTAAACAACATACAAATGTACTCCACAGTCACTCACTGCCATCAATGGCTTCTTGTTTACGACTGGTTTTGTGACAGATATCTTCTACCATGTGTTTCTTTGGATTCCGAATGGAGTATGTGGATTAAAATCCTGGTTACAGTTTTGTTATTGATTAATGGACATTATATTCCTGATAAACTTGCACCTTTCCTGTAATTCAGGAGTTAAAACCGCATTCTTCTTCTCACAGACTATGTTAGGATCATCATGCTGTGAACATCACTGCGTACCCTATGTTGGGTAGTGTAGTTTGAGAGATGGTCTGTATCAAATCATGGGATCTACCTAGTGAGTTCAAATTCCATATGTTTTAAAAGTGTAACTAGATTACATAATAATTCCTGGTTTCTTGGTACAATAAAGCAGTTCAACAGACACCTAACAATTTAAATGCCAATATGACAGATTAGAATAATATGATAATAATGAAGGTCCTTATTTGAATACTAATAAACATAAAGAAATTTGTTGTTTTCATCATTACTGCCATTATTACATTCACAGAACAAGTAACCCCTGGGATGTATACAATTAAACACAATACGAACGCTGCTGGATTCGATCCATAAATCCAATGAACTTTCAAAAAAGGTTTCCTTTTTTCAATGTTGATGACAAGCCAGAAGCATCTGCCACTTATTATCCCAAAAACCTAGAAGGGCTTCAGAACCAAATTACAAATCACAAATGCATACTCAACCAAGTTTATTGAACATCTGGCTATATAAGGCTACAGAAAGAAAACATTAATGTGAAAATTACTTGTGGACCAAGATCTGGTAAAATCAGGGTACCAAGACTTCATATTGAGCATGCATAATACTTAAATAAATTATTTTTCTGAACAAAACAGTCCAGCAGACAACCTGCTTGGGATTTGAATCCATTAATATTTTAAAAGATCCTCAAAAGGCTGATGACATTCTAGTGCTTATTGCATACATTAATTTGAGAGTTTTTTGGAAACCTTTGTCTATGACTTTAAAGGTTTTTGCCTTATTTCTGTATCAGTTTCTCTAATTCTTTCAGCAGCTTCTCTTCTGAGTAAATCTGTTTTTCTTTATACGTGAATTGTATCAATAAAGGCACAAAACGTTTATATTTAACATGGTGGAATCTAGGAGAAAAGAATTAAAATCTATTTCTTTACTATTCATGGACAGGTACCCTTTCACAGCACTAGGCTGGAATGTGCTAGACGGTGGTTCCCAACCTTTTGACTTCTGTGGACCCCCACTTTATCATTATTGGAACCGAGGACCCTCACTGAATCATTATTTGAATCATGGGGACCTCCCATTGAGTCATTACTGTAAGTCAGGGACACCGGTCTAAACACTACTAATTATTTGAAACACAAAACAATATACAAAAAAAACAGAAACAAGCATTCATCAAACGCATACATAAATAAAACCTTTTATTTAATTTGCAAACAAATATACATTAAAAAGATTTAATAGGAAGGTTGGAGCATTTCTAAATTCAATTGAAGCTACACATCATCCATACTATATTCCGTTTGATGCACCTGCACTGCTCCCACGATTAACCTGAGGACACTGATTTAATTTTTAGCCTCCACTTTCATATTCCTTGACATTTACTGTACATTTTTAAATTTTCAGTTGTACATTTAGCCACTTCATTTATACACTTTGTTAATCTGTTCATATTAATTAATTTTCTAAGCAGTTGCGGACCCCCAGGGACCTCCAGACCACAGGTTGGGAACCACTGTTCTAAATGTAGACCTAAGTCATTTACAACATGGACAGGCTCAGATGTGAGCTACTACACAGCTAAATTGGGTGCTACAACACTAAAATAAGGCAAAGTGCCCTGGTAGTTCATAAATGAGAATGCAGAGTTTGAACCTTTTAATTTAAATTTTACTCAAAGAAGAATAGCTACAAAGGAAGGAACCTACCCTCCTCTAAGTATTGAAGTAGAAAGCACCCCATATTCCATAGCAAAAGATGCACATATCACATGGCTCCTACATGGAGTACTTTTGCTATCCACTACCACCTTTTACTTCTATGGGTGTTATAAACAAAAGTCCTTGGGCTGGTTTGAGAAAATATACAACATTTTCCTTCAACGCATGTGGGGGTTTCAATTTCAGTTTCATTATTTCAACCAAGACAACCACACATTCATAAACACAGCTGGTTTTCCTAATTCTCTAGACTACTCACTCCTTTGTGATTCCATCACTCTGCACAGAACTTGTAACCCTTTGAAGCCAGGTTTAAATTGTACCTTGTGAGGGCTATGTCCAAGACAAAGATGGTACTAGACGTGTGAGTGAGGAGCTCTGTACCCGGCAGCAGCGCACAAAAAGCTCATCTGGGCCATCCACCACCAACACAGGCCCAAAAGGGGTGCATCACCCTCAGAGTTGGACCGGAACTAGCCTGTCATACACCCCCAGTGAGAGATGAGCCGCTGATGCCCTGGCAGTGGTACGGACTACGATCAGCCGGGGACCAAAATGGCAGCGTCTGAACTGCAGTGCCCTGGCCAAAAAGAATTGTGGACACCGCTGCCTGGGATGCGACGGGCCCCCGAAGTGGGCTCAGTCCTGCAGGCTGGGAGAGGAGCACACCAGTGAGACCTGGAGTGGGTCGTGGCCCTGGCATCCCCGCTCTACATGCTGGCCAACCCTCGAGCTGGGAGAGCACTGTGGAGGTGAGCCAGCCTGCCAGATCAGAGGGACCCCAAAAATAGCCCTGCATTGGCATTAGGTGGCCCCAGCTAGGCACCATGTCATGCCACAGATAGAAGGCAGCGGAGGACCCAGACAGGGCTTAGATCTGCACACAGGGGTAAAAGTGGGACCTCCTGTGGGTGGAGTGAGCAGGTACATCCACTAGAAAAGTTTCACAGTTGCAAGCTCCTACCACTGCCCTACCTGGGATAGATTTCTGTGGGTGTGGACACTGGGGGGAGATGTCCAACCATCAACCACTGCCTGGTCCCCCTAGATTAACCTAGGAATTTGTGGTATTCACACAAAATGTCAATTTAAAAATATTGAGTTAGAGAAATATTGAGTTTTAATATCGTGACACATAAATATGGTATGCAAAAATATCGTTGACAGAAGTATCACTTTTTAAAGTTTCTTTATGTCTTTAAATAATATTTTAATTGTTTATGTTTTATATTGTTTATGTAATTGTTGTTAATCTAAAATATAGTTTGTCTGCAGGAAAGCACCCTTTTTGACATGGTTAGTCCCAACTTTTTGCTTGGTTTCTGATATGGCTTTGACTGTTAGTGCACTGGGTCCCTGCTAACCAGGTCCCAGGTGCCAGATGTCTTTTCCCAAAACTTCACAGTTGTTTTGCACAATTGGCAAACTTTTTAGCTATCACTGTAAGTGCCCTAGTAAATGGTACTCCTTGTACCTAGGCCCTGGGGTACTAAGAAAGGCCTCTGAGGGCTTCAGCACCAATTGTGCCACCCTCAGGGACCCCTCACCCAACCCACACAGTGCTGCCATTGTGAACTGCGTATGTTGGTGCAGGCTGAATTGAAAACATGGCCTGTCACACATCCCTGTGTGTCAGGTCCCCCATCACTGCATGTGCCAGGTGTAAGTCACTCCTAAGGCAGAGTGCATCCAGGCCCATGTGGGGGCATATATGCATGAGCATATACGCTCCTGCTATGTCTCTGTCGATTCTGAGAAATAGTAAGTGCACAGGGAAGCCATTTTAAATGCATGTGCTGGACACTGGTCATTATGAGTTCCCCAGCTAAATGATGGCTTCTCTGAATCCTGGGATGTTTGGTATCAACCATCTCAGAATAATAAACCCTCACTGGCCCCAGTGATGAATGTATTAGAAAATGCACACAGGGCACCTTAGAGGTGCACCTTGAAAACCTACCAGTTACTAGTCTGCTGACTGACTGGTCCTGACCACTTCAGCCACTACAGATGTGTTTCTGGCCCCCCAAGGCGAGAGTCAGCGCTGTGGAGGGCCTGAGACAAAGGCCTGCTTTTGGCAGAGGTGTCATCTCCTCTGCTAGGCATTCCAGGGTGGGGAGTTTAAAGGATTTGCCACCTTTGTAATGCAACCCAAGTCTCTCCAGATGGTGGAGATGACCAACCCCCCTGTCCTGACCCCACTTTTGCCAGCAGCACAGACGGGAAAATTAGTTAAATTAGAAGGAGTGCTCATTTCATGGCAGTCTGACCCACAAGGTGGACGAGCTGAAGTGGACTCTTCTTTTCAAATTACTGCATCTTTCTTGGAAGTTATTAGACCACTAGGGATATGCCCACTTCACAGCAGATGTGTAGTCACCCTAAAGGTGGTCAGCCCATTGGCTACCACCTGGCACTCCCTGTAACGTCCCTAAGTTGAGTATTTAGGCAGCACCCCTGAACCTTAGAATGCAGATTTTGACAACCTAAGAAGACACAGACAAAAAAGAGTTGCACCCGCAGAAAAGGAAAAGAAAAATCAGCTGACCTTGAACCAGCCCCTCTGGCCTGCCTGCTGACCTGGAAGGATTGTGCACAAGAAGCCAACTTATCCATCCCCCAATAAAGATTCAAGTCTTCTGTGGGCAGCAGACTTGCCCTTCAACAAGAAACTCCAAAGAAAAGACTCTGCAGCTGCTGGAACCCTGGAAACCTTACACCAGAAGTGACCACTGCACCCGACGTCCAAGACCCAAGGTGCCAACGCAGGTCTTCAGCTGCCCAGAGACCGAGTCCAGTGTGCTCTCACCCATCTTGGACTCTCAAGATGCCTGCAGCCTCTGCACCCTGTCCCCTCTCCCACAAGCTTGTGGTGAGAGAAAATCCGACACCTAAAGCAACCACTGCATCCATGACCATTGATTCCAGCTGAGGATGGTCATC